>NC_088264.1:6914295-7214818 GCF_036013445.1 Caloenas nicobarica
GCAGGCCGTCAGGATCCTCTGACAGCGGCCTTGGTGCTGCTTGAATGACAGGTGTCCCCACGTGGGTGCTGCGGCCCCACACTAAGGGGTGTCTGTGGCTGGGATTGCTGCCCCTGGGGGGCTGCTGGTGGCCTGGGTCTGCCTGAAGGACGTAACTGGTGTGGAGGAGTGCTCCCCGCAGCACGGTCCCCTGGGAGGGGGTCTGCAACTGGGGGGGCTGGGCAGCCCCAGGGGCAGTGTCGGGGTGGTGAGGGGAGGAAGGTGCTGTGGGTCTGGCAGGGCAGTGGGTTTGGCTCTGTCTCTTTTGCTCTGCTGTTGTGGGAAAAACATCGCTCCAACCTTCCTCTCCAGCAAAGCTCCTTCCCTCTGTGCTCCCCTACCTGTGTTTCCAGCATCCCTGGTCAGGGGTGTCCTTGCAAAGCGCTTGCCCTGAGCCTGGTTGCAGATGTCTGTGGGTGGGCTGAGCTGTGAAAATAAAGTGCTCAGAGCTGCTCTGAAGCCTACAGTGCTTTGCCTGTGTTATTTGTGGAGCACCTGACACCCCTGGGAAAGGTACAGACACCTCCACTCCTCAGTGGCACATCCTGGGGGCAGGCAGCTGCCCCTTGTGCCCACCGCCGCCTTCCCCAAACTGGGGCCCTTTGCATGCCCGCTCCTCTGTGTCTCTCCAGGCATCACCACTGTGAAGTGGGACCTGTGATACCTGTGGCCCCAACCCTTTTTCCCCCGTCCTCTGGGCAGGCAGGGACCAGCCCTGTGCTCAGGCTCCTGGCCACACTGACCTGCTCAGGTTGGCCTTCCTGTGGGATGAAATGTCAGCAGGAAAACACCCATTGAGGTGTTCCCGCGGCACCCCATTCCTGCCCAGGTGGCTCACTATTTCTCTCCTGAGGGTTTCAAAGGCGGGTTCCTCCCTGCAAGGTTTAGCTGAAGAGCTGACCCGTGGGCCCTGGCTGGTTACAGAGCAGCTGACCCGCCAGTGCTCCCTCAGTCTTCAGAAGTCATTGCGGGGTGGGGGCTTTCCTTTCTTCCCCTGCAACAGCTGATACCAAAATAGGTTTGAGACACAATACCAAGGTGACCGGCTTGCAGACACCGAGACATGTTGGAGTCCAAGGTGCAACCTGCTCAGGCACCACTGACCCCTCACTCCGTGCTCCCTTTTGCTGCTGGCACCCTGAGCGAGGACATCATTTTGTCAGCTGCTTCCCAAAGCAAACCTTTCCCAGCCACCCTTCCACAGCTCAGGAGTGACAATGACTCACCAGAAGCAGCTCCAAGTGGAATCTGACCTGGCCATCGGCGTGGAGGCAACAGTAGCCTCATCTCAGGGCTGGCTCTGCCGCTGTGCTGCTGGCTGTGCCGCTGTGCCGCTGGCTGTGCCGCTGTGCCGCTGTGCCGCTGGCTGTGCCGCTGTGCTGCTGGCTGTGCCGCTGTGCCGCTGGCTGTGCCGCTGTGCCACTGTGCCGCTGGCTGTGCCGCTGTGCCGCTGTGCCACTGGCTGTGCCGCTGTGCCGCTGTGCCGCTGGCTCTGCCGCTGTGCCGCTGTGCCGCTGTGCCACTGGCTGTGCCGCTGTGCCGCTGTGCCGCTGGCTCTGCCGCTGTGCCGCTGGCTGTGCCGCTGTGCCGCTGTGCCGCTGGCTGTGCCGCTGTGCCGCTGGCTGTGCCGCTGTGCCGCTGTGCCGCTGGCTGTGCCGCTGTGCCGCTGTGCTGCTGGCTCTGCCGCTGTGCCGCTGTGCTGCTGGCTGTGCCGCTGTGCCGCTGGCTGTGCCGCTGTGCTGCTGGCTCTGCCGCTGTGCCGCTGTGCTGCTGGCTGTGCCGCTGTGCCGCTGGCTGTGCCGCTGTGCTGCTGGCTGTGCCGCTGTGCCACTGTGCCGCTGTGCCGCTGGCTGTGCCGCTGTGCCGCTGTGCTGCTGGCTGTGCCGCTGTGCCGCTGGCTCTGCCGCTGTGCCGCTGGCTGTGCCGCTGTGCCACTGTGCTGCTGGCTCTGCCGCCGTGCCACTGGCTGTGCCGCTGTGCCACTGTGCCGCTGGCTCTGCCGTTGTGCCGCTGGCTCTGCCGCTCGTGCGCCTCTCACCAGGCAGCCTCACCACCCGCTGTCCTGCCAGGGTGTTGGTGGGCTGCCCCTCATCATCCTGTCCTTCAGCGGGGCTCCACCTGCGGGAAATCCTGGATCCTTTGGGAAGCCGAGCAAGAGAGTGTGTGAGCCCAGGGGTTTGCAGTTCCCCAGCCCTGTGAAGGCCATGGAAAGGGCATTGCAAGGGCTCTGAGCCCCTGAACCAGTGGGGACTGCAGACACTGCAGAAGATGGGGCTGTTTGTGCCCAGGAGTCACTACGGCAGCCACGTGGACAGCAAGCGTGTCCCTCCGATCTTCTGCTGTCGCTGTATTTTAATTTGCCAGCAGGTTCTGCTTTAGAAACTGCTCTGTTCAGATCCCTTCGATGCTCCCTGCCTTATTCCCCTTCACACAGCGGGACAAATCGGTGCCCTACTTTCTCCCTCGGCTGGCCCGCTTCGACACAGAGGGAGCAGATATTTTTTAAATAAGTGCCTTTGATGGTTCCCAGGCTGCGGAGAGCGGGGCTGGCCTGCTGCTTGCCTCAGATGAAGGATGGCAGTGGAGGCACTTGCTCTCTGTATGTTGCTCACTACCCATCGCTCCTCTGTAGCCTGTTCGGGACAGCATGTGGTTGCTGGTCCACAGGAGAGACAAGGCTGGGGCTCGAACTGGGTAGAAGGCTGGCTGTCCCCACACAGTTAGTTTCTAAAGCTGTTCTATGATAAGCAATTATTTGAAAGGTATCATCCATCCAGCTTAGCAATGGCAAATTTCTCAAGTGGATCAGCAGTGCTGCATTTAGTCTATTTGTAGTCTTTAGTTTTCAATTCTCAACATAATTCCGATGACATAGGTTTGTGTGTGTGCTCTTTATTTTATGGAAACCACCTCCTTTCTTCCCCAGGAGCTCATACAAAGGCCGCATTCATCCCTCCCTTGTCCAGTTCTGCCTTTCTGCTGTGTTTCCTAATCGCTATGTGATGCCACATCCTGGTGGAAAAACAAAAGCCATCTATTAGAAACAATGTAAGGGTGAAATCTCAGTTTGTTGCAGCTGTCCTTGCAGCTACTGACAGCCCTTCAAGTTTGATCTTGAAATACTGGAAAATCAGTAAAGTAATGAGCACTGCATATCCCTGAAATCCTGTGGTACAGGCAAAATGCTCTGAGGCTGGAATAATTGATGTTTAGTAAATATTTCTCTCCTGGAAGTCAAAACATGCAGCTAATGTATATGTTTGGCAACTGTGTTTCTGTTGAGTGTTTTGGCAATCTACTCATGTTTACATCCCTTACTCCTCACTTCCTTCCTTTGCAGTGTAGGCTCGCTGTAAGCCGGGGGATAGAACAAGCGCTGCTGTCACTTAGCAACCTCAGCTGGCTTTGAGATGTCGACTTTATTCCTTTCTGGATTTCCCAGCACAAAAAGAGACGGCCGTGTAACTCATTGCACGGCTTAGGTGTGAGGCTGTAGCCAGCCAGGGATGCTTTGATCTGGTCCAGCCTAAATCTCTCTCGGAGCATCAAACTTGTCTCCCACTGCTGTTCCAGTTGACAGGTCAGCCCTGGGTTTGGTGATCCAGAGTGGTTGGGATGCTTTGGCCCAGGGTGACACTGTGGCCAGGCAGCTGGCAGGACGGTGACGCTATCAGGCTGGCAGCGGTGGGGTGCCACACATATATCCCATATGGTATAACCTCCTTAGGGGTCACAGCCCAGATCCCTGCTCTGCAGAAGGACTGGAAGTGGCTGGGCTCTCGGAAAGAGGGTGGAGGTGGATGGGGAACTTACTGTCACCTGCCGCAAGCACGCCAAGCAGCTGGGAGAGATCTTGCAGTAATAAAAGCTGCGGGGAAGAGCCTTGCTGGGGTGAGCCTGGCCCTGCTGTCTGGGGGTGCTGCTGCTGCCTGGGCATGGCAGGGTCACAGCACAGCAAGGGCTGTGACAGTCATGTCTTGGAGGGTGGAAATGACTGGGAAGTGTTTTGTCCATGAATTCTTCCCTTGGGGAAGCACTTGGCCCGCCTGGCTTTGTGACCGAGGCTGCAGCAAGGGAGTACGGCTCTTCTCTGGTGTGCTCAGGGCTGCAAGGAAATGTCTCTGTGGGCTGCAATGCAGCACAGTGGCCTTTTGCTACCCTGCAACTGGATGCACCCAAGTAAAGGATCCAGCTGGAGGTCACAGGGCAGGAGAGTGGTTACCAGGCCATATGGGATGGGGATTGGGCTCACTGTCTTGTGGTCTGTGAGTAAGTTGTGCCACAGGCTGCAGGGGAACGGTAGAAAGCGCTGCCTCCTCCTTACTGGGAGAAATGCTGCAGCTGCTACTTCTAATCGCAGTGCTGCAGCCTCTCTGGCTTTCTTCCACTGGCCTTAATTCTGTCTTTTGCAGTTTCAAGGTCTGAGCATAATGCTGACCAGCACATTTATGCCAGTGTTGCGGAGCCAGGTGCTGCGGGGAACTTGGAAGCCAGAGAGCCTTGGTGCATGGGGCTCCTTGTCTACACCTCCTCCCGTTTCGTGGCGATCTGCTCCCTGAAAAGCTCTGCAAGACTCTGGGTTTGCATCTGGACCAAGAAGGAGGCAAGGAAGGTACCTGGAAAGAAGATGATTGTGTATGAAGGAGCTGGCCTGCCTCTTCTAAATGCTTCCTGGGGGGGGAGGACACAGCCTTATCTGTGCTCTGCTTCCCCTTGGGGTACTGCCTGCTGCAAATCTCCATTGTAGTTTATATATAACCCATTTTTCATGAAGGGAATTGTACCAGCATGTGTTTATAAAGCAGCCTGGGGACCTGATCCAAATGTCCTCAGCTGAGATGCTACAGCTATGCCCTGAAACCAGGCTATTTTTGCCATATGTATTTTTCTGGAAGTCAGAGCAGGACAAACTTGATCTGAAATGCACTGGAGGCTTTGGCAAGGCTGGAAGCCCCAGGCAGGCTGTGCTGGAGCTGGTGACGCTTGGAAGCGAGCAGACCACACTGATGGAGACAGCGGGGCCAGCGTGCCACCCTGGGGAGCTGGGCACCCTTCTCACCGTGCCGGGGAGAGGTGGTGGGTAAAGGTCTTCTCTCCTTGCTGAGCCTGGCACGTGGCAAAAGGAAACGATAAACAGTGTGGGGCACAACTGAGCGTTGGGTAAAAAGAGAGCGTGTTTAGCTGGCTAACCAGTGAGCAGTGCAGCTCTGTGCTCCCGCTGTGCTCTCAGGGGTCACACCTGGTGCTCTGCAGGAAAATGGTTTATTGTGTGGCCTTCTGATGCTGCTTTGGGTCTTTTTTTTTTTTTTTTTTTTTTTTTTTTTTTTTTTTTGGTGTTATTCATTACAGGAAGCTTTGCAATGGTCTCTGCTAGTACTGTCCCTGCTTCCTTTAATTTAGCCACTCTGAACCTTGATAAATTCAGAAAGCTAGGCTGGGCTCCGCAGTAGTGTTTGGAACAAGCTGCCTGGAAAAATCAAAAAAAGCAGAGACTTGAAGATACACTTGAGTGCCCTTCCTTTCTTCTTGCCTGCTCTCTTGGAGCTGTTGGAGAAACGAGCACCCTTGTGATAACATGGACATGCATAATGAAAATGTTCCTGCATTTTCCAGGAGGTGGGAAATCTATATTTGGCTACTTGTGGCTTTTTTTTGACGGAGGGTGGATTTTTGTAAGTGATGGAGTTGGAGAGTGAGCATGGTCACTTAGCAGCTTTAACTCAGCTTCAACAGGAAAAAAAGTTTGGTTCGGAAATTTCCCGGACTTGGGGGAATAACTCAAAATTTTCCTAATTGTATATATTTTCTTATTTTATTTTTTTTTAATCATGGAAGCAAAAATCAGATGTAATTTAAAGACCTAATGGAAAGCACAGTTCCCCAGGTTATCCATCTGAATGTGTGCATAATGTTGCTCCTGAGGCATTCTGCCTTTTTAGTCTTCGTTTGTCTCTTGTGGAAATGCAATCCTATCACCAGGCTGCTCTTCTACCAGTCTTAATTATTTCACTGGAGCAGCACAAAGTGCTCTGATGCTGAGATGAGATGGATTTGGCCAGAACATGATACTGTTCTTCCTGACTTCCAGCCTCTGTAGAACCCCATGAACTGGAGGAAGGCCAGGCAGTTACTCTAGTAGTAGTACTCTAGTTACTCTCGGCATAACCTGCTCACTCAGGAGTGGGGAAAAAAATAATCATGCTGCTAATTGGCATAATTATGATATGGTCAATAACGCCCCAGGCCCCATCTAGATAGAAGTGATCATGAGGCTTCTCCCAGAGGCTGTGATGCTGGAGGGGGTGATCTAAACACAGTGGCAAAGCCACTGCTAGAGAAACCACCTCTGTGTTACGCTGATTATAAATGTTTTAGCTTGAGCTAAAGCAAAACTGGTTTGTTTCCAGAACTCAGTCTGTTGTAGAGAGTCACTTTTTACACTTATTGAGAGCTCTGGCCAACAAGTTTTGATAATCCTCCAGACCGTTAGTATCTGTCAGCCTGCGGGATGTTCGCAGTTCCCTGTTGTTTTGCTTTTCATGCTGAGCGAGGCCGGTGTCTGGTTTAACGCAGAGGATAACTTTTATTGCTGCAGGACTCCCAAAGCCTCTGTTTTGGATATTTTTCTGTTGTGACTGCTGCCAGTAATCACAGATAAAGCTAATCTCTGTTGTTTGCCTGTGCTTTTAGCTCAGCCTCAGTATGCATTTTTAATTGAACCCACTGCAATGGTGTGACTTGGGCCTTGCTGTCGCTTCCCAGCCTGTTCCTGAAACACTCCCCTGCTACCAGCCCTGCTGGACCCATTTTCTTGGGTCTGCCCTGACCCGGTTCTGGTGGATGCGTGTCTGACCCTGCAGTGCTCCTGCCCATGTCTGAGCGTCAGTGCTGTTTGCCAGGGCCCCTCATGTTCTGCGGGGACGCATCGTGGCTCCCGCTGCTCCTGTTCCCATCGCAGGCAGGAACCGAGAGGAATTTGGCCACCGGGACTGCTCCGAACTACCCTGCTCGGCAGACTGGGAAGCGCTGAAGCCAGCTGCCTGCCAGGTCCCACGCCTGTAAGCATGTCCAGGCTCCTGGGTGTGCTCCCGGTTTGGCCGTGTTCCCAGTTTGGTGCCAAAGTCGCAGAGGAAGGAATGTACGCAAAGGTGCTGGGGCATGGCTCAGCCCTGTGCTGGGGGCTCTCCGGGGATGCTGCAGCCCTCTGCCAGCGGGAGGGGGTGGCCAGCCAGGGTTGGGGCTCCGGGGGCAGAGGGTTATAATGGTGGTCCCCTGCGTCATGTGTGGACCTGGGTCAACCGTGGTCCTCGTGCCCAAGGGCCCCAGCACCAAGGAGGCTTGTCCTCGTGTGGGGGTGAGCCCACCCAGCCGCTCGAGCAGGGCAGGTGGGCAGTGGGAGCTCTGGGCTGCCGGGAGGACCCCACGGATGCTCCCTTCAAGCTGCTGGCCTCTGCCGCTGCCGGGTCGCGGAGGGGCCGCTGCCACCGCAGGGACGGCAGCGGGGTCGCCACCGCCACGGGCAACCGGGACCCGCAGCGGGCGGGGGCGGGGCCGCAGCGGGCGGGGGCGTGGCCGCAGCGGGCGGGGGCGTGGCCTTTCGGTGGAGACCCCGCCCCCAGGTTCGGGGGTGGGCCGCATGCGCAGTGCGCCGGCCGTTACCTGTCAGCGGCGGCGGCGGGATGGAGGGGCTCATCCCGCTCGTCAACCGGCTGCAGGACGCCTTCGCGGCGCTGGGCCAGAACTGCCTGCTCGACCTGCCGCAGATCGCCGTGGTGGGCGGGCAGAGCGCCGGCAAGAGCTCCGTGCTGGAGAACTGCGTCTCCAGGTGAGGCGGCGGCCACAAGACCCCCGGGGCGCTCCCCCCCCCCCCACCCCGCCCCGCTCCCCGACCCCCGCGCCGCTGCCTGCGCGTGCCGTTCCCAACGGCCGTTCCCGCGCTCCCAACGGTCGCGGCGCGCGCCCCGCTGCAGCGCCGTTCCCCGGCCGGCGATGTGCGGGGCGCGGGGGGGTGCCCGGGGCAGCTCGGTGCGGGCCCCGGTGCCGCGGGGGCGGCGAGGCGGGCCCTGGCACGGCAGCGACCTTGGTGTGCGTGCTGCGGGGAGGGCGCCGCGACTCCGGTGTGAGCGCGTTCGTGTGCCCGGCGGCGAACTGTTGTCTGGAGGAAAAAAAAAAAGGTGTTTAAATCCTAACTACGGTGGGAGCTCTGGGTCTGGTCTGTTAATGGTTCTCATGCCATTGCGTACACTTCGTGCTGTCCTAACGTGCGGGTGGGTATTGGCATCTTTTTAAAAAATTACTGAAAGAAGAAAGGTGAAGGCTAATGATTCAGGTGGTCCCGTGAAGGTCTCTGGGGGTAAATGTGAACTTCACATGCTGTTTCATAAAGTTCTTGCTGCATTGGATGCGAATAGCAGGCAGTGTCCCGGAGGGAAGTGGTGTTTTCAGAGCATAGCTGCAATTGTTAATCTGCAAATAAGGTCTAACGTACTGTTGTGCGTCAGTGATTGGGGAACGTCATTAAAGGCGATATTAAATATTGTGTCTTTTTACAACCTGGCCACATGTCAAATCTCAATATCTCTTGACATACAGTTTGAAAATACTATACAGTTGATCTGTATCTCCACTTCCAAATTTACTCTTAATGTGTTAAATGCTGGTTCTTTCTAGTTAACCACTGATGTAGACAGTACTGCCAGTCTCCCAAGTTTAGAAAGCACAACCGAGGTCCTCAAAAATCAGTATTGGCCATCAAATTATTGGAATTTTTTTAAACCATTCTGTTAAAAGTATTCTTGTAACCTTTTGACTTTTTGATCTGTGTGTTCACGAAGCTATGCGAAGCACACGTGTAGAGGAGGAAAGGCATCTTCATTTTTCTTGTCAATAAGGATATTTTGGTCCCTGTGTCAAAGCCTTGTCGGGGGTGGCACCCACCTGGGATTGGCACTGAGTGCGGTGGGCTGATGTCTTTGGTAGAGGTTACTGCTCCCACATGCTTGTTATTGCTCCCCTGCTAGAGGGATCTGCTCCATCTGATCTGCAGGTGAGGTGGTTCCTCTAAATGCAGTGCACTCCTGTGCCTGCTGCCTGGATGCACCTGGCTAGAGCAAAAGGTGAAAATTAGCAGTTTGTGCTAATCTGATCCATTTTGACAAGGGGCTGGAACTGGCACAAGTGAGATGTGGACATCTCTAGGAAGAATTTTGCACAAAAGCTAAGGCCAATGACTTTTTTCACCCACATAATTATGCACCATGCAGCCTGCAGACACTACAAGAGAGTCTTCAGAGAAGAGGTTACAGACTACTGTGAAGCAGCAGGGTGTCTCTGTCACACGGGATCGGGAGTTTGAATTCTTTCAACCCCATCTCAGAGTTCCACATAGTTGTTTTGTGCAGTAAGTTCTTGAGATAAATTGTCAGCTGATCTGTAGTGCCTCCCTACTTGCAAGCTTGGAGCCTATTGCAAATGTGATGTTAAAATGCATTACTTCAAACCTATTCCACAAGACTTAAGCAACTGTGGTTTATTTGTGCCTTTCCTCCAGGCTGAGCGAGTATGTGTGGTCAGCAGATGTACACTTGCTAAGCTGTGAGAACTTGATTTTGAGCCATCGGAACCAGATTAATAAATATCCAGGAGATCAGAGCGTGTTTTGCTTATCAGATCAGCACACAAAATGGTCTATGGCTCTTTTTAGTAAGCTATAGGACATTCTATTTTTTACAGGATAACGAAGCTCCTCTTTGCAAACTAGAAGTTTGTTACATCTGCATCTGTCTTCATATGGTTTATAGAGGTAGCAAGTCTTGTTGTAGAGACATGCCATACTCATTTCTTGTTGTTACTAGTACATTGCATGATGTGTGATTAACCACTGGGCGAACACTAACAGTAACATGGCTTTGAAATTCACATCAAAGTAAAACACTCCCAGCATTGCTCTGAAGCTTAAGCATTAATTCTCATGGTTTTTTGTTTGGATTTTTTTGTCGTTGTCGTCTTAGGGGTGTTTTTTTTTTTGTTACCATATGAATTGCTAGTAGATTGTGAACTCTTAGCCTTCAGAGAGACATTCAAGATCTCCTCTCTTCAGGAATAGCTGTAATTGGGAAGAGGAAAGCATGCTATCCTCCATGGGGAGCACAAGGTCTTGCTACAAGCATGCTGTTGGTTGATAACCTCCGTATTTGTTAGTGGAGCTCTACTGAGGTTAGTAAGGTTGTTCTTAATTCTAGGGTCAGATTGTTATTCTCTGCTGCCTGTAGCCACTAGACTGGTGTGCCTGCTTCAGTCCTTCCTGGAGGCTTTGGTTGCACAAGGACAGAGAACACTTATTTTCTAGCTTGCAGGTGGTATCAGAGTTGGAGCTTGTTTATGGAGCCGAACCACCCAGGGAGCATGTTGGGCTATACCGCTTTACCCAGCATCTAGTTTAAGTATTGCCACGATTTTTCAGAAGTGGTGTGAGGGATCTGGCTCTGGTATAGTTCTGTGGGCTGGCAGATGGTTCTGGAAGTGGGATCCACGTGCTGTTATTTCTGAAGTTGCTGAGTGACACCCATCCATCTCTGTCCCCAAGGTAGCACCAAGCCTGCTTTAGGTGCACACAGCATCCGTAATTACTAAAAACAGTCAGTGAATGTGTTTGGATTAGATTGCATGTTTGATCTGCGTTGGTGCCGGTGTTGCATGAGGGTGAATTCTGCATGTCTGCCTGCTCTGGGAATTGTGTGACACCCAGAACTACTTATTGCGTCATGGTAGGTTGGCTTGGAGCAAGGCTGCAGTGGGGCAGGGTCAAATCTCCCAGTGCAGCCATTATTGTTACTATTTCTATTGGCATCCGCTGAGGTACTTGGAGAGTACGCTCTTCACTTATCACTCCTCTGTGTATAAGGAGACTCCTTCTTTTGGTAGTCAAGGACTGTGTTTGAAAGATTTCCTCTCAGGATTCTGGTTAAATTTAGATGGAAACAAAGATTTCAGAGAGCACCTGAGGACAACAGTCGTTTCCATTTATGGGTTAGACCTTCATGTGTTCCTAACTGGAGCTCGTGGCACGTGTTTGAGGAAATGGCATTGTCTGAAGAGCAAACTTTCTTCTTACCTGCTTCTCTTTGTAACAGAAGTAAATGTGCCCTTAAAATACTGAGCCAGTGTTTGAAGCAAGGCATCTAGTGCAATCTTCTGGTAGAAGTTGGTGGGAGAGAGATTCAAAAGCATAAAGGGGAGTCAAACATCTGATCCCAAGAGGATGCCAGTGGGAGATAGGCGCTTTGCCTGCTCCCACTCCTTTCCTACAGATGAGTACAGGACAACGACCTTGTATGTTGTTTGTGCTTTTTAAATGTCTTGCTGTTGATAATAATAGGGTTACTTAAAAGAAGACTAATGGCAGGAAGCCATCTCTGGAACCTGTATTTGGAGAGAAAACATTTTCTATTATTTCATATATCCAAATGGGTTTTTACCATAACGAAAGGCACAGATGGCAAGCTACCTTGTCAGGGCCTCTTTCTCCAGATTTGAATCAAAACCTTATTTTATTCTTACAAATAGCGAGAAATTAATAATCAGATTTCAAAGCTGAAAGCTCTTTACTTCCTTCCCTGCTTAATATAATATAAACTGCATGTGGCCAAATAATTGTTTTATAAGAGATGTGAAGTCTAGATTGTAAGCCTGTCAGTCACAATCAAACAAGCACTTTCATTTTAAGAGCCTGAGGTCTGGTTTTGTAATACAGCTTTACAGCTTTTTGATCTGAGACGCTTTTGATAATCTCATGGCCACTGTGTGTTGTATAGCTATTTATTATGACGTAGGTACTTTTTTTTTTTTTTTTTTTTTCAAATTATGATTCCTTGTGCACTCAGTTCATTCTTTTTGCTTGAGATGCTGGTGATGAAAAGACTTCGTTGAGTCATTAGGGGAAGAGAAAGGACTTTAAATCTGGCTGTTGAAGCACAGAATTTCTCCATAGGAGCAAGACACATACTTAGATTGTGTGCTTCCTGGGGGAGATACAGTTAAAATTGGTGCAGATATTTTATTATTTTAGTTACTAGTCATTTACAGAAAATTCTCCTCTTTCGTGAAACAGGCATGAAAAAGCTAAGCAGTTACAGATAGAAACTGAAATGTGGGGCTGTGTATTTTTTTTTTAATCTTGAGGATCTTCTGGAAATCAGAATCAGCCACTCCTTTTCCTGACTAATTAAGCCATTGTACAGCTGTATTGAGTGTATTAGTCTAGTTCTCAAAATAATTCGGTACGCTGAAAGCAAGAACAACTCCTGTTTTCAGCTATTTCTGACTATTCCATTAAATAGAAACAGCAACAAATGAGACAGTGTCTCATTTACGTTTCTTCTCTAAATATGTTTTTACATATAGATGCTGAAGAACAAACTTGGCCATTTATGTGGGATGTAGATGGCATAGTTTTGTCCTTAAATGTAACTCCAATGTGGATTCTAAGTTCATTTTTACATCGTGTTGAGAATTGATATATATAAAGTAAAGCAAATGTGTAGTTTAAAACAGACATGCAAACAAATATGGCGATTTTTTTTTTCTTTTTTTTTTCTTCCCCTGGATGTCAAGTAAAAGTTTCCCTCTAAAACTGTTTTGAGGATCCATGTCTCTTCTGGCATTTAAATTTTACCAATTAAAGGATTTCTTCTATTTTAAGAAAAGCTGTACTCCATAATGAGACATAGTATAGGGAGCCCTGACCTATATTATGGTATTTAAGTTCAGTATATCAAGCAGTTTACAGAGATGCTAGATCAATAAGAAATACATAACACTTTTGTAAAGAGTGCCTCTGAGAATACATATATGTATATATATATGGTCTTCAGCATTAGGCATAGTATGTACAATTAGGGCCTTGTAGGGGTTTAGTGAATACAAGCTTGGTATTTGAAGTCTGAGATGTAGGCTTCAGGAAGGAGCCCACACTTGGGATTTGTTAGTGTTGAGATCAACTAATAACAAACACCTTTGTCTTGCGGTTTCTTGACAGGCATTGCTTCTGCTAAGGCTTCAAGCTTATGTTAATTGCCTTTGTAGATTAAATAGGAAACAAAGCTTTCCAGTTTAGATAAAGAGATATTAAGAATATGATTGTCTGGACATTCATCTGTAGTCATAGGGAGTGATGCTGCTATGGAGAAGTAAGGACACTGTTCTCTGCCACTGATTTACTGTATGACATCAAACTGTTTTTTAAACGTTACCTGCATCTGTACCACATGTATATGCCTTAAGTCTTTACTGTCTTAACTGTATGAAGGATTTAGATTTTTATTCCTTTATTTTTAAGTTGCTTCTATTTCTAAAGGAAGAGGTTAGCATATAATCTTAACATCAGTGTGGGAGAACTGTGATTGTAGTCTAAAACTTGCTGTTAGGCATTTCTCTGCTTTGTGTGACATCTGCTTTAGATATCCACTGGATGTTTCAAAAAGATGGACACAATTTGAAATCACTGTATCTTTGAAATGGCACCAAAACTGAGTATTGGATTCTGCTTTGAACAGCTGAGGCAGAGCAGTGTTTCTTCTTCCTGAAAAGGGACCCTTGCAGGTGATTAGTTTGTGCCTCTAACAGCTTAGTCATTGAGAGATTGTGGTTTGCTATCCATCAGTTAATGATATTATTTGCAGTATTAAGGAGGTTCTTAAACAATGTCTGCCTAGATTGCAAGCAAAAAGGGCCAGAAGCCATTTCTGCCTTTTTTTTTTAAACAGTGCATTTCAAAATAAGGACTTCTAGTAAATAGAAGCCTGTGAACTCCTCTTGTTTGCTGTCCTCATGTGTAACGGGTTACTGGGATTCCTTTTAATGCTGTGTGTCCGCAGCGTAGAGCCTGTAGCGCGAATATGCTGAGAACAGGAAGCGAGCATTATTTAACTGTGACCTTGCATCTTTTTCTTCAGCAAGTTGCACTGAGATGAACAAGGCAGCATTATTGAACTAGAGAGGAGGAAAATCCCATTTAACTGCATGCTGGGCTTTGATGTACTGCCAAGTACTGTTGTCTGTGATAGCCTCT
The DNA here is from genome assembly GCF_036013445.1 of Caloenas nicobarica. NCBI lineage: Eukaryota > Metazoa > Chordata > Aves > Columbiformes > Columbidae > Caloenas > Caloenas nicobarica. Next base: position 6,928,403 of record NC_088264.1, read on the forward strand.
GGGATGCAAAGGAGACTGTAGCTGTAGATAAGAGAGGTTTTCAACTGAAGTGTCAAGCGATAGTGTCAGCTTTTATAATTTGTATGTAGAAGTTATGCTAGGTATTGAATTAAAAGCATAGTATTTCTGCATCCTAGTTCCCGTGCAAAATCACCAAGATTTCATTCTTCAGATATGCAGGAGATGTACTGTTTGCTGTAATACAGCCAGGTTTCCAGCCTCATAGATGACATAATCAAAGTTAGATTAATCTTTACCATTCTGTACTTGTTTATTACGTATAGTGCAGATGCCTAAAAAGGTCCATGTGTATTCAGCAGTCCATAAGTGTAGAGTATGTTCTAAAATGGTCTGTGTGTAATTCACCTGCAGAGAATAGGCAGGGCTTTGCGTGGCGAGTGCGAGAACCACTGTAAGGCATCTCTGGCCTCTGCTGCACGACAGCAGATGAAATGGGCTGTGTTCCAGATCTATTCAGCAGCCAAGCTGGAGGCTGCTGAAGAAATTTTAGCATAATCCATCAGAGGCAGTGTTGTGCCCTTGCGTGCTCACCTGTTAGTTTGTTCAGGTGCTAAACAAATGTTGACAGAAGATCCTCAGTGTCTGTCAGATCACAGAAATAGGGTGGAAAGCCTTAGGAGTCTGAGCTGAGACCTCTGGCATTATGACTTTGTTAGTGTTCTGGGAAGCAGCAGCATAAAACACTATTTTGGTCAGACATTTCATATAAAATTTTCTCGTGATAATAATTCTGTTTCTGGTGAGAGGAGAGATGGAAGATCATGCCACATATTAAATTTCAATGTTTAGCTAAACAGACTTTACATCGTCATGGACCATATGTTCATTTGCACATATTACCGGCCCAAAGAAGGGTAAGTGGGCAGGTAAAAAAGGACTAGAGAAATTGTTTGAGAGACTTGGATCACGTCTTTTGGAAACATCCCCCTTTCCTTCTTCCTTCTGTAGTTATCTTTCCGTCTATAAATTCAGGCTGTCTTTATACTGCAGTTCCCATTGTCTATACATTCTGGAGGGAGTAGAAGAATTGAATGCAGTTGTATTCCAGCTCAGCAACATAATCTGAAATGACTTGTATTGTACCAAGAAAGGTAGTTGTACAGTTTGACAACTTGTCCACCACAAAAGAGAAAATGTGTTTTTACAATGCTTCTGAAGAGGCAAAGTTTTTTGGACGTGACTAGGATGTGGCATAGCTGATTGTATGCTATACCACAGTTTAAAAAGTCTGTGGTGATGTATCTGCATTCAGGACAGTGTGATTTGGGAGGAAGGGTTAGAGCTTATTTTGTCCAGGTTTTTGATGGCACCACTGAAATTTGCAACATTTAAAGTCTTGTCATGATGGAGTATCCAGAGGGGAATTATTTGCAAAATGCAAGTAATTATATAGTAGTTAGCTTCATGTAGTTTATATGCCTGCTGTGCTGGGGACATGTTATTTTCTTTCTGATCCTTGTAATTGGAATTTCTTTATGTTTGTATCTGATTGTGTTATAGAGGAAAACTTTTTACTCAGATATTTTCTAAAGAAACATGTTAATAGTATTTGGCAGCTGTGATTAAAAAAAAAAAAAAACCACAACCACAAAAAGCCACCCAAACTTCTACTTAGAGCACTAACAGCAATTTAAAGTGAGTAAAGGATTTTTGTTGTTCATTTTTTCTATTGAGATACAAAAATCTTGCTGCATTTCTGTTCATCTTGAGAATGGATGGGCTTTTATGCACCAATGTTCTATGCAAATTAGTCCTTTCCTAAGAGCAAACGTATCTGATTAAGGAGGATACAGTTGGCCTGCAAAGTCTGCTTTATTCTTTTTGACGTACACATTCTGAGAATCGTTGGTTTTGTGGTTTCTTCCCCTCCAGCCCCCCAGTTGGGATTGATGGAGGGCACTGTCAAGCAGGAAATAGCAGAAGCTTTTGTAAAATCTTAAAGGAGAAAGGAAAAAGGGCATTTTCACAAATGGAATTAGGATGATGCAGCAGAGTTCTGGATGGCTGCCAGGGAGGACAGATGCATGGTGCATGCAGTGGCTTGCTGACGAGACTGCACATTGGCAGCCTCCCGATCTGTTTATACAGCAAGCCTACAGCCCGAGCGTAATCACTGCAAACAGACACTGTTCATCTTACCACTTTGGTGGTTTTGCTTGGTAAGTTCTCATAGCTGTGTATGGCAAGTTTTCAGTCCTATAAACGTTATTGAGACTTTAAAACTTCCTATCATGTAAAAGATACATATATATTTAATATTAGGAAGTGCATTTTCTTTCCTTGCCTCAGTGAACAGGCGTGCCTTTTTCTGTGCAAAAATGCAATGTGAGGTACTCTCGCTGCTGTCAGAATATGACATTAGATTTGGGGTACTAATAATGGGCCGCCTTAGACTTCTGTTCAAATATCCGCTACTTTGGAGAACCTGTTGACTCCAGTCACGTTTGATGGAAGACTTCACCACTGGGACTAGTGTGACTTTGGCACTGATTTTCTAATAGCCCTGTAATGTTTACTTTAATGGGAGACGTGTAGTAATTTCTGGCTTCTTGTTGAGCAGAAACGCTGCTGCTGCTACTTAAAGAAAACATCTTCCAGATACGAGAGAAGTATAACGACAGTGATTTCTAAGCCTGCTCTGTCTCCAGTCTTCTGCATGAAGAGCAAATCTCAAGCTTTGCTTTCTCACCTCAGTGGTGCCTAAGCATTGACATGGAACTTAGTTGTTCTGGAGGTGACCAGCTAGTGTGAATGAAATACCTTGCCATCATATTTGAAGTTCTTCAAGGGCTTTTCAAAAATACCTGAGGTCTCACCTTTAGAGTCAGTGCTCACCATGTTCCAATGGTAAAGGTCTGTTTGGGTGGATTTTTTTCTACTCTTCCCTCTGGATTTATGTATAGTTGGTCATAACTACATAAAGGAGTGGGGAAGACCCAAACAGACATTTTAGGCTGCTATGTTGTTGTGCTGTGAAGAATTTCAAGTTTTGTTTTTTGTGGTTTTGTTTGTTTGTTTGGTTGGTTTTTATTTTTTTTAAAATTATTATTATTGATTCAACTTGTGTGCTTATCTGAAAGTGAAGGATAGGGTAAGTGGGGTGTCCCTGCTTTGGCTGTTCAGTTCCAGTGGTTCAGCAATGGTGATGAAGGACACTGCCAGGTCAGAAAACAGCTTCTCAAAGACACCAAGTTTATCCACCCTGCTTGAAATGAAATTATAGTTAACGGCCCCAGGATGTTTGGATACTCAGTTTCTCATCTCCAAAGACATGCCCAAACTGCATGGGCTGCAATATGTGTAGTTACTACTCCTGGCTGTTGGACTGCATCTTGATTCAGCAGGTTAATTAAAGCAATCTCTTAGCTGAAGGAAGATTTACCTTGAAAGAATGGTTACTGCAAACTGAAACTAAACTTTATTAGAGAGCTTTGTCCAAGCACTAAAATGTCATGATAAGGATGCCAGCATCTGTGCTGTGAGGTTTATAAAAAACCTTGCAAAGATGGGTATTGAGCTTTAGGAGCTAATATATCTGAGATCACTAAAAATCCACAGCCTCTTAATGCATTTAGCTTGTCTATTAGGCCTAATTTAGATAGGTATCATTGATCTTCAATAAAGAGGATTGTTTATTTTCTACATCTTCATGTAAGCTGTGTTTCGTCAGACGGAGATTTTGCAGCCATTGAACAAAGCTGTGGGGGACTCGCTTGATTGACGGACATTGTGCCAATACAAAAAGAATTTACTCTTCTGTAACTAATGAAAGGAGGTGAGAGATCAAGTGGTGACTGATAATAAGCATTGGTCTCTGAGCTAGTGAGGAAGAGCATATGTAGCCAAATAGCAGTATGATGTAGAAAGTGATGTATGCTACTGTATTACTGAATAAAAAAAAAAAAAAGGGATGTGCTTGAGAACAACCAAGCACCACAGAGGTGGTGCCTTAAAGCTTTTGAGACTTCTTGAAAATGTGTCCCGGGGTTACCTTTGTACCGTCATTTGGAGGGTACAGGAGCTGTGATTCCAAAGCTCTAAGGAAGAATAAATACAGTGATGTCTGGCCTCAGTGATGACAAACCTCCTCCGAGAAAGTATTTCACTCAACTTTACAAATTTAATTCTGAAGGAAGCCTCTGCTTAAATGCAAAGTACATTTCCTATCACTTGGGTGCTTGGATAACTGCTTTGTAATGAACAAAAACGCACGAAGGATCTACTGCTGGGTCCTCTGTGGTGTTGGTGAGCATGGGAGCAAGAGCAGGTGAGACAGAATGATCACATCTGCCAAAATAGGCGTTAAGATGTATATTTTTAGCATTAAGAGTTCTTTAGTTATAAATTAACTGGTAATGGTTTATGGATTTTAAAAGGTGAACCCGAGGAAAGAAGTTAGAAATTATTAATATCTCTCTTTGTAGGCTTACACTAGGCCATGCTTTTGTGTATTTTTTTTTTTTTTTAGCATTGTGCTTTGAGGCTAAATATGCTAAATGCAAGAAAAATGAAAGCCTTTTGTAGTACGTCTGTACTCCGTACAGTGTACATTTGCCACACACCAGGGAGACGCTTGGCAGCGTAGGCACGTGTAGGTGTTCACTGTGAAACAGTGCGTTCTTTTGTGCAAGAGATGGCCGTTCGCAGCCAGGGCAAACCAGGAGCGCTCCCAGTGCTCCCAGTGTGCCAGGCCGGGGTCGTATAAACAATAAACGTGCTGTTGGAAAAAAGCCCAGGAAAACTGTTGACTTCTGGCATAATTGCTTCCTATTGCAATTGAAGCTGCGTTGCCGTCCTTGGCGAATCCTGGGAATAAAGAATAAAGGCCTGTGTGGAACGCCAGCACAGCAGTGGTGCTCATGTGAGCGGCCCATGGAATATGGCCTTTCTGCATGAGGGAAGGTTAGTGGAAAAACTTTTATAAGTAACGTTGCCAATATGGTTTGGCAAAATGAAATAGATTTAGATGGGTCATTTGTGCTCCTCTGTAAGAGAATGATGGCTCCTGTCCTGAGCTTGTCTTGTTTCTGCTGTTTGTGAAAAATGTGGAAGCTTTTTCTTTGGAGGGACTTCTGATTTTTATTTTTATTTTTGACAATTCATCACTATCACAGTTTTACTTGTTCCTAGCTCTTTAATGCAGCTACTGTGTAATCATTGACATTTTCCTCCATTATTTGATTTCCTGAATTCCCCGGATTTCCCCTATGTTTAATATGAATTAATTATATTGTAAATTAATCACCAATTATCCTGTATAATACCAACCATGTAACTGATCAAAGCGCAGAACATTTCTCAGTGTTCCCATTTCTTCCACGAGACTCTTCCCATTAATGAATTATCTAATTCCTTTTTCAGCTTATTTGCTTTCTGAGTGTCAGTCAGAGAGGGTGCTATGATAAAGGAAAGACAACATATAGAGACATGAGCTTTTTTGGTTTTTTTCTCACAGTAAAATTGTCTACTGTAGCAAAGATCAGATGCCTGTCTTGTTATTAGAAACTGCTAAAGTGATGGTGTGGCCATTGATAACTTCTTTCGCTATCCTGTGGCATCATTTTTTGAGATCTGGGTTTTAGCAAGTCAAATTTAAACCCATATCTATGACTTTTACACATGAAACAAATGTTTTAGTAGATCTATTTGTCCAGATCTCTGACACTGCAAGTGAGCTGTGTTAGAGAGCAAAGACAGCATAGCTTATGTTGTGCAGTAAGATGTGAGTGATTTTATAATTGTTAGGGTAAAAACTATTTGGCCCTGAAAAAAAATGTGCTCTTGAAAATATTTAATGGTATTCTAGGGTTGAAGAGTTCTTGATGTTCTGGAAGACCTGGCTGCTTGCAACTTATTTGCATCTGATATATCCAGTCCAGGCCACACTGGCCAGGCTTTGCTGCCGTTCTCCAAGCTGTCGTGTCACAGCAGCAGTGCTGCTGAGCCAGTATAGCTGTTGTCAGCAGGGTGCCTTTTGCTGAAAATGTTCTGAGAATAAAGATGTAAAAATAGTTTGATTCTTAATGTAGGATGCATGTCTTTTAAAGGAGTATATCTTTCATTCCCAGCTTTATTGTTGCACAGTGTGTTTCATTCTTGTTTCCTGCACCTTGTTGTTGTTAAGTGGTCTTGCAGCTGTGCACACAGGCTCACTACACCACCACAGAAGACAGCCTTTTCTGCCCCTTGTCCCTGCCTTTGTGCAAATGTTCTCGGGCAGGTCTTTTTTTCGAGATGGATTTATTTGTAGCTGTTGCAACTCTGACGTGATTTTTCTCCCAGCTCTCACTAAACGTACCTGTACACACTGACCGAAGGGTTTGGAAGAGCAGCTGTCTCAAACCTGTCCTTCAAAGAATGTTAAGTGTGCCACCGGGACACTGAGGGGCGTCATCCTTTTGGCCAGAAGGAACCTTTGTAACTTGGATGTGTTCAGTCCTATTCTATTTCTTGCTGCTGAAGCTGTCTTTTAATTATTATTATTTATTTTTGTCGCTGCTAACAAACCCTGTGTAGAAAGCTTTCCATATCAAGGACAGGGGGAGAAGACCTGCATCCTGTCTTGTTGTCAAAGTAGGCATTTCTGCAGAAGCAGTCGTACAGTATTTAATCTGATTCCCTTGCTGATAGAAATGTAATGTGGTGCTGTGGTGCTTTTCCTAAAAAAGTGCAAGTTATGTCTCAGACTTGATTTATGCTTCTGTGTGTGTTTAAAGAACCGTCTTTTTCTAGAAGTACAGATTAGGTATTTATTTGTAATACCCAATTTGGGCTGCACAGAGAAAGTCTGCTGATGCCATTGCGTTGTGGCTTAAGCTGAATTTTTGAAAGTTTTAAAAAAATATTCCCTGTGAGGGCATATTTATTAATAAAGATCAATGTTTCTTTCACAGAGGTAAAATATACATTCAGAAGTTATTGGGGAGGGAAGTTTCTTTCTGAACTCTCCCCATGAACCCCTTTTTATCCTCATTCTTTGCCAGTTTTTCCCCTTCAAACTGTACATCTAAAGCAGAAGCCTTATGTTCTTCTGCTGCAAACTATTTAGCTGGTTATGTGATCAGCACAGCTTGCCCTCTCACCAAGCAGGAATCTCTCTCTGCTGAGGCTTGCTTGAACAGACGATGGGCTTTTTGACAATAGTTCTATTTGTTAGAGAGGGTTATCGAATGCCATCTGGTTTGGACTTGTTAAGAGAACGTTCTGAAGGAAAATTGTTGTCATGCATTTATTTCTGATTTTGCTGTTGAGGGAAGGTCAGTGTTGTGTAACTAGGAGCTGCATTAATGCAGTGTTCATTATCTCTGAATGTGCTTTGTCTGAAGCAAAAAATCAATAAGTCTTTTCAGCCTTTGACTCCCTGAAGAAGTAATTTACTGCCTCATGTTGTGCTGTGGAGGACCTTAGCTTATTTTGTGTGACCAGTTTGTCCTGAATGGCAATTCCTTTTAGCTTCTGGATGGAAAATTTGGGTTTTTTATCCATCTATTTATTTTAAATAAGATCTGAAATGCTTGAAACTCAAAGTAGGAGACTGTCGTCTCAACAGGCGCTTTCTACAATCTGGGCTATTGTCATTTCAGTGCATACAGAAAAATGAATGTTTCTATGAAAATTTTCTCCTCCTGCCTATGAGAAAAATATCAGTAGATGGCACTTCACTGAGGCACAGGTTTCTCTGCATTGCTAAGTATTGAAATTGTATCAGACCTTTTGAAGGCCTTTAGCATCTTTCTAAGCTAGTCCTTGTATCCTACTGCTGTCTCAACTGTTACAAAGCATGGGGGCAGATATAAATCAGTATGTGTGATGTTTTTGCATTATCTTTGTTTTAGAGATTACTTGAATTCCTAATTGATTGCACTTTTGCCTGCAGATCTGTGTTTGAATATAGAAGTTAATGAGCTAGTTTGTGTTTGAACAGCCTCTCCTTTTTTGGTGCGCTTTAGCGTTAGTTTGAAGAGTAATCACATTGTAAGCACACAAACAGGTACTGAGAAAGTGAGACTTTTATCTAGAAATTAACATTGTTTCATTCAAAATGCTGGGGAGTTCTAAAGCGGTGTGGGGCACAGCTGGCAGCCAGTCTTTTTCCTCAGAGCTTTATAATAATTTTTATTTTTTTATGTCTAGATGTTAGGGTGGGAAGGAAGTCTTCAGAGCTTGTATCACAGGTAGAGTTGTCATATTTCTCTTCTGCAGGGTGCCACATCTTTGTTTTCTTGTTGGCGCTTGTGGAAAGAGGTTCGCTGTCGTTGCATTCCTGAGCCTGTCTTGACCAGGGACTCCCCAGACCTAATGTGCTCTGATTTGCACAAATAATATCCTGAAGTTTGAATTATTTGTGTGTTTTATTTTTCATAGATGTAGCCCTCTAGGCTTCGTTTAAAACTTGTAGGTTTGTGTGCTACCTTAAAGGAACTGCTAAAATCAGGCATCCATTAAGTAGCACAAGGTCAGTATGAAGCTACGCAATGACCATAGGTAACACGCGGTTTTTCAGGTGGCTTGAGCAGACCCCTCTAAGCAGTCCTGTCTAAAGGGCTGGCAGGGCTCTAGCTTTTTTCCTTTGACTCCTTTGTCCTTCTCCCCACCCCTCCCAAACACACAGTTCATTCCTGTCTCACTCTTTATACTGGCAGTAGCACATGTGACAACACGGTTATCTGAAGATGCTTATTTGAAGGCAGTACTCTTCAGAGCCCCTCACTGAACCTCATCTCAAGGTTCGGAAAGTTAAATAAGTATAGAAACTGGGGAAGACCCTGGAAAAAAAGTCCTTATTTTGCTTTGAGTTTCTGGACATTGTTTTTGCACTGACAATTGTTTCAAAGTTATTTATTGGGTTTCAGTGGCATGGGGAGTCTCCCTGTCTTTGGAGGCATGGAAAGGATCATGGGGATGCATAATGATATGAGAGAGTTGCTGTCTTTGCTTCCTTGCTTGCTTTCTGGTCCAAGGACACTCCCTCTTGCTGTCCCAGAGTACTTCTAACGTTCGGTTTTCACTCAAAAACTTCTGAGCAGATGTGTTGCTGGAAAAGTTATTTGGGGATTTGAACTGACAAAATTTAAGCATGGGAAAGAGTAGGTGCAGAGTGCTGGTAATTTGGTTTGGCCAGAGTTTTGCTATGGTAATGCGAGAATGTGTGTATTCATACGTCCATATCCTCTTCAAATCAAGTATAGGGTGAGGACACATTTGTTTTAGAGACCCTGATAAATGCAGGCATGGCTTCAGGTACTCGTACTATGCAAGGTGAATTTTGCGGTGTTATATGTGATGGTCATGAAGAAAGAGAATTGGTAATTCCCTGAAACAGTAATTTTGTTTTAATACATAATTTGTCTAATGACCTGCTGCTGATTTGAACCAAAATTAACAACCCTACTTTATAGTAGTGTTCGATGTAAATCTGGCCCCACTAACATTCCATTTTCATTGCAGCCGAAGGTATGGAGGAGGTTCAAAATTAGTTCACTATCTTATGTAACTGGACAGTGCTTTCTGGGTCATAACTGTTTTCTTAATGTTTCTAGGGATTTTCTTCCACGAGGTTCAGGAATTGTAACAAGACGGCCATTGGTCCTGCAACTCATCACTGCCAAAACAGGTAACATCTTTCTCTTTTTGGTTCAATGCCTGGAAAAGTGCTGATGTACTTCAGCAGGAGGAAAAAAAGATTCCAGGAAAACTGAAGCAGTGTGAAGAAAGGTGCAACTAAGCCGTCTGGGACAAAGACCTGCTGCTTCAAAACTGTATGCTCAGGACCAACTAATTTCACTGTCCTGTCTGGGAAAACAGTAAAATCTAAATCCTAGAACACATAGTAAATTTAATCCAAGATCAAACTTGAGGCAGTGAAGAAACATTATTACAAACAAGTGTTTTAGAAATTAGCTTTGATTTATTCCTTTCTTGACGAGCTTCACAGCTGTATTAGTTAACACACCAAAATTGCTGTACTTCCACCTTTAACTCTTGCTCCAGTGCACTCAGATTTGATTCCACACAGCTTGTTTTTGTGACTTGTCTTTTTTGGTTGGGCTCACTGCACTAAATAGAGCAGAAGGTAGGCTGGGGGAGAACAAGGCTTCAGTGTATTTGTCTGGTCCAAAATAAAAATACAGGATGTGTATACCACTGAGCTATGTGACGTATTGAGACCTTTCGTCAGAATTCACCACGTTATACTTTTCTAAGGGGCACTAAACCTGCTGTTTTGTAGCTTAGTTCTCTAGTATATGTAAAAGCAACTATGGTTTTCAATCATTTATTGTTGCTTCTAAACCAATGTAAGCAACAAAATCACTGGTTTAACATTCACTTCCATGCAAAATAGTTAAGAGAAATGAAAAAAAAGTACTTCTGTATGCTCAGCTTAGAAACTTCAAGATGTTCAGGTGTGCGATAAGCTTTATAGTGCTTTATATATATAATAAAAGATCAAATTAATTTTAGTTGGAGATATGAACACTTGCCATTTCTACATATCTGGCTTTAGATCTCTGACAGAGCATGCAGAAATGCATGAATAAAACCTAGCTATGGAGAAGCTTCATCTAATTTTCCCAGCACCATGAGAGCAGAAGAAAGAAAGAATTGAGCTCTGTGCTGGCGTTCCTAACAAAATGACTAAACTGCGGGAACATATGAATTAGTAAGTAAACTCTTACACTCTAACCTCGAGTGGTTAAATACTTATTCCTAGACATCCATCCTAAACTTATCCTGGCTGGTCTGTGTTGCCCTATTTTGTAAAAACATCATTGTCTCATGGTTAAGGGGGCAATGAAAGGGCTTCTCTTTCTGTTTTTTTTTCCCCATTAATATGTTCACATAGTATTAGCTTTAGTGGTAAGTGGCATAATATTATTGTATATTATTATTAGTAGTATAGTATTAGCATTGGCATAGTAGCTTTAGGTAGACCTCTAGGTTTTTGTATAGGTACCTTCTCTGCTGAAAAGTAATTCTTTATTACAACTTAAATAACACAACAAAAACTTTACAAATTCTGAAGAACTAGGCTTCAGCCTAATTTAGTGTTTCCTGGATGTCAAGGCATCCCTTTGGGAAATGCTGTGTATTTCTTGTTTGGGATTAGATGCCAAGGCCTTTGAAAATGCAGGCTTTAATGATTTTGTTACGTTCTTTAAACTTTGTTCTGTTGTTGCTGTTTTTGGTGGTAAAATTTCGAATAACTTTATTGTTTAAGCCACCTTGATCTTTCTGAACTAATTTTAAAAAGAGAAAATTAAGAAAACTCCTTAAAGAAGCACAGTGTTCTTTTACAGGAAGCAGATGCTGGACTGATTTTAGGTCAAGTCCATAATTATCCAAAATGTTATAGAAAGTAATCGGAGGACTGTATCAGGTTCTTGCTGCTGTGGCAAGCTTAACTGGTCTCTAATCCTAGGATCTTTCTTGACTCTTTTAAAAGTAACTATTCTTAATCTTATAGCATTACTTGGGAGGAAGGGGTCACTTTCCTATATACTGTAACATATAGGCATGCAGAAATGACTGCATGATATTTTAGCAACATTTTGAAAGTGGCTGAGTATCTTTTGGAATGTGAATTTGATTGACAGAAGAGATTAAAGCTTCATTTAACTTTAAGTCATTGCACTAAGGGATAAAGACTGGTAGCTAAGGCATTTGTACATACCCAAGTAAGGAAACTGTGACCACTTGTTATTAGGGTTGGCCATGTTGTGGAAGTGTGCATCAGGTTGTGAGAAGTTATCAGGGGCTCTCCAACATCTGGAAGATCTGACACATCGGACTAAAGAGCTGGTCTCTTTATGCGCTTTAAAAATCTGAATATGCAAGGGGTAACATGAAACAATTAAATACAAATTCATCTCATGAGATGAGGAGGGTTGGTTTTTTTAATAACTTTGTTTACTTCATCTTTTAAAAAAAAAAATTCTGTGTAATTAGTACAAAGCTATTTTGTAGTGACCTGTTGACCTTCTTTAATCACTAACATTATTTGGTGGGAACAGTATAATTCCTAAATCGATTTATGCCATTTGCACTTCCACATCCATGCAAATACTGCACTCTGCTGAAATCTTGGAGGCAAAGACAAAGGTTTTAATTAAATATGACAGCTGTCAAGTCAGTCTTTAGTAGTTGTGACTGTTTTCCTCTGAGTTTGATAATGTGAGAAATACCTGGTAGCAAAGAAGTTGTCAAAATGTGGCCTTGGGCAATTCCACAGCATTGGGAATGGCTGGTGTCAAGGGAAACAAGACTCCTGTGCCTTCATTGTTACTAGTCTCCGAAGGAGCTCTGAGGAAAGATTGGTTTTGGAAAAAATAGTCTCATCTGGGAAGATGCAATTCAGTGAGTTTTTTAGAAGGCACAGGTGTGGGCAGGGGGCTGGCGGGCGCTGATGGGGAACTCCAGGTTTTACAAGGCAGGCAAGACAGCTGTGATAAATTAACTTAGCCACTCAGAGGATGCACATGGGAGGAATTCCACCTACTCTTTTCCTGGGTGAGAAGTTGGATGTGAAGGCAGTTGATTTTGTGAGAGTCAGATGTCCAAATCAGACAGCAGACGTGCTGGTTCTGTCAGTATTTGACTGCTGCTGTGAAGGATACAGGAAGCTCATCCGTTCTCACCAGACAGCGTTTGTTTTAAATGCTGAACCATTGTGATATTTCATCAGTTTCCAATGAGTGAAGAAGAGTGCTGGTGTCTCACTTTCTTTACTCGTGATTCCTTTTCAGGAGGAGAAATGTGTTACGTATTCCTGTAGTTGTGCTCTTTGAAGGATGTTTCCCTGTGTGTCTTTAGGATGTAAGTGTTGGCACACAGCATGGGACAAGAATTTTAAGGCTGCATGACTTTTCAGTAGTCTTGGAGCAATATAACTGAATTCTGCATAAGGTACATGAGTTCAGTTTCAACTCTTAATCCTCTCACTACAAGTTTTGCCGGTAAACATGCTAACCTGTACTGATTTGTCATGTGTTACCATGATTTCTTAAAAGAGGACTAGCGAGCTGGTGGGTTTTTCTTTCTTTGAGTTGGTATGCCTTAATTTATATGTTCAAATCTATTTCTTCAACATTCTAAGTAAGATTAAATACTTTTTGTAGGAGTTGGTTGACACTTTTAAATGGTGCTGCTGAGTAAGCTTTGGGAAAGTAATGGCTTGAAATACCTTTGAAGGTCTTGGTTGGTGTGTTGATGTGGGTTTTGTTGTTGTTTTTATTTATTTATTGGGGGGGGGGGGTGTTGTGTTGTGGTTTTTTTTATTTTCTTCCCCTGTTGCCACACATTCTGTATAACTCCAGGCAATCTGTTCTTCCTCTTACTATGCTTTTTCTTGCCTGTGGAAGTGGAATAATTATCTAGATTTCTTGAGACTAAGAAGTATGTTTTTTAAACAGCAGTGACAAAAAATGTACTCAGGTTTTGGGTGAAGTGTTTGTTGTAGGTTTTCTGTTTGTTAAAAGTACATTGTCTGTTATATAAACACTGTTATTTGTTATTTACATGTTAAAATATCTTGGCTCTAGGAGGCTTGTTTTCCTCATTGTGGTAACTATTTTTGGAGGAATTTCAGATTTGCTTCATGGTTGGTTCTTTAGTTTCTTTGCTAAAAAAGTGGCAGATTAACAGAGTTTAAAAATCATTATTCAGGTGGATGTTTTTAGATGAATGAGCCATAGGTACAATACCCACGTTTGTTTGCTCTGTTAATCAGAACACTAAGTGGAAAGTAAATCACCATAAGGTTCAAAAGACATTCTGACTTTCTTTTTTTTTCTGAAGTCTTGCAGATGCTTTCTTCTGTTGAAGTTGCTGAGCTTTAATGCAAGTATGTTTTGTGATGAGACTACTCCTCAAGCATACCCATCTTTTGTTGCCATCTGGTGGCAAAAACAATCCTCTAACATAACACTAAAAAAATTATAAAAATAATTTAGATTGGTTGTTTCAACTAACACGAGTGATTTTCCAGACTTCATCAGCAGGAAAGCATTTGGAGGCCTTCAAGGACAAAAGCTAGAAAGGTGCCACAGTGCCAATAGTAGGGGAAAGACAATGTTTTCATTTTTAATTTATTTTTTATTTCTCTTAACTTCAGTTTCATACAGAAAATACCTGTCTGAAAACTAGATATTAGGCAGGATCACTTTTTCTTGTCTTGCTTCATGTCCATTCACACAAAAATGTAAATAAAATGTTTCCCTGGTATTCTTCTGGGTATGAAAGCTGCAAACTGAAGACTGCATTAAAGCATGTGCTTGTGCAGTCTGGCCGAAGGCATCATTGCCAAGGACAGGATCAGGGCTGAAAGCAGTAAAACAAAGCACTGCTTGTTCATTTGAATTTTTATTCCGTAGGCTGTGCGTGGCGCCACAGGTTATGAACCATTGTAAAGCCTATTCCCTCAGAACTAGTGGGGCCACAGATGTCACTGGGAGGAATGAGCTAGTAATAAATATTAACACAGCTGAAAAGTAGCAAACATTTCCATTTGAATTACCTTGAGGCCATTTCAGTTAGGGGCTCTTTCTGTTACTGAGTATTAAGTGGAACAAAGAGAAAAGCTTCCTCGACTATCAGCTGAGGCAGTCAAGTGATTACAGCTAGGCAACAAGTATTAATTACTGAATCTTGAAATATTTTTCTGAGAAAATCTGATAAACCACTGGGGAAAAAAAAAGGTAACTAAGAAGAATACATTTTACTTTATATCCGTAGCAGTGCATGAAGAACTGAGACAAAATAAGAGCCCTTTGTCAGCTCTCTTTTTCAGTACCTACTTTTCAACTTTGAGTTGACGAATTTTACAAACGTGAATTCTTAAATGTGCTAGAACAACTGAGATGTTTTATTTTGTGCACCACATTATCTTCACTTTGAAATATTTGACTATTCCTTGTTTGTTAAAATAAACAGTTGACAATGAAACATGCAAACCCCCCAGTCATTGTCATGATGCTGCTAGAGCTAAAAAGGAATGTAAGATATTCTGGAATTCTTAAGTTGTCAAAAGTAAGACAGAGATTCTTCTGATGTGCTCCCTTATTTTTAAAATAAGAGATGTGCTATTTTTATGTTAACAAGGGAGAGTTTCCCTGTCCCTCAAGCTTTGAATCTGAAGGGACTATGGTATTACAGTGCAAAAAGGTCGGTGTTTGTTGTTTTTCCCCTCCTCTCCTTTTTTAGCTTTCCGTTTGCTTTAACTATTGTTACGGTTTCATGTGTGGTTTTGACTATTTGGTGGTGTGTGTGGTTTTTTTTTTTTTAACAGCTCTGTTAACGATAGTAATAAAGTGACTGTTGGGAAACCGACTTCAGTACTGATACATAAGGCCCTCTATTGGTCTGTATTCTTAGATCAGTTCTCCTGAGCTACTGTTCTTTTTTGAGTACCAAACAAGCTCTTTGCCCCGATATTTGAGGTCTTTTTTACCAATAAATGATTTCTAGGGAAGAAACACCTAAATGGAACTTTGAGATCAGGCCTTGGATGTGGGATGAGATAAACACACACAACTCTGTCTGGCCTTTCTGCAGTGCTACTGCTTGCACCTCGAGGGAAGCCAATGCGGGCTGATGTCTGTGGTCACCATTTATGTCATTATATCTGATAACAGCCTTGCTGTGTGAGAGAAACTTTTGTGTTCTGTTTTGCCCTGTTTGAAGGAAGAAGCTCCAATTTTAAAATCTTGAGCTGTGCTTTTGGTTATGCAGCTCTAGGGAAGGAAATTCAGAAGGATACAGTAATTAGTATCGGTATTTGGATTCAAGGGTCAAAACAGGGACCTAGTGTCAGGTTTGAGTGTAACAAATTAGACTGTTATCTATCCCTGATTCCTGGCTGTTGCCATTTTAAGGTAAGAGAGCGAGTTGTATGATATTGAAGACTTAGGAATTCATTGTGTTCTACTGCAGCAAAATCACAGCTATATCTAGAAAAGCTTTTCTAAACTTCTTAAGCGTGGCTTGTATTTAGACTACAAGAAGTCTTTAGGAAATGAGGAGTTGTGTTTTGAAAACTTTACAGTGTTTTTAAGTGATCTTATTTTCATGATGAACTTGTAAAAATGTACGGAATTCCTTTGTTAAAATCAGATGTGACATGGGCTCTTAGGTTTTTGAAAACTAGTGCTAGTAATCTTTCATGATACAGAACTTGAATTACTTTTCTTACAGGCAAATGAAATCAGATGAACACTCAGAATCTGATTCACAATCTGTTCCTTATTCCATTAATGTAAACGGTACCTATTTGAATCTTTCGGGTTGTTCCAGATGACATGCTAGAGATAAAAGCAGTAAATCACATCCAGTCAACTTGACTTTTTAACTAACCCTTTCTTGTTGTAGGCTGGTTTTCATCTGTGCAATCATATCAATAGCATGTGCTCGTGTATAATGCTTTCCTGATATCCATGATGACATCCTTTTGTGCGTACACATCTGAAGAATACTAGGGGCTCGAAAGTGGGTGTCCAAGTCTAGAAGCCTGTGAAATACAGAGTTGCTATTGATATTTTTAACAGAGTATGCTGAATTTCTGCACTGCAAAGGGAGGAAATTTACCGATTTTGATGAAGTTCGTCAGGAAATTGAAGTAGAAACAGATAGAATAACAGGAGTGAACAAAGGCATTTCTTCAATTCCTATTAATTTAAGAATATATTCTCCACATGGTAGGTAAAATCATTCTGCTTTCTATTTCTGTCAAGTAATGCATTTTCTGTGTCTGTCTGTCTTAACTGTCGTCTTTTGTACATGCTCTCATTGCTTGAACAGAAGTCTTCTGGGATGAAAAAACTTCTGAGATTGAGTTGAACCAAAAGCGGATATATCTCTGGAAGAATCCTCAACTTCTCCTGTGTTAGGAAATCACTCTGTGTTGGAGAGCAGTTGCCCCTAGAGCTGGGCAGAATGCAGACTCTCTGTCTCATTGAATATCCTCATGATTTAAAAATATTCTCACTCTGCATCAGGGTCAAAACAATCTCTCCTGTAGTACATATACCTTTAGTTAGTAGCTCACTAGTAAAGACAAATAATAGGAGGTGAGAGACTTAGTGGCAAAACTTTTTGCCACCTTCCAGATGGATTCCCTGATCAGGGATCTAGAATGCCATTAAGTCTCCCAGCCCTGTTGGATGCTTATTGTGTGCTGTCCCTAGAAATACATGTAGACAACAATGGTGTTTGAAGCCGCTTTCTGTTGTAGACCCCCAGGATAGATCAAAGTTAATTCGTCTGGTTGCCATCTGCCTATTTAATGAAGGCAATCTAGAGAAAATGTTTTGCATTGAATCTGTCTTGCATACAAGAGAAAAGCGTTATGTTTGGCTGAAGCACTTTATTTTTCCAGCCGCCTCATCTGATGTCTTCATTGTGAATCAAAGGACAGAAAGATTAAAATAAGAGGAGAGGTAATTAAAAAGATGCTGAACCTCCTTTTGATATTCCATGAGCAGCCTTGGCTCTAAACATCTGTCCCTGAGCCCCTCTCTGCTATACAGATGTGGCATAGCCGACTGGAGAGGAGCTGGACTAAATGCCCTGCCCCAGAGCTTGTTTGTTGAACCTGCTGACTCCGAGAGAAAGTGCAGATTTCCTACTTAATGCTCTTACTGTGTTTTATTAGGATCAGTCTTTTAGTTCAGCCGCTATTGTATGAATTAGCCAGACCTGAAATATATGTCTGGTGTTTCCTTTCTAGGAATAGCATTTTTCTTATTTGTCTAAGAGGTGTCCTGTTAGCCCAGTACTGGCTGAGTAAGTTACGGTGCTTCTAGTTGGCACTGTGGCCTGTAGTGGGGAAGTCGCTCCAGAGGAAACAGGCTTTCTTAATGGATAAACTTTTTCACGTTTCTTTCATGTATTAAGAAGTTACAGAATTAAAAACAAACCAACCAACCCCAAAACAAAAGCATACCACCAAACACCTTAACAACAATTTTACTATATAAGTTAGGCTAGCTATTGAGGTTTTTTGGTAATTTCTTAATTGGAGATAGAGTTGAAAGCGTGGTCTGAGAGAGACTGTGTTTAAACAGCAACAACAACACCCAACAGCAGCAACAAACCAACCTAAAACCTGGTTTGGTTTGATTCGAAAGTTGCAATGGGAGTGGTCTGTTGTCTATGCTTCTGTTTGGTGGAAAAAGCTCAGAAAGCCATATTCATTTGTCTAAGAGCCTTCAAGGATATTCAGTGTAAGTATAATCCTCCTATGGCAGTTGTAATATTTAAAATATTAAATAGTACCAATAAATCCAGAGATGAAAGACCAACAAGGAAACAAATGTACTTTCCAGATTGTCAGGCATTTTGTTTGAAACATTGACAACCTTTATATACCTATAAAGGCAATTATGTGGGCTTTTATGTGACTAAAATTTGTCTGCAGCTGTAGATGTATAGACCTCTTTAGACATGTCTGGCACGCTAAACGGTTTTATGCTCCTGTGTTTTCCATATAGTATTAAGCCTGACTCTCATTGATTTGCCGGGAATCACTAAAGTGCCAGTAGGGGATCAGCCTCCAGATATTGAGCAACAGATCAGAGACATGATAATGCAGTTCATTGCCCGAGAAAACTGTCTGATACTGGCTGTGACTCCAGCTAACACTGATCTGGCCAACTCAGATGCACTGAAGTTAGCTAAGGAAGTGGACCCTCAAGGTAAGCGTGAGTGAACATAACCAGCTTTTGTTCTCAAGTGCAATAACATAACTGGAAGTAATAGACCAACTCCTGTCTGAAATATAAATTATAATCTATATGTACAGTCTCACATAGGCTTCAATATCTAAAATAACCATTTGTTAATTCAGTATGATTCAGGTAATGGTGCTGTAAATGTATTTTTAAAATTTGGTCACTAACTCTTATAAGCAAGTGGGGCAATGCCTATCTAGACATTTTTGTACTACCTAGCAAAAATGGACCTTGGTGCTGATGGGATTTTGGGGTACAGGTGATAAATTTTGTACAGTCTTATCATAAGCATGCTGAGCCTTGTTAAAGAGATTTGAGGAATGTCTTTCAGCACTGGCTATGATGACCCTTTCTTTTCCGGATATGCCATAGCAGTTGTGGCTGGTATTGTGTGACATATGATTTGAGAATGTCACATATTTATTATAATTATTATATAATTGTAAGATGTAATTTGTTTTCCTGAATATAAATGATTCTTCACTATTTTTTTCTCTTGTCTTTACCCTCCTCAGGCCTTAGGACCATCGGTGTGATCACAAAATTGGATCTGATGGATGAAGGAACAGATGCAAGAGAAATTCTAGAAAACAAACTACTTCCTCTTCGTAGAGGTGAGAATGTTGCCTATATTCTTTGCAATCCAGAAGGTGGTTTGAGTGAGGATGGTGACTGGGAGTTCTGGAGGTAAACCAAAGGTTATGGGGTTATGAGGAAGAAATTTTTTAAAGTGTGGATGGTAAAACAGTAGAACAGGTTGCCCAGAGAGGTGGTAGATGCTTCATCCCTGGGAACACTCGGCCAGGCTGGATGAGACTCTGAGCAACCTGATTTGGTTGAAGATGTCCCTGCTCATTGCAGGGGGGTTGGACTAGATGAACTTTGAAGGTCCCTTCCCACCCAAACTATTGTATGATTCTATGATGATCTGTTCAGCAAACAAAAAGGGGCTCTACTAAAAATATACTGTAAGTAATTTTTTTTTTTTCTGGACCTGGGAAATACACTGCATATTCTAGAGGAAACAAGAAATGACAGTTGAAGTTGTTGGCCAGTTTTGTTTTGTGTGCCAGATTGCTGTCCCTTACAACAAAGAATTTTTTTTTTCTTTTTACATATGACAGAAGCAAGCACCAGAGCTTGGGTAATCTCATCGTAAACCAAATTTTGACCCTTTCAGAAATTTTCCATGTGATTGTTCTGGCAGCTACGATCACAGTCACTCATACTTTTAACAATATAAAGAATTTTGATTCTAGTTGTAATTTACTGATGAGACCATCTTCTTCCATTATACGAATGTGGAAAACAATTCAGGAGCATGACCTGTGCCTGTGTTTTGATTTTGTTTTGGAGCTTTTTTTGTTTTTTGATTTTTGGAAGTGCTTTCTTTGCAGTACACCAAAGTTTCGGATATTTGTGTATTTGAATCCGTGATTTAAAAGGAAGTATATCTGTTATATATAAACAGGATGAACAATTTAGACACTGTTAAGGTCATTACAGTACTTGTAAACAATACCTGAAATGCCTAATTTGGAAAGTTTTGTTTGAACTGAGGCAGTCAATTTGTATGTAATGTGAATTCAGTAGTTCAGGCAGCAGCTCCATTGACCTACCCATTGTGTTTTTGTTGGTTTAGGTTATATTGGTGTCATAAACAGAAGCCAGAAAGACATTGAGGGGAAGAAGGACATAAAGGCAGCTCTTCTAGCAGAAAGGAAATTCTTTCTTTCCCACCCTGCATACAGGCATATGGCAGATCGAATGGGCACACCGTATCTCCAGAAAGTTCTAAACCAGGTAAAACCTGAAGTCTTTGTGGTGAAAGGCAGCTTTTATGATGATAGGACCAATACAACATGTTTATTGGAATGAATGTTGGTCAGTGAACCTAATTTATTCTTTCCTGCTTTAAACCTTTGTAATATTCACAATGTAATAAACTCAGCTGGATATTACATGTAGCATACAAAAACTTACTGTGAGATATAGTTTCTGATTTTTACTGACAGTTCTGCACTCTCCTGTTCTCTTGAATACTGAATATGAACATAGAAAACAAGATTCAACTACCTTGTTGGAAGAATACCATCCTATTCCTTAATTATCACATTTCTTCTAGTTTAACAGGATTTTTAGAATACAAATTTAGAAATTAGAGGGGAGAAAAAGAGACATTTTGAGCAATCGTGTACTGAGGGTTCACTGTATGTCTATACTTTAACCTCAAAATCTACACTTTATTGCAGCTTTTAATAGAAACAGTGTACTGTATACTAATGATATAAATGACAAATACAGTAATTGGAACAGTTCCGTTGACACAACCTTTATTTTTGCCCCAACCTTTGGTTTACTGCTGAGTCCATGCCAAACTGTGTCAGATCACAGCTTCCTTCAGCAGGAAATAGAGGGCTATTTCCCAGTTACCTGGAGCAGAAACCAATAGCTTACTGTCCTAATGAAGACACTGCCTACGGCAAACTTGGAGGAGTATATAATTCTCTTCACATTTTGTGTCTTTGGGTATTACTCTTTTCATAGCAACATCCCTTAGCTTGAATAACATGTGACCCTAATGATTAGGCATCTCAGCAAGTTTCAAGAGGGAAGTATCGTTTTGTGTCTGCCTCTCTAAAATTACTGGTGATGCCATGATATTATATATATATATATATTTTTTTTTTTTTTAAACTTAGTTTGTCAGCTGACCAGTGTTCTTGGCATTCCAACAAGTCAAACTGGATAGTGTTTTTTTCAGTTCACTGTCAAATTGCAGCCTTTGGTCTGGAATGGACAAAGACCAGGTCAGCCTGGCTTTGTCCGTTTTGGACAGCAGATGGAAACAGCAGAAAAGTTATTGATTAAGGAAGGAAAAAACATGCTGGCCTGCTCAGTTTCTTGCTACAGTGACTTTGCAGCTGTAACTAACTTGCCAGGCCGGTTTATGGCATGCTCTGGACTCGCTCAAGAACAGTGCTAGTGCCATTTATTTGTGCCTCAGAACCAAAGTCTTCAGCAGGATGCAAGACCTTGCCTGTATCCTGCAATTTCATCTGTGCTTAGGATGTTTTGCCTCTCTTTATGTCTTGAAAGTCTAATCCATGTGTCTTAGTTTTGAGACTGAGGCACGAGCCACATACGCCTTTGTACTGTCTTATCTGTCCTGACTTGCATTACTTCATATACTATTAACTTTTTTGTGAGCTGCTTTGTAAATTTACCTATTTCAGTGTGAAAAAGGCCTTCTGTTGCTATTACTTTGTGTAGAATATTATATATATGGGAAGATCTATTTAAGTTTCATCTCCAAGATATTAAACACCTATCAGTGCTTGTGGTTTCAGGTAATATTTTGATTTCTCTGTATCCACAAGGTGGTGCTCCAGGGAAACTCCAGCTTTTGATTTTGTGCCTGTCGGGTCTGCTGAACTTTTGTGTTTATATATTTTAGTATATGACATTCTTAACTTGTAGCTTCTCTGATAGGGGTTGGGAAGAGGGTTTGTAGTGTAGTGCAAGAAGTGTGCTTTAGTTTTAATCAAGGAATGGGCACAATGCATGAGAAGTTAATGACACAGGTAAGACATCAATAGTGCTGTCCAAACACATGACAAGGTAAATGTGCAAAAGTAAGGTAAGTTACACACAGATCTGGTAAGCCTTTTTCTACTCCCCTTCAATTTATTTTCCAGTACTTTTAGTTATATTTTCAGAAATGAGAACTGGTAGTCTTGAGTGATAAAAGCTTTTTCAGCCAAAAATCAAGTGTTTAAAAAATGTGAAGTTCTATAATCATTAATATGAGAGCAAAATCTCTTCCCTTTATTATACTTTGTACAAGGGAGCAGGAATCACGTGGAGGTGACTTTTCCCAATGGTGAGGAGTGCCAAGTAGATACTCTATATGTCTGTACTTCCCCACATCTCTGTTCTCAATGGGCTGTGGATGCTCAGAAACTCTTCCTTGTCCCATATTGTCTGGTAGCTGTACAGTAAAGGAGTCATTGTGCTGAACAAAATATATAGGGAATTGGGAATCTCCCTGAGGAAAACCAGCAAAGTGGGAGTGGTGTTGTGAGTGCTGAGTGACGAGAGATTGTTTCAAATCAAATATGTAATGCGTATAAGTTTTTTGTGTGTAACTGAACAAGTATGTAGTAACGGGGCTCAGCGCGTGGGAGGACGAAGGAATTTTTCAAGTCTCCTTATAATGTGTATGCAAAAGAGATGTTGTGTTGTTCTTTAGCAGTCTCCATTGCTTCAAAGATCAAAAGGAGCTACGCTAGTAAACTAGCACAGGTCATGGTTGATATGCTTGGCAGTCAGAAGGAAATGTTTGTGCTCTTGCTTTCATTTTTATTAACAGTATAAAAGGACTTTTATTTGCTTTTTAGCAACTTACCAATCACATTCGCGATACCCTGCCAGCCTTCAGAAGCAAACTGCAGAGCCAGCTGCTTTCCATAGAACATGAAGTAGAGGTATACAAAAACTTCAGACCAGAAGATCCAACCAGAAAAACGAAAGCCTTGTTGCAGTGAGTGTCTAGTCTTTTGTCTACTTTTCTACTTCATCTAGGTTTGTTTTGCCCCACCTTTTTTTTTTTTTTTTTAAATTTCTAATGAGTTTATATTTAAAGATTAGGATATGGTTAAGGATTCTGTATGCAAAGTCCGAAGAATTATGTGCTCGATGTTCCAGAACACTTTATTTACTTTACAATCTCAGCAGTTTTCCCTAAATTAATTTTAGTAATCCTAGAAAAGAGAGAAAGCAGAACAGGAAAAGGTGCAAAAATGGAAAACATTGATGATCAAAGGTAAGAAACTGCTTCTGATTGTATAGACAAATTCTTCATCCTGCCAAAAATATAACCTCAAGCAAGGGAAGGAGATTGTGTTAGAAGTCTGTGAGATGAGGAAAATGGTCACCTGAACTAGACAGGCTTTCTTGAGCCAGCTAAAGGCTCCGATTTAGTGCTTGGCTTTGTAACAACTCTGTCCAAAAGAGTCTGTCCCTCATGACTTCAGATGTTTTGGCTGCAGAAACAGAAGGACATCACCTTGACTCTTCCATGGCAGTACAACATGGGTGGTTTTTTTCAGTCTGTATATTTGGTGACTTAACTGCTAGAAACACATGTATGAAACTTAAACATTCAGGAATTTTGTTTGCTTATCCTGCTAAAAAGGATGCTATCGCTTTTTATTCTCTTAAAAATAGTTAAAAATTTACATTTACAATTATTGTGATAATAGATAAAACATGAACGTAGCCTGGTACCATGCTGTATTTGTAGCTGACTTTAATATACAGTTTAATAAACAGTGTTTTTAAAAATATAACATTTATGAAGAAAGCAAATATATACTGCTCTATGTCCTGTGAGAGAGGAGGAGTGTGAGGGGGTGTGTATAGTTACGGATTTTTAGGGGTTGGTAGCTTAGCTGAATGAGTTATTATAGATAGTTTTGTCGATTCCTAAACATGTTTTAATAGGCACTGGTTGTCACATAGTACTGAAGTAAGAGTTGGTTGTCGAATGTTGTTTAAATGGTTGTGTGGTTTTTTGTTTGTTTTTTGTTTTTTTTTTTTTTGTCTCCCCACTTTGAAATTTAGGATGGTACAGCAGTTTTCAGTGGACTTCGAAAAAAGAATCGAAGGATCAGGAGATCAGGTTGATACACTAGAACTTTCAGGAGGTGCCAAAATCAACCGTATTTTCCATGAACGTTTTCCTTTTGAACTAGTAAAGGTATTTAGCCATCTTGATTGTGTGCTTTGTGTTTTATTTATGTGTTCTTATGTTCATACTGATAGTAGTAAAGCCAAGATAAGGTCTGATTGGAAGAACATGCTCTTAGCTGTGGAAGAAATTACGTGAAGTGGTAATTGAGACATTTGGCTTCATTTCTAGTTTTGGATACTAAGACATGCTAAGAATTCTGAAATATAGGAATTAGAAAATAATTATATTCCCAGTTCTTACTATTTTCCATGCTTTTTTAAATTGTTTTATCACAAATGGCATCTTCCTCCTGGTTAGATGAGGCAGGCAAACAACTATAGTTGGTAAATATAAGTTGTTGTGTTCAAATAGCTAGTAAAGTTGTAGAAAATAGCCATTTTCTGTGTTTCCTACTTCCTGTGTTCAAAGCATAAAACCAAGGCCAGCTTTCAGTCCTACATTTTCATAGTGGGAGGTGGAGCACAAGCAAATTTAGTGTTCTGAGATAGTACTTCTCCTCTTGATACATCTCTTCTTGTTTACCCATCCTTTGCGTAACAATAAACAGAGGTCCAGTGGGGTGTGAACTAATGAAACCTGGATTTCTATGAATGTATGTTACATATTCTTTGATATTTCTTTCACTGCAGTGACTTCAGCTTCCCCTCACCATACCACTGTATCTCTAGTCCCCATTCTTTTACACTTTTCCTAAACCTCCTTTCTATACCTGTTCTATGTTCAGCTGCCTTGACATCCCCCAGCTTTCAGCTGGATAAGAACAAGACAGGGTTGTGGCTGGTCCCAGGGTTTAAATGTGGTAGGTCATCTAGCAGTCCAACAGCACAGGGGACACTTGGGCTTAGGTAATGACCCTTCTGTTTGTGACCACACTAACTTCTCTTCCAGCTAGCTGGCTTTCAAGAAGCTTGAAGAAAAGCTTTATAAAGTCATCACTGAGACCACTACTCTCTTAAATTTCATTGAAAAGCAGTAAACTGGGAAGGGGAGGATAAATGGACCATGATCACAGAAGTTGCATCACTTTAGGAAACGGGGCTTTAAAAAAAAGAGTTGCATCTTCCAAATGCTGTTTCTGGCTTACTCTATCAGCTCTGCAAGATCGTTCCAGCTGTTGCTATATATGGAATGGAAGGGTGCATAATTTTCAACAATCCTTACTGCTGCCTGTAGCCTTAGTGTTGAAATGTTCTAAAATACTTATGCTTTGTTTAGTGTAAATATGAATTAGTATTTTTGCCAGTTGAACTTGCCTGTCTTCCAGTTATACTGGGAGATGTAATATTTTTTTTGTTTTATTTAAAAACTTACCCTAGTATGATCTCATATGCTTTCGTTCTTCTAGATGGAATTCAATGAGAAGGAGCTGCGGAGGGAAATAAGTTATGCCATCAAGAACATTCATGGTATCAGGCAAGTGCTCCCATGTTTTCAAGGCCATTCACATTATAGAGAGTGTAGCGTCTTGAACCTACAGGCTCCCTGGCTATTGACTGCTAGACTACATTGCTAACATGCAGCTCCCAGCAGCTGACCTTCATCTTCCACTCCTTCACACTTCTGTTTTTCAGGTAGCTGTTTTGAGCCAAACAACTGATTTGCCTGAAGAGGTTTAATTTACTTAGAAATGCTGGAAAATTATTTTACAGAGAAAATCTGTTACTTTTTTTTTTTCTGGTAGAGTCTGCAGTTCTGGTGTGCCTGCATTCCTGAAAAAATAATAAGTTTTAGAGGGAAACTTGTGCCTTGGTATAGGAAAAAACTTTCAGCTTGTGTTACAGCAGACTCCTTGCACTATCTTGCTCTGCTTTATTTTCGACTGTTTCTTGAAATGACTGATTTACAAGTGACTTGGCTGAGGTTGTGGGTATGTCTGCAGTATATTGTTGGGTTTGGGAAGAGGAGGTATTTGGTTTGGAATGACCCAATTATCTCCCTTTGGAACCATCAGTCTGTTTTGGAGGGACACTTTATCAGACACGTACCCATTTTTTTATCTTTTGACGATAGAACACGTTCCAAAAGGCTTGGGTTCTTTTTTTGGGGTGTGTTTTTTTTGTTTTTTGTTTTTTTTACCTCTTCCTACCAACTTGTGATTACATAATATCTTTTGAAAGCATTGCTTATAAGCTGTGTTCTTAGTTTTTTGGAAAATGTTCTTCATGTTACTTGTATAATTATGTTACCAAGGTGACTTGGTGAGCGCTCAGCCCTGAAGCCTTGAAGCAAGAGAATTCTCTGCACCAGCAAATGGTGAAATGAGAATGTTATGCAAATCATCTGTAGTCCATTTCTACATTATTTGAATAGTATAACTTATCAGAGAAAGGAACACGAAATAGACTACTTGAAGTTTTCCAAAGGTTTGGAGAAACTGATATTTTAGGCCAAGATAAAGGGCCGAGATTGGAGGACACAAACAGAAGCTATACATTAAGTTGGCTATGCCTTTACTGTCACATGAAGGAGATAATGGACAGACGTTTATTTCCTTTTCTTGGTCAATTTAAGGAAGTACTGAGGTAGGTCTTGCTTCCTGTTGCTTAGGTAGTTGATTCCCAAGGAAGTTTACATACAAGATGCACCAGAACTCCAAGGCTAAGTGATTTCTTCTTGGGGGTTGTGAAATTGAAGTCACGTGCAACTCAGCTGTTACCTGCTAGGAATTACAATATTTTGTGATCTAAGATCACATTACAGTAAACTCACGGCCTGCTTCCCCAATATATGTTTTAAAATTAGGTCTTAAATTCTCAAATGGATGACTCCATTAGCTCCGGTGCAGTATTGGAACTTTTCTGGCCTTACTGATGGAATGGTCTTGATGAGGAATTTGTGCTGGCAAACTGATAGTTTTGGGCATGTTTTTGTAGTCTGCTTTTTTAATAAATCTTACCATCTGCCAAGATATTATAGATCTTTGCAAGCAATGCTTGAAAGAGAAGGAAGGCTGATTTGTTTAGACCTGGTTCTGTGAGGTATCTGTTATATAGGTTCATATACTCTGCAGTGACCAGCTATGGAGTTCTCCATATAGGACTCCGAGGACAGGACCACATTTACTGTTGTGAGTGCAAAGTACAGCTATATGATTCTTACGGGTTTGCTGTGCAAGTAATTGTGTGTGGAGTGCTGCAGCTACCATTCATCTCTAAGGTTTGATGCACTGCTGAAGGGGCTTTACTGTATTATATTGGTACTCTTTAGAGTTCTTGCAGTAATTTTCAAGTAGTAGGGCATGTTTCTGTTTTCGTATTCTTACAATTACACTTTGTTTTTTCAAGGGAAAGGAGCAAATTTAGTTGTGTTGAAGGCTGTTTGTTTGTGTTAGAGATGTTATTGCTCAGCTGTAAGCCTCTGAAATTGAAGATGGGCAGTTCAGTTAAAAAAGAGTCTTCCTTGCATGATTCTTTTTTTACCATCTTACATATTCTTTATCTCCACAGAACAGGTTTATTTACTCCTGATATGGCATTTGAAGCCATTGTTAAGAAACAGATAGTCAAGCTGAAAGGACCTTGCTTAAAAAGTGTGGATCTTGTGATGCAGGAGTTAATCAACACTGTCAAGAAGTGCACTAAAAAGGTAACTTGCAATTAGATCTGGTAACATAAGTATAACATAATTACATAGTAGATAATACAAAGCCTGTCTTGCATTTTATATTATTTATATTATTATAAGAGATTTCTTATCTAGTCTCTTGATGTACAGAGTAAGACACTCTAAAGGAACTACAACTTCTGCAAAAGTCTAACCAGTGTAATGCTGAAAATGTTTGTTGTTTTTGATTCCTGTTTTGAATATATATGCACCTCATGATTGGAGTTATGTTAAGAGTTGCCCCCAGTTTCCTCTTTAAAACAATGTTTTCACTAGTACTGAAAATGGAATTCTGCAGATAT
Organism: Caloenas nicobarica; assembly: GCF_036013445.1. Lineage (NCBI taxonomy): Eukaryota > Metazoa > Chordata > Aves > Columbiformes > Columbidae > Caloenas > Caloenas nicobarica. Next base: position 6,956,806 of record NC_088264.1, read on the forward strand.
GTAAATCAGCAAAAAGTACTTTAAATTTTTCTCTTGCAATGCTAGTAAGAGGAAGAAACAGTGAAACCTTTATAGCGCAAAGGCCTCAAATGCATTCAGAGACATTTATCAAAGAGAGAAAAATACTCTTTGTATATTGAAACTTTACTGGGTAGCACTGCAGTTCTTTGTGATGTAATGGGACCACAACTTCTCCTGTGCTTTTTTCATACACGACTCCAAAACTTCTGATCTCCAGCTGTCAGGAGGTGAGAAGTGGAGATGTAGGAAGACTTCATCGCCCTTGTATTTGTATATGTATATCCTGAGTCAGCATCTTGGGAGGTGTTTAAAAGATGCATAGATGAGGCTCTAAACATGGTTCAGAGGTGGACTCGACAGTGTTCAGTTAATGATTGGACTCGGTGATCCAATCAAAATGATTCTATGATCATTGCATTAGTGTTGACAAATGAGCTTTCTGCACAGAAATGTTTAATTGGAAAGAAGTCCCGAGCGTAGAATCTCCTGGTGTGAAAGCTGAATGCATCAATTAAACTTTAACTCAAGATCCTGCAAATATCAAAATTAATATAGAGGTTCATCAAAACTAAACGTAGCATTACTATGAGTATTTGGGAATGGTTTTCCTGAAATGTGTGCTTGGGTTGGTCTATGATCTTAGAATGAAACCTCAAACCTCACACCAACCCCAGCTGTGGCTAAGGAAGCATGTGAGACGTATTAACATAAAGCTTTTTTCTTTAGACTTCACTTCCATCGGAAAGTTATCATCTGTAAATACTGCGACTCACTTGTCTGGAGCATTGACAACTAACAGTTACTGATTTTCAGTTCTCTTTTCTCCCATTACTCTCTGATATTCTAGAAGATCCCATTGACTCTTGTAGACTTCTTAGCTAACTGGCTACTTTTATCGTCTCACCTTCTGTTCATCTGTCTTTCCTACTGTGTTAGAGTGCAGAGTACGTTAATAGTGGCAAGTACAGGAGCAGTTCTGGGGTGTGAACAGAGGTATGCTGAAGTTGTTGAGAAACGTCCTGTCACAAGCTTTGCATTTTTTTGAATAATGCAATTCATTTTTTTTTTTAATACAAATGAGCAGGTAAAGGAGCTATTTTTTTAAAAACAGAAAGGGGTTACAATCTTTTGACAAAGATCATAGAGAAGTGGATTCACTGCAATATTTTGAGCAGCGTTTTCAGGTTTTTTCCCTTTTGTCAAAGTTTGAAAGACATGTCACTTGAATTAGTTGTGCAAATTCTTTTCCCAGTGCTATTGGCAAAATTTAGTGCTGTGTTTTGCTGTTCACATTTTTAAGTATTGTTATTGAGATGTAAAGATGTTGCCACAAGGTGGAGCCTTCAAAGAACAAGAAACTTGGAAATCATTTAAAGCGCCACTCTGCAATTAGACACAGCAGAAGAGAGAGGCACAGAGAAACCTCACCCCAAGGCTGGTAAACTCTGGTTCACGTGTCAAAAGTGTCCTTCCTCCATGTTCCACAGAGCACAAATCCAACAGCACCAACACAGAAACAATCCGATGGTTAGGTCTCTCCAGTTTCTCTGGAAAATGATCATTGAAAGCAAGTGAGGTTTGCTTTGTAGTGTAGTTTACTTTTAGCCCAAGCCTTTATAATAATAGCTTTCCTCCAAAGGGGAAAGCTGGAGACTCCTTTATTTTCTACTGCAGCCACTCTGCAGGTGTAAATTTCTATTCGTTTTACTTTTCAGTTGGCAACATATCCAAGGTTGTGTGAGGAAACAGAAAGAATTGTTGCTGGCTACATTCGTGAAAGAGAAGAGAAGACCAAGGATCAGGTGAGAATAAATAGGAGACCTAGCAGTCTGGGGAGAAGTGCAGAGGAGGAAAGTTCTTATGTACAAAGTATAGGAAGACAATGAAAGATTTTTTTATTATTATTATTATTAATGGCGAAAGAGAAATTGCTTCTCTACCATTGAGCTTTGACAAAGGAAACTGGAAGTGTTACAGAAAATACTAATCTGATCTCTCAAGATTAGGATTGGTGGCTTAAAGTAGCATTGCTCCTGTACCACAACAGCTGTTTGTGAAAAATGGATTCATTATTAAACTAACACACACACAGAAATACCCAGTCTTTTTTCTACTTTGTTTCCAGGGCTGTTTTTTAACATACCAATCCCATGTTTTAATCACAGTGAGGTCCACAAGCAGTTGTACTGGGATTCATGCAGGAGTAACAAGCTTTGTAGTGGATGTGTGAGCTCCAGCAAGTGTTGCTGCTGAAGTTCTGCGTTGCTAAACAACAGCATCAGCACGCGGGCTGAGCCGTGCAACTTGGCCCCTGAGCATGTTGACAGACTTGCTGAGGTGTGTAGTGTAGAACCACTGGAACTGACCCCTGAGGGCTATTGTATGCTTTGAAAGGCAGTGTCTCAAATCTGAAAATTAAAGTAATTTCTCCTTTGGATTCTAAAATAAGCAAGAAAAAGATTCCTCCTGTGGCCATTCTTAGAAGGCAGGGACAGCCATAAAGTTAATAATTTTGGCTTGTGGTTTGTTAAACTTGGAATTTCAAGAGTTTGTTAATTCCAGGTTCATGGATGTACAGCTTTTCTGATCCTTGCTTTCCCTGAAGTTAAAAAAAAAAAAATTATCTTAAGAGAAGCTTATTTAGAACGTACATCACCCAGCTCAGCAGTCCAAATCCAGGAAACTTCAAAGCTTAGATTACATCTGAAAAAATCCACTGGAAGTGGGAACAGGAATTATTGTCTGGAGAGTGCAGAGTGTGACAACAGAAATATTTGGGGAAGAAGGGCTAGGCAGAGCTCCTTAGTTGTTCTGGACTCCGGGCTCTCTAGCCGTGTCCCTGTGTGAGCTGGGGAGCTGTGCAGCGTGTCCTGTGTCTTTTAATCTGTGCTGTGAATGTATTCTTAAAAATAATTCTTAAAAAATTGTATTTGCTGGGCTTGTACTTGCAGGGTGTTCTAGTTAGCACACTCAGTTATGTCAAAATTTGGAAGAAGATACAAGTCACAGTAATTGAGTCCTTTTTCTTATTATTCCATTCATCATTGTATGCACGTAGCTGGCAATTTCCCAGAACAAAGTACAAAATATCAGCTTTCTGTAAATGCCAAGAACTGTTCAAATAGGTTATTGTCACATATTCACATAATTATTTATGCTGTTAGCAGTTATCATGAATAAATGAAAACATTAGTGAGAGTAATTTCAGAGGTAAGAGCTAGACCCAAATCCTCGCTATCTTTTGCTCTGAGTGAGGCACTGAATATCTTCTGGAAATTGTGAAGAACTTGGGAGTGATGCTGTGTTTAAGGAGCTGTACAGAAGCAACTCTGTACACTTTGAGGAGATGAAATGCTACCATTTGGTAGCAATAGGTTTCTTCCTTGCTCCCTGCTAATAATTGGAAGTCTGAAAAGATGGATGGAAAGTGCAGTGTCATGTGTGTTCAAGAAGCTGTTCAAGGGTGAACGTGGGTTTTCTCCAGTGTCTTAGCAAATTCTTTGCCAAGTTACATTATCAAGTTTGAATCAAGTTCCATCTCTGGGCTACTGAAGGCCTGGCAAGCGCTAAGTACAGAGACCATTCATTCTGTTATTTCATTGATTAGCTTATCTTGCAAGCCAGATGTGTGCACCAGAATGGCTGTCTAGTACCCAGACACTACATTTTTTGGGACAGGGCTTGCTTACTTATCACTTCTTTGTGGAGTGCCTAACGAAAATTTAGGTTCTCTGATTTTAGGTTTAAGGTTTGGGTTCCTTGCTGGCTTGGCTGGAATGCTACAAACAGGCAGAACTTTGCTAAAATTGCAAAACGTAGAGCTAGAATGTTATTAAATGCTCTCTGGCCATGTATGATTGAAATTAATAAAATGGACAAGGGCCAAGATAGTGAAAAAATGAGGTCTGTCAGGAAAGAAATAGGCAGAGGTAACAGCTCTTCTGTAGTGTAGCTTATTAAACAAGCACATGAACAGAAGTGGTAGGATTTAGAAAATATTCTTGCTTTTGGCTTGAGTAATTATGAAAGGAATATTCAATAATGCAGAAAATTGAAAAGTTCTGTTCTTTTCTCCCACCCTTTTCCTCAGTCTTTCTCCCCTACCTTATTCACCCTTTTTTTCTCTCTCTCCTCTCCTTTAATAGGTGCTGCTGCTGATTGATATCCAGGTTTCTTACATCAACACCAACCATGAAGACTTCATTGGCTTTGCCAAGTATGTATATAGAGACTTTGTTATAAAGATACTGTCTGGTGGTTTTTGTGTGTGTTTGTTTTTAAATAAATTCAAAACACAAGTCCTGCAGTGTGGCAGTGAAGATGCAAGCTGCGAAGGCCCGAACACGTTGAGGAATGCTCTTCTCGATATACATAGTATTGAACTCTGTCCCACTTTTAGGGGATTCTTCACCCCAGTTCACGAGACTAGTTTCACTGAAGCTGAAGCTTATGTCTCGGTCTGGAATCACGTGCAACTCAGGAAACATCTCTGGCAAGCTAATGCCTCCACTGTATCCATTTTAGGGCCGCAGCAATGTATAATATTGGTGGTCTTTCCACATTGTTGTGAATGCATATTTTGGGAGCTGTGATTCTGTGTGAAACAGTTTTGCTCAGAGTAATGGATGTCTCAATTATAAGTGTGCCTGCTGTTTGGCTGTAGAGAATAATAGTAGCAGAATGCCCTGCAGGGCCTGGTTTGACGTTCTCCTCACTTAATTGAAAAGGCTGTGAGAATATTCTCCAGAATGTTCTCCCTCAGCTTGCAGCAGTTTGTGCCTCAGGCACTTCGTACCAACATTTTGACACTAATAAAAACGTTAACGATGTCTTTGCTCTTTGAAGAATAAATGTTCCTTCAGTCATATTCATGCCATATTTGCCATAATAGTGTTTTGAGTCACAACAGGTTTCACCCGTGTGGGGTGCTGCCAACAAAGTTGGGCACCACAATACGTATTATACTATGGCCTATTCTAGTTAGCACTGTGAAGGGAGTTCTCCATGTTTGGCGGCGTGCCTTGAAGGTTTAAAACACGGAGTTCAGCAAGCCGAGAGGGGAGCAGGCAATGCCAGGCACTCTTTGTGTATGGTTTGAACAACTTTCTCTAGAATTGTTTGCAGGTCCTAGATGTCTTTATCAGTTCTCTTGACAAATGACAGGATGTTGTAGGAATGGTAGCTGGCCTTCTAGAGGTCAAGATAATGACCTGCCTGCTGCTGTTTACTTATCTTCATCCTTTTCTGACAGGAAAAAGCCTGCTAAAAACACTCCGTATATGTTAGTGGTGCGAGCTGTGACCTTGGGAAGTCACATAGGCCAGCCTCCTGCTCAGAGGAGGGTCAATGCTGAGTTTAGACCAGGTTACTCAGGGTTTTGTCCAATCAGATCTGGAAAACTTCCAAAATCAGAGGTTCTCCAGCCTCTATATGCAGTGTGTTCCAGTGCTTGCCTCTCTTCCTGTGAAAAGATTTTTCCTTTTGTCAAGTTGGAACCTTCCATATCTTACAGTTTTGGATTCTGGAGTATCAGGTATATCTGGTGCTATTTCGTTGTCTCTCTCCCCTGGAAAAATCCCCCTCGTGGATGCTGCTGCTGGGGGCTGTAGCTCAGTCTGTGGTCCTCCCTGCTGCATCTTTTCCAAGGAATTGCAATGCTTGAGTTCAATTTCTTGGGAAAGCTGTTTTTTCTTTTGCAAGTTGAGATCTGGAAATCCCCAGCCACTGTGTGCAGGTTATAAGCAGATAACGAATGGGTCTTTGCTTATGTTCACTGATAAGTTCAAGCAAGCGTTTATATAAGTTGAAACTGGTGGGAAGAGAAGTATCTCTGTTGACTTGTGCTCAACTCGAAAACTTGGATAACTAAGAATAATTTCAAATGTAAAATGTATTAATTTATGAGCTAAAGAGTAGAAAACACACATTTTAAACTATAATCATATTATTGTTATAGCAATTCTGTTAGAACTGGAAAATGAAGTAGTTTTTGAGTACCATATGAGCTTCTGCAGTATCTAAACATCCTGGACTATAGATTCCCCAGATTGCATCCTTTCTTTTGCTGAGTCTTCTAGCCAGCCGTCTCATGTGATTGCAGTGTTTTGTGAACCTTGTTCATCAGAACGAGAGCAGAAGACATTTCAAACTGCCTTGCAGCATTGCAGGGCCTAAGGCAGGTACAGCGCAATGTGAATTGACTTGAAAAGGATTTAAGTATGCCAGTTTTTAGGACAACTTTGCAAAGTTATGAAATCGTGAAATCTTAGGATATTAATGTTCGTCTCATTTGGCAGAACGAGTAGTAAAAGGTTGGGATTGGGTTTGTTTCCAGTTGGTGTAACTCAGAGCTACATGCTTCAATGCTACAAGCTACCCTTCTACATCAAGGGTAATTTGTATTCAGAGCAACAGAGGACCAATTGGTAGGCTATTAGTAAAAGGTGGGGGTCTCTTAGTATGATATCAGTGGGCTAATTAGCTTTCCTAAGGTGATAAAAGAAAATAAAGAAACAAACAAGCAAAACCAATGCCAAACTAAAAGAACGGCAGTTGGGTTTCCTAAAGCTGTCTCGTGTGTTTTTCAATACATCGAAATTGGTGAGAGGTTAGTGCTGTGGTTTTTGTGTACGCATACTTTGATAAAATTTATGCACCAAAGCTTATGCATCTCAGCTGATGCACCAGAGACATGCAGTGTTATTTGTTCAGAAGGATCTAGATGATTGAGAGCTAAGGCCAGCAAATAGGCACATGGAATAAACATCCGTTTGGATATTCTCACGGACAAGTATGGTCTGACAGGATCAGAATTGGGACAGGGCTGAGTCTGGTGCTTCAGCAATTCTTTGCAGCAGCAGCTGTGCGCAGAAGAGCTGCAGGACTTGCCCATGTGCTGTGATTCAAGCACCTCTTTCTTTCTTACTCTTTCAGAGCAATGTTTGTAGCTGATCTAATATGTATGCTTCTTTTTCAGTTAATCAATGCCTGATGAAATGGTATAACCTAATCCAAACAAAACTTCCTGTCACCAGTGGCCGCTCTGGTGGTCAAGTAGCCAAACCCTGCTGGCTGAATGCTTTTTCTTCCTCTTCCCAGCAATATTTTAATGTTGTGGCCTAACAATTACAAACCACCACATAATGCAAATGCTTTTAGAATTAATGGCAACTTGTATGTTTTTGAGACAGGAGTGTGTTTTTGTTTCAGGAACTGGGATTAACGGAATTTCAGAATTGAGCAAAACATTTAAAATACGTTTTAATTTCAAACATCCTCTATTCTTATAAGATTCCAGCTTTTTGAACCGGCTTTGTGACAGCTTCATCCATTGGTTATATTTACACCCTCAAAATGCATATAAATATCAGAATAATTTCCAAAACAAACTGTCAAGACAAAGCTATTAAGGAGCCTCCAGCAGGGGAGAATGTTGTTGTACTGCACTAAATAACATAAATGGCTTGCTTTTTGTCTCTCTTGAATATGTATAGAGGCTAATGTTTCCAAAGTTACCCACATGAGCCATAATTTCTTTGTGCTTTTAGGAACCTTTACCAAAGCAAGTAGATCTTGTTACAAAGGAGGTGATCAGTAGGAGTCGTCTGCTGTGCACGTCCCTTCTGTGCTAAGCAGGCATTCCTGTACTGTCAGAAAAAGTAGTGGAAATATGCACGTAGATGCAATGATTTTTGCTGTGTTTCTTTATTACGCTAGCTTTTTGTGCTGCAATCAGAAGTAACTTGCTGCTAAAATCTATTCCTTGGGAATGGGCTTAGTTGGAGTTTCTTCAGTGTAACTCTTTATCTCTGCTTTCCTTAGTGCCCAACAAAGAAGCAGTCAGGTTAACAAAAGTGCAGTGGGAAATCAGGTAGGCACCTAACAGAGAATGGATAATGGCATGTGCGAGTTATTCCAAGCTGTTTGGTTTTCTTGGCTGTGTTTATTTGTTGTAAGTGTATCATTTACCTTTTCTGCTTCAAACATACACAAAATGCATCATCATCACCTCATTTTACTGGGTTTTTTTTAGAGCCACCTGACTTTCATTGTTACCATTTATTAACCTCTGCTACTGCTTGCACTGCTGGTTGGTGTCTCCCCTCCCATGCAGTTTAGTGTGTTGAATCTTTCATGTTACACATCAATGTATTTTGGCATTAATTGTAAACTTGTGAATTTTGGAATCCAAATGCTGGTGAGTACTTGCTGTGTGTGTTTTGTCATAGTTGTTTTACTAGTTCTTAAGTGTTCACAGCTTGATAGCAGTGAAGGGGCGATTCAGCAAGCAAAAGCGGATTTGCCTTTACCTCTGCTGAAAACTCTCAGTTGACTTCGCAAAGCGAACAAAGAATATAACTGGTTGATGGACTCATTAATTAGAATTTTCACTGAGATTCATTAATGGAAGTACTTGTTTGGTTCTTTTTACCATATAAGAATATGGCATTGATTCTACAAGATGCTAAGTGCTCCCAAGCTTTGCTTCTTTCTTTGCTTTTGTGTGGGCTAGGGGTGCTCAGTACTTCACGGGATCAGTCCTGTTCTTTATATGCGATAAAAATAATGAAAATGCTACAATTTTGTGGGTTTCTGCTTGCTTTGAGGGTTTTGCAAAGTCTTACACAGAAATAAAATGCTATGGAATTAGAACATTCTTTAAAAGTATATAAAAAATCCAAGTAAAAATGAGACAATGACATTTTGTATAAAATATTACCTGACTTGAACATCTTCCTAATCTGTTAATGTGTAATTTGGTCAAACAATGCTTGGGAGTGAAAGGTCAAGGTTTTCAAATGTGACCACTGAGTTTAGATCCCTCAGGTGATAAACCTGAGCTTTCAGAAAGTCTCCTATTCTGCTGTTGTAAATGAGAGTTCTAGCATTTTTTGAAAACATAGTTGTCTTTTAGGGGATAGAAATCCAGCCTCTTTCTCCCACCAAGAAATTGCTAGTTATTTTTGAAATGTTAGTTAAAATAATCCATTACTTCTTGGATATGACTGTCCCATAGAGCCTTGCCAGTGTGAGTGGCATTTTTGATGTAATATGTGGTTTGGACTAAAATGAAGAAAGTTGAAAGGTCTAAACACTGAAATGGCTTCAAAGACGAGTCTCTCCGCTCTAGGGAGAAAATTCCTTCTTATCTAGCTGTGCCGGAACATGTGTCAAACACAACCACCATCAGCACTTTGGAGTGTCCCATAAAAGGAAGATCGACCAATTATCTAACTCTTCAGAAATACACAAACAAAATGAATGATTTTTTTTTAATTATGTGAATGTTCTGTCTCTAAAGAAGTGGAGAAAAAACTTGGCATTTTAAATTAAATGTTGAAACTGGATTACTTTTGGTATAAAGGACTTTGCTGAACCTTTTATTTTAAAGATAATAAACAGATGTTTGTAAGTTAATTGTATGGAGTTGAAAAGAATGAGAGAACATTTCTGAAATAAAACTTCATTTTTGCAATTTGCTATTTCAGGGAACCAATCTACCGCCTTCAAGGCAAATTGTACGAGCTAAGTTCTGTAAGCTTTATTGTTGCTTTTTCATTTAGCTTCTCAGAGGGCAAAGTTTGTCTCTAACTCATTGGTTTGTTGAGTACTTGCTACTAAACTACTTAACGTTAAACAGTCTTGGCCGTAACAGCTCCTCAACAAAGTATAATTGCAGTTCATCACTTAACTGCTACTAACCTGCTGTTATAAGTATGAACTAGTATCACTTAATGTTATAGAAAACTTTGAATAAAATCAGTATTGTATAATTTATTGTTTCTCAAACTAAAATGACTAATTGATGTTTCTTTTATTATATAACTGGAAAGCAGTATTTATCTGTTGTAAGTGCCTCTATTCGTAGGAAATCTTTTTGAAAGGTGGGCAAATAAGTTTGTGGTAACTGAAAGGAAGCATTAGCTGTTGCTTAAATGAACATGCTCTTTTGGGCTACAGGTACTGTTACTGGTATTTTGTTTATATGAAGGAATTACTTCTGCATAGAAAACGGGAGATTTATTAATAGAAATATTTAAGCCTTTGTAGCATTCTTTTCATAGCAGCAGGAGGATCAATACATAAAGGACGGGCTTCTTTCTAATCCTTCTACTTTATGAGTAAATAAATATGTGAATGCCTTTAATATTACTAATTAGAATAAACTGTCTAAACAGCAGTTAACTTTATAACAAGTTACTCCTGGTTCCATGATGGTGAGGTGTAAGAAGTAAACCTCTGTATGATGTGCATCCTTTAGTAATATGTATTATGAAAACGTATACATTTTTCCAATGTGTTGCCACATCATCAAATTATATTCATTTTCATTTCAGACAAACTTGAACTAATGTTCAATAAAAGAAAAAGGACTAGGCAGCACTGGTTCTAACAGCAGTTGAATTGAGTCTCTCAGAAGCTCAAGATCATTAAGTTTTCTCAAAATAGTGGGATGCTCATTTGCAATCCATTGCTTTTCTTTTTTGTAACTTGCTTTGAACTGGAATGATGCAGATAACTATTAACTGTTTCTGTGTATCTCAGAAATAAGATGAGCGCAGCAATATTGCTTTTTTGGAAGAAGTGTAATGCCAACTCCTCTTAACATGTTTTTGCTCCTCTTTCCTCTACTACTAATTTATCCTCTCACGCTTAATCTTTGGCCTTTTTTGTTTGTCTTTTCTTTGCTACCGCCTGAGGTTTTGACCTGACTCCACAAAGTTTCTTTTTAAGCCACAGGTTAGTCTGTCTTCTAATTTGCTTGAAATACTCAGTGTAATGCTTGGGTTTACACAGCACACTAGCAAGATCTGCTTCCCGAGAGCTGACTCACTCTTAACTGTGTATTTTGTGTGTTGAGATTTGTTTTGGTGACTAAAACTCGGTGTTTAAAGCTCCCCTTCACGATAAACCTGTGAAGGTGTCATTGCTCCATGTGCCCAATTGATACTCTGTGTGTGAGAAGGCAAGATACTCAAATTATAGAGGATTATATATAATTTATATGAAATTCTGTTCTGTGTTTTACTTCTGCAGCAAAATCTGCTGCTGTGTTTGAAGTAGCCTCTGTAATTGGAGAAGGGGCTTAATCTGAACTCTGAGTTTCCAGTCACTGTCCAAGTGATTTGGAGGTTTGGGTTCGAAGGCTTTGTTTGACCTGCTGCTTTTACAACATTATACCAGTGATCTACTTCACTTGTTCCGGACACAAGTAGCATTCAGACCCCATCAGTTGGCCTGAACTATTGTGCTAATAAGTAACTTTACCCCTAGTAACCCACCCCCCCACCCCCCCCCTTTTTTTTTTTTTTTAATTCTTGCTTTGTAGCATACTCTGCTGCTTATTTTCTTCAGATATACTTAAACCCTGTCACCTTGCATGACCCAGGAAAAAATGTGTGTTTAAGATGGAAATGGAAACTTGTGCTGTGGTCAGTGAGGTTATCATGTGAAGAAGTGCCGGTGTTTCTGTAAAGGTCGTACTGCCCATGGACAACCACATGATGATAAATTTTGAAATATCCTTAAATAAGACATACTGCTGTTAGATTTTCACCTTATCAAGACTAGAGGTGTATTGCTGTTCTAAATGGCCTTTAACTATACTTACTTTTCAGGTTAATATTCCTTTATGATTGACTTAATCACCTCAATCTTTAACTACCTTTGGAAGCATATTTTAGTTTCTCACTACTGAGTGCTTAGGTTTGGTAAAGACTAAATTATTCTTTAAAGTAGACATCTGTTTAGGACTTAAGTCACTGTCGTTATTTTTAAGTTATGTGATATATAATGCAGTGATTTTTAGGGAAGCGTCACAGATCTCGTTTCTATTCAGTATCAGTTTATGCTCTGACATTTGGCAAATTACAGTGAAATACCGTATTAGCTTTCCCCTCTAATCTGTTGTTCTGTGTGAGAATCTTCATATTCGAATTCAAAGAACCAATAGCTTGTAAGGATGCCTCACAGAATAATTTTTACAATTTTTATTCTCTCAATGTGCTTACTCTTTGGTAAGACACGCTGTTATCACAATGATTAGAAGGTAGGGTAGTGCCGGGGGTTGTGCGTTCAGAATTATTTAAATGGAGTTACGTAACAAAACTTTAACAGAGAGTTATGTTCACTCAACAAATGCTGCTGCTTGTACAGTAGCGGAAGTAGCCAGTCTCATGATTTTCACACTTGCATTTGTCTGCCCAGCCAATTTCTCTTCTCTCTCACTTATCTTGAAATCATCTTTAACATACTTATTTTAAAGAAATGGAACACTTTCTGATTCTCTAATGTATTTCTTTTACAAATACTTTATTTGATTTAATGGAATGAATAAGTCATGCAGCAGTACATAAAATGTACCTATTTTGTCAAATCCTCCTTTCCTGTTTATCCGTGAAGTGGTGAAGAACAAGAACAACTGATATCATTTGGGTTTTGTGCAGCTGAACTATCGGAAAATGACTTCCTCTGGCTTGGTCGTATGCATTTGTACCCTCTAAGTTTCATTTTTCAGACACCCAGATTAGATATCGGGACCCTGAAGGAAGGAACTGTGTCACCTCTTGTTCATCCTGTACATGGAGTCCAACTACCGGTCAGAATATTGTCTTCACTAGCTTCTGGCAATGCCCAGATTTTTCACCTTCCTGAAGTTCATAACTCATGTCACTGATGTCCGGTTTGCACAGAGTGGCATTTGGAAATATGATAGAAAATACTGAAATGGATCTGTTAAATCCAAACCAACCAGAAAACGAGCTAGTGAAAACAATAATGAAACACACCAGTTTCATTTTTCAAGCTGAAGTACTATGCAACATAGCTAACACAATAGTTCAAACAAACAAACAAAAAATACCACCAAAACAAAACTAAAAACCAACCACCTCCCCATCAGGGTTTTTTTTTTTTTTACTTCAGAAGCCTCCTTGAAAATCTTTGCTGCTTGTTTCCCATGGAAGGACACTTATTTCTAAAATACAGCTTGAGGTTTGGGTGGGTTTTGTTTTGAGAAAGTGACTGGAGTCTAAGGTGTAATTCAACTTCTCTGGAAAGTAAAACTATGTTGATTAATCTCGCTTTGTTTTGCACTTACTCCTTGATCTGACATCTCCTTCCCCCCGACCCCAACACTGGTACTAAGTATTTCGAAAGCGTAGCTTTTTGTAGTTAACAGAATGTGCCTGGAAAACGGGAACAATTCAATGAAAAGAATATGAAGCCTAGTACACTAAGCTCATCTCTCTCTTGACATCCCTCGGAGCTGCTTCCAAGTATTTTGGATAATTATGTTCCGTTGTAGTGTCCGGGATATTTTAGAGAACGGAGTACCCTGTTTTCCCAAAGGGGTATGGATAAACAGGTCTGGAAATGTGCACGTGAAACACATGTACCCAGGATTCTGCTCTGGCTTGGTGCCCTGCTCTTCATGCAGTGTTGTGTGGAAGTGACAGCTGGATCTAGTCCTCAGCACACAGGACTTCTGAGGAAACAACTGGCAAATTCCTTCCTTTACAAGACAGTGACCAGTGTTTGTATTAGCAGGTCAGCTTGTTTCTGTCCCATCCAGCCATGGTTATGCATCTATGGGGAGGTGTGTTGGACTGGAGCAAGATGGTCTTTTGGAGCTGTACAACTAATGTAGTTCCTATCTTAGGTGTGTTAAAAACTTCCTTACTTCTTAAATGACTTGTATAGTTTAGATTTTAAAATCTTGGCTTGGTCTGTTCTGAGACCTCTACCACGAATGCGTTCTTATCATATTGAGAAAATTTGATACAAAGCCTATGGTAATGACGAGGGAAAGCTCTGAATGAAATAAGCAGAGTGTGCTACTTCCCTTCTCTTGAAGTGCTCATCACCTGTAAGGTTCTTGAACATGATACTCAGGTGTTCCTCATGGGTTTGCTTCCAGAAACCATCTCTCTATCCCCACTGTGACATCGGTTTTCAAATCTTTTCCCCTTTCTAAGGTGTGTGTCAAAATCAGTTGTCAGCAGCGTGCTGGCCCAGCTGTCTGTGCTTCCCGTCCGTGGATACGTGCTTTCTAGGGAGCAACACGGCATTTTCAGCTGCAGACAGCCCGGTTCAACAGCATCTTCTCCCATAGCCTCTTATTTCAGTTTCTTTACAACATGGGAATAACAACCTTTGCACACTTGCTGTGAAGTATTAATATTTAGTTTGCTGTACACATATAGCTCACCTTGTTGCAGAGCTAAGCTCAAGTGGTTGGGGAACCTTAATTTCTTAGATTTTTTTCTTAAAATTTCTTCCATTTGCATCTGTGTAGTTCAATGCAGAAAAAAAAATGAAATTACCTTATTTCCACAACTTGTTCTGTGGCAGCCGCCTGAAGGCCAGTGCACTGGCTATATATGCATGTTACTTGTTTCCTGTTAAAAGTTTACTTCAATAAACATCATCAAATAAAATGAAGATTTGATGGGTAGTCAAGTTTATATCAGGATGTTGCCCTTAACTTGCACTTGAACAAGCATTCTGTGTCTATTTGTAAACAGTAATGCCCCTCTCCACTTTTTTTTTCTTCCACCAATGAACATGACTATTGAAAATAATTACCAACCTCTGCAGGAACCTTTGTGGTACAGGCTATTCCAGCCAGTCTGCTTGGGCCACGCTCTTGAGTCTCTCTATGGGAGACGCATCCAGTTCTCTCAGAGCTTACTCAGTCTTCAAAACCAAATCAGTGCTTTCTTAGCAATTTTCTTACAGGCTGAAACCCCATGGACTGTTTTTGGATCTTCAGTGGTTTTCTTACTTCTTTGAAAGGAAATTGATACTCTTGGATTATGTACATTACCAATACTTTTACCAGCTTTTCAGGTGCAACTTCTGATCTCTTTCTTTGGTTCACTTACCAAATATAAGTTAGTTCCTTGCTCTGTGCAATACCGCAGCTGGTTTCTTCAGGCAGTTTATATTAACATGCTTGCTGAATGGGAGGGAATTCTGATCCTGAAACTCTCACAGATGACAAGGAATAGATATTGAGCAATGTTTTGCTCTGATTATGCATTGATATTGGAGTAACTGGTCTTGTAAAGCACTTTGAGAGGGATGTCTCAGTCTCGTACAGTTCCCTAAAAGCAAGAGGAAACTTATGTTCAATCACCCAAGTCTATGCACGTAGCACTTACTGAGGCAGTTCTGAAGGACTTGTTTGGGCACTTCTTTCTATCTCAATACTTCATTGGCAAGTCAAGGGTGTTGCTGTAGGGAGAAACAGGAGGGCTGAGATGCCCTGCGTCCGTGTCATCCGGGGAGTTCTGTTGTCTTGTTCAGAATATGATAGGTAGGAAAGTTTTCTTTCTCATATATGTTTTCAAACCCAATAAATGTTCCAATAAAATTGAAAGTTTTAGCTGTATGATCTATAAACCAGTTCTCATGACCATTCTTTCCTCTTCAGCTCTGGAGCTGTCTCATTCCTCTTAAGTTTTCTTTTGTCTCTCTCTGCATGGTGTAGCCTCCTGGCCTGAGTATTTATAGGTATGCTGTTCCCATCTGTTCTTTCGTCTTTGGCTTGCATCTATTTTATAAAGTTCCACTTTACAAATTTTCCCTGATTTTTATTGCCACCTTAGGTTGTGGATTTTTTTTTTTCTTTTTTCCTCCTTTTCTACCTTATGAGAGGAAAATAGCTCTCATATACGTCTCCCTACCACTTCCTGCCCTAATTTTAAATTAACCGTACATACAAGACCTGTCCACTTTGTCACTTGATTCAACCCCTTTGGAAATTCCCAGTATGTGCCAGAAGCCACTCACTTTGCCAGGATCCAGGGGCTTTTCCTAGTATCCAACTTTACAAATGACCTTAACAATTAGCCTAGAACAGAGTAGGCGTACATGAAGTTGTATGGACATTACAAGGTGTTATTGTACAGCAAATAAATATCTTCAAGTTGACATGATCCTTGATGCACTCATACCTGCTGTAAGTACAACGTGATAACACTTAGGCTTCTCTCTTTCTCCATTTTTTTTGACTAAAAAAGGCTATATTCATGTTTTTACTTTTTTTTCTTCCTTGAATGATAAGCACCTGCAAAAACTCTTGAATTTGCCAGAGACTGAAAAAATGCACCTGTTCTTGTTTTATTTAGCAAATCTTAATGTTTAAGAGGATGAATGCAGCAGCAGAATAATGTCAAGTGATTAATGAACTAAACTTGTGCCTGACTGCACCTCTGCACAGGTCATCCGGAAAGGCTGGCTGACCATCAACAACATTGGCATCATGAAAGGAGGATCCAAGGAATACTGGTTCGTTTTAACGGCAGAAAGCTTGTCCTGGTATAAAGATGATGAGGTAAGGAACAAAGAACTTTTTTCTAACTGGGAAAAAAACCCAGTATTTTTTCAGTCTTCTAATAACAGCTTAAAATATTAAATCAGCTTATACACACTCGAATGGAAATAATGTTTTAAGTTTTTACCTGTGTCCTTTAAAATTTCTGCTTTTGATTCATGGAGAATGCTG
The DNA here is from genome assembly GCF_036013445.1 of Caloenas nicobarica. Classification (NCBI taxonomy): domain Eukaryota; kingdom Metazoa; phylum Chordata; class Aves; order Columbiformes; family Columbidae; genus Caloenas; species Caloenas nicobarica. Next base: position 6,973,337 of record NC_088264.1, read on the forward strand.
ACCCTATAAGACTTGTGTTGAAACGTTGATACATAAATACAGGGTGTTCTGTGGAGCGTTTTTGTTTGGGTTTTTTGTTTGCCTTTTTCCTCTCTTTCTGTGATTTCCATACATGGGTTAAAATACAAACCAAAAACAAAGCACAAAAAAACCAACCCCCAAACCTGGAATGTTCTGGTGGTAGTCCTATGCTTGTTTAGACCACACTTGGACATCTACTATTAGTTGATCGTGAACTGTCCAGGTAAAGTTACTTCTAAAAGTAACCACAGCAATTGATTTCATGATAATAGTTGTTCTCTGGCCTCAGAGAAGATGAGAAGCCTGTCTGCAGGGTTCTGGAGCTGGTTAGTATGGATTTTGAAATTTGCTACTGAAAATCTGAAAAACGTGCCTTTGTAAGAAATGTCGCTACTGAGCAGTAAATCTGAGGTGAGTAATAAGAGAACTGGAAAAAGCATTTCTATGATAAACAGGACATCCAGGTTGCTCACTTTGTTGAATATGTTGTTTAGGCAGCTTTGGTAACCAACGTTTTGCTCGTCTGTTCCATTTAATTATTTTTTCTACAATGTTGGTAATGATATTCTCTATCCAAAACTCAACAGCAGTTCTGCAGAGTTTCGAAGGTTAAAATGGGATTATTATGTGCACTATCAGCTTTATAGTAAAGCCTTTGTGGTTTTTTTAAAGTTTTGTGTTGGTTTTCATAGAAAAATTGGTCTACATTTAAAAGCAAAACACCTATTATTTTCTGATTTTTATTTTTAAGTCTCTTCAGCAAACAATTAGTGATTTTTAGGGTGAACGAGGTCAGTGGATGGAAGAGGCACAGGTAAAGAGAGCCTGAAATGAGCTCTAAAACATCACTCAATCTTTCCAACTTATTTTAAGTAATAAAACACTGGCTTACCCCGACAAAACAGGTAGTTGGTTACTGGGAACTATGCGGACAACTCATAACCTGTTTAACCAACTTAGTGTTTTACTGCAGTGGATTTTCTAGAAGCACTGGGGAGAAGTCCTGCAGTGCATGGATGTGAGGCAGAGCTCTGCAAATCCGGGATGTGGGACTTCCCAGGGGTAGTTACTTCAGAAATACTGATGGTGGAAACCGCGCTGGTCAGTAGTGGCTTTTTCATGAGTAAGTAGCCACTGTGGGCTAGATTTTAAGACTGAGGGACAGATTAGGTTAATCTTGGAAGATTTTGCCCCTTGTCCTTTTATTTAAGTTTTAAAGGGAGTCAAATGTATTTTGTCTAACAGGAAAATGAGTGCATGCCATCTGAGGGGAGCACCCAAGCGCTAGGTGTCAAGAGGGGAAGTTTTATTCTCAGATTATTGAAATATAACTTGAAGTATTTTATTGCAAAGACATAAAAATGAATTTTTTTAAAAAATGCAAATATGCCGTGATGAATTCGAAAATTCGAAGCGGTCTTCTTTTTTTAATCTACCTTGAAGCTACTAGGACGTACTGCCTTAGGTTAGGTGCAAGTAACTATAACTAAAAGAAGTGACGAGGTGAGATTAGCGCCCCTTGCTATGTTCCATCTCAAGCGCTTGGAGCTGTGTCTAATATGTGACATGGCAATTTTGGAGGTAGTTTCGGTGTTTCTTTTTTGAGTCTGATCTTTAGTGTGAAGTATAAAAATTCCTGAAAATACTTACGGAATGCCTTGTGCTATGCAACTTTAAAAAGAAAGTGTTTTGATAGTCTGCTAGAGAGTCACCTGGGAATCTCAGATTAGTACATGGAGAGAATTTGCCACTGTCTGCTTTCTGTATGCATATTTTAAAATTGTCTCTTTATTGCCAAACAGTTGTGTTTTGAGAGTCATGAAAATACCAGTAGTTCATTCAGGCCAATATGGAAGATAACTCAGGAATTTCTTAGGCTGGTAAAAGAAGATAACAGCACGGGATTCTATGCTTTGCTGATGGAAGAAGTTCCTCCTTAAGTATAGATTTGCTGTATAATGTGATTTATTTTTTTTTCCTGGGCCTTTCTCAGTAAAAAATTAGTAAAGTCTCTTTTAGATACATTCTGAAGATGGTCAAAAGCCACAGCTTGACCCCTTGGGTAATCAAAAGACCAGTGACTTTCTGTTTCAGAAACAGAACTACTGGCTTCTGAAAACAGAGCAGCAAATATTTCAGCTCCTGGCAGAATTCCAATTTTTAGAATTACATTTTGTCTCCTTAAAACGTTCTCCTCACTTTCAGCTTGGTTTGGTAGTTGTCACATCCTGTTCTCAGACAATTGATGCAATGGCTGCATGCTGGTGCACTTCCACCCTGGTAGGATACGATGTCTTCAGCAATGTGTGAAGTGATATCCGTGTTGATGTGTCTGGACGGTGCCCGGCACAGCGCGGCTGTGTGTGCTGTGAGCTCGCGGGGGTTCACAGCCCCCGTGCCGCCTCCTTGCACGGTAGCAAGAGCTGCTCCACCGCGGCCGGGGAAGATGCGGGAGGGCACGTCTCACCTTTATTCCCTCGCCACACTGATGAGTTCGTTCCCCCTGTGCCTCTGCCCCGTGTAAGGACTGTTGTAGCAGCCTGTGTACCAGTGAGCTCTGAGAACGCACTTCACACAGCAAGAGTGTTTGCTGGGACCTCAGGCGCCGTGTACCCCCTCTAGTGTAAGCCGAGCCCGTTTTCTCTAGTCTGGAATTCACCCGGAGATGAAAATCACTCTCCGAATGCAAGCGAATACTTGCTAGTACCGTTAGAAGGTTGTAAATGTTTTCCATTATTTGTGAGCTGCAGCTTCTGTAAGTGAAGAATCCACAGTGGAATGCGTTTTGAAGCAAGTTACTTTGGCAAAAGATTTCAAAATTGATTGTATGGTGTCTGTGTTACGAAAGAAACGATTGGTTTCTTGACATGGTTTTGTTGCTGCGCGGTCGTACAACAGGATTTTATTCCTGATGAGATGGGAATCAGCGCCTAAGAATGCTTTTTAGGTTTGACATTTGAACAGTGTGATTTAAGCAGTTATAGCATTGATTATGTGAATACTAATCTCGATTAGTTTCTGATGCTGCATACAGTTCCTTGTGTTCATAATTTTGTTGCGTGACCAATACCATAACTTTATGCTTTTCCACTTGCTTAAAATCAAGCAAATATTGTACCACTTCAAGGTTCTTGTAAATAAGTGCAAGATTAGCACTTTCATTGACCACACAAATAATAGTTTTCTTTCATAGAGTATTCCATATTATACTAGCTAAAGTATTATAAGGTATACTTACACAAAAAAGATTAAATCTGAGCATCTTAGCTCTCAGTTGTTACTGCGTTTATGTAGCACAAAAAGCTGTAAGCTTTTGTGTTAAGGTTCATTTGAGAGTCAACCTGCAAATGTGAAGTTTGCGAATTAGCCACTTCTACATTAGGCTAAAATGGACTTTAGGAATATGAACCACCATCCTAGCTTGCGAATCAAAAAGCTCTTTGCTGTAAACCAAAGGAGGCCATTTGTGAACTGGTGCAGCATTTTTACAGGGCATGGTCAGACAGTGTAATTTTATTATTCTTTCTAAAACATCCAGAGATTTCACTGGCATAATTGATGTGCAACAATTGCCAAACTGGACTCTAGGATAAGAGCTTCTAAAAATGTGAAATTTACATTTATTGGAAAAATCTCCTTTAGTTTTATTTCCAAATAAAATATTTCTGTTGCGTTTCAGTAGGAAAGGACAGTGCTATGAACATCGAGTGAGAGATGCAGTGTGTATTATAATTTCACAATTTATTTCCAATCGTAAAATTCTGTGTGATTTGGATCGGAGATATGAAAATAAGTGAAGAGGTGAGAGAGTGGAAAAGGGAGAAGTTACTCTTAGATCTGACACTGGTATGTTTACAGAATTAACTTGCCACACAATAGGCTGCTATTGGTTTCTGGGGCTAACAGGACTGTTAGTGATTTTTATACCAACAATAATAATGCAAGTTGCTCAAGTTATGCCTGAGAAGTAAATGGGAGGACAAAATGTACAATGGTGCCGCAAAGCTGCGTATAAATACAACTTATTGTTAGTGAGTTAATGAGAACAACTAGGAAAAGAGTACTATAGGAAGCACAGTAAAAATTTCAGCAGTGGGTTTTATTGTATTTTACCGGCAGTGTTGGTTTGACTTTAGGTGTGTCGCAGTACGCGCTTGGTTACTGACCGGCCATCTGAGGTCCAGAGTGACTCTTGGCTGGAGCTGCTGGTGCAGATGCTCGGGGGTGTCCGAGCGGTTTCCCGCTGGCTGGGTCCCTCAGGCTGGGTTGTCATGCGACTGCCTGTCTGTGCCTGCTGTACAGGTGAGAGGATGTTCTGCACAGCAAGTGTAGACAGGCAGACACATGACAACTCCGTCCAGCCAGTCCCTTGGAGCCATCACCGCTGGGGTGCAACAGTTTGTACCGTTCCGGGTTGGGGGGCTTTGTTGGGAGGGGGAACACACATAACACAATTAAACTTTAAAACATTGGGAGCTGTAGAACAAGAACAGAACTTGATTTTATTCGGAAAAGAAGCATTTTGGTACATCGGGTATCATTGTGCTGACGTGTATTAGAGATGTGATTTCAACAGACCAGTCACACTGAACATTTGGAAAAAGAAAAAGGATTGAAGCCGTGGTTTATTTTGTATGCGATTCATACAGGATTTTGCCTGCATATTCTACTCACACATAGTAATTTAACCAGATGTTTTAACTCTTCTTGGAAGCACAGAAATACTGAAGTTCAAGATAAAGGATATGTTTATACAGTACATATTTTCTAGGAGCAGATAAGTACAATAATCTTGCATGTTAAAAATAAAAGTCTTTCTGTATAAATGGAGGAAACCACTTGTACATTAACCCAGTTAAAGGGAATGTACTGGAAAGTGAATTGGTTGCATTTTAGAGCTGTTTTGCTAATCTGTTAAAGCTGTACACTTGTAATGATATTTCTTTAGTGTTTTGCTTTGCATATTATTTAAATTTAGCTTTCTCTCAAAATCTGTACTTTGTAAGAAAACAAAAAAAGCTTTGTAGAGCTTCAGTAAGTTTTTTCAGTTGAACATAGACTATGCTATAGAGCAAAAGCATGAAAACAGCATCATTTCACAAGATGTGCTGCTTTGCTAAACTTCCTGTATATAAAATACACATAACGCCTGTAATCCAGTTTTGCAGTGACATTTGCAGCATTACTGAGGTGTTGCTTCAAAAGGCTTAAAACACACTGGAAGCTTAAAAGGGGGAAAAATAGTTGTATTACTTTTCTATACAGATTAAATGTTTCTGTTTTGTGATGGTGTTTCTTAAACCACTTGCTCGCTAGTGCCTCCATAGGTAAGCGACAGACTTGTGCTTTCAAACCCTTCTTAAATAGAACCCATACAGAATAGCAGCAAAATGCTTTCACGTTCCAGCCCGAAACCTGATTATAAAAGGGATTAATTTACCAAAAGGCTAAAGGTGGGGAGAGTGTTGAGTTTTAAAATTAGACTAATAGTAAATGAATATGTAATTATTCAGGTGTGCTACCTCTAATCCTTATTTTGCCATAAAGAAAAAGATGCATTTTAGCTAATATACATGTTGAAGTATACAAATTAAGTGTTTCAACTGTATGAATAAAATTTTCCTTGAACCTGACAAGATAGAGTAAGATGTCTTAAATAAACAAAATCAAGCACAAAACAATGCCTAGCGAATTCGGACACGAGAACTTAATTCCTAGGCAAAAAATATTCTGACTTTGACTTCATCATATGCTTACTTAAATTTTTTTCTAGCTCTAAGTAAAGTTTACCCGTTTGACCACTTAAAAGAAAAACAAAAGTGGCAAATTAGGAGTACTTTTAAAACAAATATAAACCCCTACTTGTTTTATAGATTTAATCAAATTTAATTTCTGTATTTACTTGTTAAAGAAATCAATGATCTTTAGTCTAGGAGAAAGTTAGGTCTCGATTTCTATGTTGTGGTTCCTTTTTGAAATAGTGAAGAATTGTACAATAATATTCACGGGCAACCTATAGTATAGAAGGATTGGAAGAACAAAAGTATGCATTTTAATTAATAGGTTTTCTGTTAACAACTATCAGGGAACTAAGGGCAGTAAAAGTTGTAAGTGGAAAGACTGTATGGTCTTTCTAATAACTGTACAGGAGAATTCATCAAAGAACCAGCAAAGAGCTTTACATCTTGAGCTGAGGCAAAATTATTTTTGCATTCAATTAATTCATCGAGCGCTACTAACAACGGGATAGTTATCTCCACTTGATTATTACTTGAAAACTGATTTTCCTTGAAATTATAGTTGATTTACTAAAAGGCCTTAATACTTTTGTGTACTGTTCCTGGTCGATTCATTGATTCAGTGAAGGGCTCAAGAATATTTTAGAATGCTCGTAACAACAACAAAATAATCTCATGATTGCCAATATGATATTTGCAGAAACCTATATTAAGGATCTAACTTTTAATATTGGCAGCTTGGAAATTGAGTTGAGAATTGTGTTCTCTTCAACTGTGATCAGGACTTTTTGTTTAAAGGCAGGTTGTTATTTTTAGATGCTGTTTTGCACTGCAACGTAAAATGCAGTACAGAAGTACAGTAACATTTTTCAGGGAAGTTTCATTATGAACTGTGGCTTTTCCCGTCTTTTCGTAGGTTTAAACCTGACCCCTAATATTATCTCAATTAGGATTTTTTTTTTTTAATAAAGTACTGTTCAGGAGGCAAAGCGTTTTGCAAGTCAGAGTGAAGTTATGGTTAAAATTGATTATTTAAAAAAAAATACACAGTAAGATTTAGGATTTTTATCTTGCAATCTGCTTAACAGATTTTGATTAAAAGTTTATAATAATTTAACATTCTATTTAGAAGTATGGAATTTTAATGCAAGTATTTTGCTATTTTGGTTATAGTATTTTCCATAGGGCAGGGACACCTGGGTGGTCTGCAGCAATGTCTGTGGGCGCACGGTGAGAGTAAGGAGGGGGGCAAGGAGCCCGGGGAGGACAGCAGTGGCTTTTAGTCTTCCGAAAGTACAGATGTGTTACCCAGCACTGGTCACGGTGACACAGAAGATAACATACAACTTAATGACAAGGCAGAAAAATGTCAAATGACCTTTTTTTGGTTTTTTTTGAAGTAACTAGTTTTTTTCACATTTGGATGCTTATTTGATCTATATTTATGTCTGTAAAGTTAAGTGACTTTCCCCCATCCCTTCTTTGATTTTTTTTCCTTTTTTTTTTTTTTTAACATTAAAGGAATATATAAAAAAGGTTAGGAATATTTTCCTTCCTCTTCCCTATTTAATTTTGTTGAGTATACTAAAAAAATTGATGCTCCTTAAAGATGAAAGAAAGTCCATTATATTGAAACACTCATTTAAATGTTCATACTGGCTTTAATTTGCTTTTCCTGTTTTTGTGCATTCTATGGTAATATCAACTGTATCATTTAGTTCATACAACAGGCTTAAGCGTTGAGATCGTCCTGGTTTTACAGAACTCTCACCATGATTCAGTATGCATTGGATCCTGCTAATTTTTTTAGTCATTGCAAAAAGGTAGTGTTGTTTGATTATTTGGTTTTTGCTCGAAATATTTGTATACAGCTATCTCGTGTTTGCTGACACGAGTAGTTAAAACCTCTTGTTTTAGAACTACAGAAATCTTTTTCTGTATGGTTATGATCAGCTAGAATTTGTTTCAACTAAACCAGCGCTGTTTTAAGAACCACAGAATCAATTCATTACCTTCGAAAATGTTTTGATTACTGAGCTGCAGCAGATATACTTCCTTATTCATCGCTAACAATACGGGCTTTCTTTCCCTATCGGCTGCTCCCCCCGCCTCCTTCCCGAGCCCCACGCCAAGGGGGCCTCCGAGCTCCCAGCCTTCAGTCTAAAAATGTAGCTTTGAAGAGTCATGGGTGTATGGGAGGGGAATCACTTCCTAAACCCGGAGAGGTCATTTAAAATAAAGATGAATGCAAATAGTGGACTAGAGATAAGAGAAACACTAGTTCCATATGTTTTTGTTGTCCTTGCTTATTTAGCAAAAGTTAACGTGGGCTATCTGCAGCAGTATTTTCACTGAGAGCCTATTATTGGCTGGATAACAATACTTCCTTTCTTAATTTCTCGATCAGAATTATAAAAAAATAAAAGTAGCATTGCAAGTAAGCACTAGATAGAAAAAATATTTGCAAACGATCATATTCCCCTTGAAAGCATAACTGAGCAAGTTTCATAACAAGATTTGAAAACATTTTTCTACCGCTTGAACAAAATCTAAGTCTAAAAATTTTCAGATTTACTATGCCTAAAACAGCAGTCATACTTAAAGAGAGAGTGAGAAATATTAATGCAAGTTTGATTCTGGTTCCATTCCTTTAATTTCTTCCTGTCTCTTCAGATTTTCTATTAACAACTACATTTAACTGTGCGTTGTAACTCTACTTAAAAGTAGAACGAGAACAAAAGTTCAGTTTACTTGTACTACAATGGATTAAAACCCCATTAATTTAATTCTAAATATTATCTTCTGTAAGGTAAAGGAAGAGAGAGTGTATAACCTATAAGTCTATATATAAATTTTTAAATAATTCTTTTAGTCAAAATACATAAGCTTTGATGGGAGGCAAAGGGAAACGACAGTGCTAGTTCTTGCTATGTGGGCTTTAAGACAGCCAGTATAGGCACAGTCACACTAATGTGACCATCTCTCCTCAATAGGACTTGTATTGATTATTAAAGAAGCAACGAAAAAGGTAATAATAATATAGGTATATTTTTTTAAAAAAATTGCACAGCATCAAGGCTGTCTAAAATATAACTCACATTCTGCAAAATTGACTGGTCTAATACTAGTGGCTGCATATTTATTATAATTCTTACTATAGCATAGCTATTCAAAGCCTTCCTGGCAATAAAGAGCACCGTATAGATGGGATTTTTTTTTTTCCCGGTTGCAGTAGTTTCTTACTAGTGTTAACTTTAGGGGAGCTGACTCTGGAGTTCAGCTGGTATCAAATTGCATCCCAGACTTTTTGTATTATTTTGTCCGTGGGGATTTCATTCAGCCTGAGGGTTTTTTTTTTTTTCCCCTACCAGGACAGCTGGAAATTAACCAAAGCAAACTTCTGCATTCGTTTACAAATTCCATTTTTATCAGTGGGATTCAGGACAAAGTAACTTATCGTTTTGAATGTTAGAAGAAATATCAGCGATTCAAAGTATACATGAGAACGGCAACAATCAATTGGTGCTGGTCACTTATAGGCAATGGCCAGTCAGATATCGGGATGGAAAGTTGTTTGTTACATTTTATTTATGCATTGGTTTTGTTTTTTTCCATCACAGCCTGAACTTTCAGAGTAATTTTTCCTCACAATCAACGATTTTGTATTCTGCAGGGCAGAAGCCTAGCATGGAGTAGTCATAGTTTTCCTATGGTTTCCCTCTCAGTTTTCATTGCCACGTACAGCATAGGTTACTTGCAAAGAAGTTTCAGCTGCGTATAAAAATCTAAGTACAGTTCTTCCAAAGGTGGTATATTTTACAATAATTTAAAATAATATTCATGCATGCTTTTATTTTATTACTTTAAGAGAAAATAATTTCTAAAAATTGATTTTCAGATCATAGTTCACAACAGGAGCTACTCAGAATACATACTTCTAGCAAGTCTTTTCTGCATTAAAAAACCATTATATACTCCTTAAATATTTATACGGATTGCTACAAGTAAAAAAAAAAAATTAAATTTACCTTTTTAGTTTGTGGGGGGAAAAAAAGCTTTATTTTAAATTAAAAAAAAAAAGAAAAAAAAGAGAAAAAAGAAATGACCGCCTTTAAGTCTGCTCTTGTACACTTCTCTAGGCAGTATATACCTCTAGGCAATATACCTCTCTCATTTCTTGCATAGGTTTGATAAACCATCAGAGCTCCATCTTTCTTGCAGTGATGACTGGAGGAAGGGGGGAGGGGAGTCACCTAGGTCCGCCAGGTCATAGGCCAGGTGTTCTTCCAAAGTAGGCCTTACCAGAATGTCTTCCCCGCTTTATTCTGAAGTCCTCCTTTTTCACAGTGTCCCTTAGCGTTTCTTATTCCCTAGTGTGCAAAACCTGTGAAGAAAAATACTGTATATGAGATCTGAAAGGAGCAATAAGTGTCTTCTCCTTGGCAAGAGCAACTTGCGTCCCCAATAGTCCATGCCGCTGCTTTCCCTTGCCCAGTCTAACCAATGTGCAGACTACTGTACAACAGCATTGTCCTGAACAGGTAGTCTGAACACTGGGGCGACGGAGCAGGATCTCCGGACGCGTCTATTTATTTATTTTAAATCCTCTTTTAGTCTCGGGGAAAAACTGCCTTCCTGCATGACGGGTTGTGCTCGGCTCTCCCTCACACTCTGCAGCACTCACTGAAACACACTGAAGTGCTGTGATTTCCAGTCTTGACGTGGCACATTTGCAGCAGACTGGGGATCTGGCAATGAATTTAGGACCAGGAAAAGGGGGAGGGCTGGGCCTGAGAGTCCATATATGGGATGATGTCACCCTGGGGAGGTTTGGGTATGCACTGTGCCGCTGGTGAGACCGCTAGAATTGCCTGCTCTCAGACATGGGTCTGTGTATAAAATGGTACCAGATGTTTTAGTGTAATGTTAAGCAGTCATTTCATCTTCAGGCCAGATTTTTTTCTTCAACTGGGCAGGAAGTGGGCCCCAGTATGGAAAAGCTGTAAAAAGTCAAGATGTACAGTTTCACTGCAGCCAACGGAGAGCGAGTTAATGTAGACGCAGAATTTGCTGGTTTGTGAAGGCTGAAGAAACGAATTTATAAAAAGGATTCTGCTCGGGAAGCTAATGCACTAAGCCAGTGCTTATTTTCTTTCTTTTTAATGACACTAGTTGTGTTTTTCTATTTTGGCATTTCAGACCAAGAAAAGGGCAAATAGGTTCATTTTTTCTTGGAACTGTCAGCGGCATGCAGGCTGCCGAGACTTGAACAGTAATTAGAGTTACTTCCTGAAAGTGAAGCCCCCATGAAAAGTCTGGAGAAATGTTCTTTGTCATAGCCTCTACATGAGTAATTAGTTCCACATGTGGCCTTCCTATTTCCCTTCAGCTATTTTGGCTGGCTGGTTGAATACTTTGCTATAGCTCAAGACTTAAAGAAGCTTTAAAGTTTTCATTTCAAGCATCCACTGTGAAAATAGCTATTTCTGGTGTCATAATAAATTGCTTCTGGTAGATGAGTGCTATTAGGCCTGGCATTGTTTTTCACTGGTAACCCTGCTGGTCCCATTTTTCTTTTAATGGTGCTTGGTGGAATTATCCTGCTAAATTTTATCTTTGATGTTTACCAGATCTATTGAATTTTGCCAACTATGACTTTACCGTAGATTTTAAGATATTCTCCCCACGGGCAACCATCCTTGTTCTCCTGTAAACTTTGTTTCTTTGTTACTCATGCTTTTGAATCTAAGTATTGTATCCTTTTTTTTCTTTTTTTTTTCTTTTATCTTTTCTTTTTTTTTCTTCTTTTTTTTTCTTTTTTTTTTTTTCGGTGGTCTAAAACATGGTCTAAACCAACAGCTAACGTATCAAGTTAGCTCTTCTGAAATCAGACCCGGAGGTGATTGTGTACAGGTCTGTATGTGCACTGTATGGAATTGTTGCCAGTAGCTCTATTTCTGCCTAGGAGCCCCAGGCAAATGTCAGTATTGGGAGTACATTCTGAAAGGTACATCTCCACCTACTTCCTGGACAGGAATGTATGTAAATCTAAACATGCGCTGTGAGCTCTGGTGTCTTAAACAACGTATGCGTGATTTGGTTGTTCTTAGGTGATGGCAGATTCTGTGGGAGCCGTAACTCCTAGAGGCAGGCACAGGGCAGGTTGCAGAGCTCTAACTTCAGGAAGAACGAATGCAATAAACTTTGGATGTTGGGGGAGTTGGAATCGGAGTCTTGGGCCAATGAAAAGGGAAAGTGACCTTCAGGCTGCTTTGTGGCGGTGGCAAGCCGAGCGCTGCGTGCCTGTTTCAGCTTGTGCGTGCTGCTCTGCTGTTTGGATCACAGTGGGCTAGTGTGTGTCCAGGCACTGGTGGGGTTTCTTTTTTAATTAGCGAAGGTAGAGCTTTGAAGAAGTCCTAGAAAGAGGTTTAATGTGCAGAGTGCTTGGCTTTCTTAGAAACAGCAGCACCACATCAGCATGTAAGAGAAAGTGAGATGGTGGGAAAGAGCTTTGGGAGACAAAGCTGTGATAATGGAGAAAGTGGAGCGTGCCACGGACAAACCAGGAGGGCTCCCCGTCTGCACATCACTGCTTGTGTAGGAGCTGGCTGCTTTGTGATATTCCCACTTGGTGCTTGCGTTCTGGAAGAAGAATACAATTTTGGAAAGACTGAGTAGTGAGAGAGATTGGTGAGTGGGACCCTCAGTATGGTGGGTCAGATTTTCCCTAGTGAGGAACCATCAGAGATTAACTGCTGCATGTGCCACCAAGAGCAAGAAATTATGTTGTCAAGAAAAGACAGCGTTCCAGGGATCTTCTTTCCATACCAGCAGAAGGGGAGGTAGGCTGAATAGAACAGGAGGCAATGCGTTAATGAGCCAAGCAGGCTCAGGGGCTGAGGAAAGCGAAGTTTTGAATCTTGCTGCCGAATGCAGCAGCATTAGTCTATGGATATTTCTCGACGTGGTTAAATAGAACCAGAATAGCTCACCACATTGCAGCCTGGAAATTTGTTGCCTGTAAGTTTTGTTTCCTGGCAAAAGCAGAGCTTCAGAGGAATGGAGTGCAAGAACAGGAGTTTTGGGTAGTTCTGGGTGCCCAGAAAGATGGCAAAGCCTTGTCAGGGACAACTTCTAATATAGTGCAAAGCTATTCAGATCTCTTATGCACATTTTCTTTCCTTTCTGAGGGCTGCTCAGCTAGTTACACGCGTCTGTGTTAGACATTTAGATCCAATCCCTCCTTTTCCACTCGATCTCTATTTGGAAAGGAATAGGCCCAAAAAAGCAATCAACATTTCCATTCCTGTGATACCAAGTTCAGACTATACTTGAAATCTTCCACCTAATAGCTCCCCAGCTATGCTGTGGAATTTAAAACTGCTTCCGATCGTCTTCCGAGGCTCTCATTTAGCTGCAGTTTCTTGCATGGCAGGCTGCTTTCATAGTTGTAATAATCTTGACTCAGAGAGTTGATATCAACAATAAATTGTTATCGAGAGCTTATCCTAAGTGCCTTCCAAAGGTGGAGATAAACTTTCATTTTTCACGAGTTTATCATGTCGACATTTCTGTCGTGCCTATGAACTCAGCTTAATGGCTAAATTATTTTCCACAAGCTTAAAATATTCTTTGATTTTTTAACTTGGAGGTAACCAAGGTTTTTGAAAAGTCTAACTTCTTCATCAACACTTCTTTGGAGGGCTACCATGAAAAAGAAACCAGCTATATTTCTGCTTGATTGTCGTGTTTTCCTGGCGGACGGCAGCGTAGCGCCAGGCCATTCTTCGTGCTGGACGGGACAGGTGGTTTTGAAATGGTCATGAAGTGTGTGCCTAGCGTGGGAGCTATATGCTGCTTGTTGTTTGTAAGACATACTGGGCTGCATTTACACTAGTGAAGAGGCTGAATTGCTGCTAATGTGCATTTTTACATTTAAAAAAGTTATTGTAGAAAATGTCTGGACAACTGTAAATTTTGTATCTCTATTTATCAAAAGCTCTAAGTATGATCCAAGGAACTACAGAACAGTAAGCGGGATGTCTGCAGCTGATAAATGAGTTGAAATAATAGCAGACAATTGAACGTAGTTGTTCTTGAAATTCTGCAACAGAAAGTTGTCTGTCATGATTTGTTCTAGGTTTTTGTGCACATCCAGCAGTAAAGGTTAACCCTTGAGCATTCAATAAGCTAAATCATGATTTGAGTGAGTTGGAAACAAGCAGGCACAGGACACAGGGAATGGTATGGATAGGCTGTTGTTGCCATCATAGCCAAAACCCATGCAAAAACTACCTCCAGGGTCTGATTTTGTAGCTGAGTGAACGAAATGAGCGGAGAATTAAATGCCAATGAGAGTGAGCAAATGCAAAGGAGTTGTCTCAATTTGCAGAAAATCCCCTGAGTTATACTGTGAAATTATGTTCAATTTTATCGAGAAGGCTTGGGATATGGATGCAAGAAAGAAGATAAGGATCACATGGGGAGAGAAGAGGTGACGGTGGAGGAAGCACCAACATGTGAGGCAAGAGTATCCGATAACTTCCTTCTACAGAGTTTGTCAGTTTTCTGCTTAATCAACGAATATCACCGTTGGTTGGGCACGGTCTCATGCAGTCTTGCAATCCTGTTCTTTCTTGGTACTCCACTGCAATCTGACCTATGATTTTTTTTAAATTTTAATTTTCTTTAAAAAAAACCCAAAAGTTTGCCCCTTAGCAATTTTGTTTACTTATGGCTAATGCATGTAGGAATGATCTGTGCTCCTAAGTATCTGTGCCTATGGTTATGAGAACGCACTAAGCGCGTTCCTCATTTTCACCTTGAGCGTGTACCATCATCATCATCTATTGATCATTAATATTATTCTTGATGTCTGAAAAAACTCTGAGGCTGGCAGCAGTTTATCAGTTCTGACCGAAGACCCCCTGTGGTAGCGACCCCTGTGTGAAGGCTGTATGGCTGCGAAGAGCCACATCTATAGTTTTCCAAGCCGTCTGGCCTTGATATTGCACATAGTGATTTGCTCTTCCATGAACTACTTTGCTCCAGCTCTGTATGTGCTGGATAATGTTCTAGCGTAATGTCCCTCTGCTGTGTAGTTCCTGTGAATAAAACATAACGGACAGATGAAAACTATAGCCTCTAACACTGTGCTGTCTGTTCTCAGCCCTTTTCCCTTCCCCTACCTCTTTTTCGTTTGCCCCCTCTGGCTTGCTTTCCCTCCTCATCAGACAAATAACTTGAATGCTTTAGTGTATTTACTCTTCTACCTACTCTGCAGCCTTTCTCTCCCCAGTTCTACTTTTCTGCTCTGTGTATGTGTTCGGTGCCACACTTTGTAAGAGTTTGCAGGTGAGACATGAACGGGGAGAAAGCGGAGCTCGAAGGGCTCAGTCCAGCTATTTTGTGCATCTGACAGTTGAAATTTGTAAGAACTGAGTTTAGGAGCCGGTGTTTCCTGTATCTGCAGTGAGCAGGGACCACTCTGCCTCTGAGGTGGATACCTGTACTTTGCCAATGTCCATATCCACCCTTGCGTGTGTGAGGAGCTGAGCAGCAGGTTCAGTACCAATGCCACGTTTTCTTACCTCATTAGCAGTCTGGTTATTTTCGTCATTTTGTGTTCTGTATTGTTCAGTATTTTTATTGCCTTTCTAGCCAGTGGTCAGAGTTTACCAATGCATAATCAGAAATGCTGGAAAATAACCAGAATACCATAGAGCAGGAATTTTTATATACGGGTGACTATGTGCTCACTGCGTATTTTCCAGCTTAAATTTCGTGTATGCATTCATGCACATATTGGAACATCTGAACTGATTTTTGGATAATGAATTGGTTTGGGGGAACCGTGTATGCTCAGCCCAGCGGTAACAAGTGATTATAATGATTGGCAATGTTTAGATTGCATGTAGGTTATTTCATTCCTGCTAAAACAAATAGCTGTCTCGTCGAATTGTTGTGGTCTGATGGGAGGTGTTCTCTCCGCCTGTCATGTTTTTCTTCAGGAAAAGAACAGGATATGGAATAGCTTTGACATTTCCTTAGTCATTGCTTACTCATACACAACACACAATTAGTGGAGATGCAAAATTAGCTGAGCTCAGTTAATTTTCAGAGTGGTGGTGAGGAGCACGATATGCCCTGGATTAACACTGCCTTCTTTCTTGCCTGCTGTGATCTCCTCAGACTTTGTTTTAGCCTTGAAGCATGTTAGTGTTAAGCTTTTGGGCCCTTTATGAACCCCAGATGTGCAGCTGAATGAAGTGTTCTTTTTCCCCACTCAGACTTGAATGATTCAGTCAGGTTACCACATCACAGGAAGATCACTGCTTCTCTCAAGAAGATGTCACTTCTGCTACAAAGTGATGGTAGGATTCAGCAAAGCAAAGTAAGCGGACAATAAAAGGGGACAGAGCATTTGAGTGTAGGGTCAAACCGCTTAACCAAAGCAGAGATGTATAACGGATAAGCTTGCAGTGTTTTTTACTTCTTATTTCATTCCTTTCTAGGAAAAAAGAAAACAACAACAACAACAACAACAAAAGCACAAAACCCCAAAGCAACAAACAACAACTCTTCGAAAATAGAACTGCCTGAGTGGCCAATAAGAGCGTATACAAGTTTCTAGTTTAAAAATCCTCTGTCTTTGGGGGTTAACACTTCTGGGTTTTTTTCTAATTAGAATTTGGGGGTTGATTTACCCTTCAAATGTGTTTCTGTGAACATTCTTCTGCTGAATGGAGAGACAGCTTGTTGTTACTTTTGTGGTGATTTTTTTTTTTTCTTTTTCTGGCAAATTTTTGTGTTGCAGCTATTTCTGTGTTTCAGTAACATAATACACTGTGGAGGCAGATCTTGGAGATCTTTGACTCTAACGCATAACAGTCACGTGAGAGCAAATACATGATTTATTACTTGAGTATATTTTCAATAGTAATGCCTGGATTTTTTTTTTTTTAAAGTGGGGGGGAAGGGAGATCAAGAAAGAGAAGGAATTGAAAGAAATTAGTGGCAAAGTGCTATTAATGCTCACCTCGGTGCAAGCCTGTGGTTTGCAATACCAACATTGTGAATGATCCCAAAACAAAAGCATCCATCCTTTTTCGCATTTAAGAATAACATCAAGAGAATTGTGTTGTAGAAGCAGGTCTTAAAATGAACACCAGCAATATTGCTCAGGGCCTCTAAAACTGAAAGCCATTTCTTCTAGTATTTATTGTCTTTGGCAGAACTATTATCCTCTCTTTATATTAAGTGCTGCATGAAGTGTCGTCTTTGTCTTGCCAAAACTTCTGTTCATAATACAATTTTTTTCTTAGGTTGACTTGCTT
This sequence comes from Caloenas nicobarica, assembly GCF_036013445.1. Classification (NCBI taxonomy): domain Eukaryota; kingdom Metazoa; phylum Chordata; class Aves; order Columbiformes; family Columbidae; genus Caloenas; species Caloenas nicobarica. The sequence goes on from NC_088264.1 coordinate 6,990,432, forward strand.
TTGATAAAGACTTAACAATAATGAGCCAGGTTTTTGAATGTGGAATTGGGGGTTATTTTCCATAGAAATGGGTCATTTGTGCTGGGCAGAGATGTGTTCTCTAAGAAGATCGGGCTGTCAAGGAGTTCAGGGAGCCGTATTGCTCCAGCTCCATGAAATGTACTGAGTGTACCCGCATAACAGAGCCATTCATTCTCTTTTATGACCGAGTTCTAAATCACGTTTCCAAAGATTAATAAGTGATATCCAGGGGGTAGTCATGAGAGTAATATTTTTGTCTGGCTTTTTCTGTAGGTTCTTAAGATTTAATCGCCTGTTATTATTTGACTTGACTATGTAGGCATAAACATTTAAATTAGAATTAAGGGCCAACTTAGAAGCAATTTGATTGCTCAAATATGTTGAGGTGTCCGGTGAGATCCGATTCCTGCAAAATTTTCATGGGAACTGGTCAATACTGATGCTCCCAGGCATAACTTACCTATTTAATTTTTTAGGGAGGTTGTTTCTTGAAAATGTGTGAAACAGAAGAGTTAATAAATAAACAGATTTTGTTGTTATTGTTTTTGTTATTTTGTTACAGTGTCCCTGATATTTATAGTTGCTCTTTTCATCAATGTCTCCCAGGAAGAGAGGTTTCAAAATGGCTCATTATCACTCTAAAAGAACAAGAAATTTTTACTTGTCACTTAAGCTTCCATAGCCCTAAAAGAGGTTACCTCCTGCTTTCGTGACAGCGTGTGTTGGTTGCTGTTAGTGGGTGAACCAAGGCAGGATTTACCAGTTCAAACTCCTGATAAAGCTGAGGTGCTAACAGACTTTCTGTCTGTTATTTACTTCATCTGATGACTTTACAAGTAAAGTTTTAGCGCTTTGCCTTAGCTGTTGCTTTTCATGCACTACAAGAAAACGTGTGTTTATGGGGGCTTCACTAATGTCCTCTTAGCACTTGAGACAAGCTGTGTTCTAGAAACCTGTGAGCCAGTGTGCTGGCCAGGTAGGTATTTCTAAGCATTTGACAACACCCAACTAGTAGTTTAGTAAAACATACTCCATTCAGGCCTGTTGTGTTTGTGGTAGAGTTTCCTTTTGTTGAATTACTAAGCGTTTTTAAATGTTTATGTAAGTTCCAGGGAAACGAAACAAGTTACTGAGCTAGTTTGAGAGATGGTTAGTTGTTTTAAGTCCCTTTCCTTGTGGATCATCTTCATCATAGGGGATGCTTTAAAACCGTCACGACAAACATCCCTATTGATGCGTCTTGGCTCACACTCTCCAGAGGTCAAAAAGTTCTTTCCCCTTCCCATTGTTGTCTGAAATCATAGCAATAACTTATCCTTTGCAGTATAGAACCCCCAAAAAGAATAGTGTTCCTTCTTTGAAGTCCCTCTTCCTGCTTCAGTATCTTTTTCTGCATGATCTTTCACGGCTCTTCTCTCTCCTTTCATGTTATTCTCTGCCGAGCTATGCTCTGTCATCTCGCTGGCAGGAACCTTCACTCCGTATGGATCCGTGTTCTTCATGGCAGTGTCCTCAGCTTCATTCCAGGCCTTCCTTTTGCTGATGGAGAGACCTTTCCCTGCATGCATTACATTACTCCCTCTGCTGTCCAGCGAGCACTTCATCCTAAGAGAGCAAATTCTTTGAAGTCTTTCGTGTATGGCACTTGACCTCTTGAGGATCAGATCTTGATTTAAAAACAAAACAAAACCAAAATCCCCCAAAACAACAACTCGCTGAGCCAGCCACCCAGAGCCTTCTCTGGCTGCTTCTGTAATACTCTGTAACACCCACGGTCAACTCACCCGTATTGTTGCTCGCATTTCACTTACCTGCAGAGGTTTCCTTTGCTGCTTTACAGACTTGCATCTGATACGTGAATCTTAGTATATTCCGAAGTTTGCCAAAAGTTTCGGGATGAAGTAGACAGCTACGCTCTTGATTCCCTAATGGACCTTGTGTCATCTGACCTGTTGTCTTTTACTCCAGCTACAAGGTGTGTTTATTAAATGTGTCTTTTCCTAAAGCCTTACAAAAGATTTTTTTCGGTTGAACACTGAACCAAAATATTGCCTTGTGTGGGGAATGCAGAAAAGGTGGAAGAAACAGCAACATTTTTTGGGTATTAATGTCACTTACAGTGTTATTCACAAACAGTATGTGTGTAGGGTGAGACCTGAAAAAGCAGTTAAGTGAGGAAATTCAAGAGAGATCCAGGAAAATGATGAATATAGATACCTGCGACGTAGTTAATGCCTAAGTACACTTCTGAAAATTTCTGCAGCCAAGCAGGTTTCACAGCCCTGATTCAGCTGAACATCTTTACTGCTGAAAAAGCTCCCTAACTGATGTCTGTATAAAAAAATAAAAAAACCACTTTGTAGTGCAACGTTATTTTTCAGTAGATTTCTTCTCTATCCTCTGTTCTGGAATATTTGAAGCAAGACTTTTAATTGTTACTAGTTGCTTTAGTCTTCTGTATAACTTGTATATCCCATGGGTTCAATCATTTCAGCGTTTTGTGACCTGTAATGTGTTCTATCCATATGTCTTGAGGCTGATCCTCAAACCCAGCCAGGTCAGGTTGCTCAAAAAGTAGCAAGAATTCAGGACTTGGGACACCACCTTCTAATCCCAGAATCTTCCCTCTAAATTCACCTCCAAACAAAGCCAAGCTTGCATGAACAAACATTTCCATCGGTTATTCCCTTCCACTCTCTGATTACTCAAGAATGCTGAGAACTGAAGTGCCAGGTTGAACTGACCTATAGACTTCTGTGGGGATGCCTGGTCTGTTACTAGATTTTAGAGCACATAATGCTGTACAGATAGCTTGCCAGGTTAATAAGTACCAAAAAAAAGTGATTACATAGATCAAATATTCATGTACTTCATATTTTTTTAGTTTTCTATTCACTGCTTCTTTCCCTAGGTAACAATTTTTGCTTTCTTATGCACAAATATAAGGAGACATAGAATCAACAAAACTTCCTTTTATTCTTTCGACATGTCAAAGAATTCTCAGTTCACAAGTCTCCATCAAATAGATCTGCATAACAACACGTAACCTTTACGCTCTTGCTTCTTCTGAACAGGCATATGAACGCACAGATGCTGAGCACCTTTTAAAGCAGAGGCTGTGTCTGTCAGGCAAGATGTGTTCATCCCATGCTCATGCACGTTCTCTCAGAGACACAATATTGCCATATAGGATTTTTCTAAGTTTTGCTAAACTTGGTCTTTGCTTCCACCTTGCAGCTATGCAAAACTTCAGTGTCTTGTGCTTACAGGGATCAGTACTGTGTCATTCTGATACGCTAACCAGGTAATGTTTCTTGAGAACGTCTTTCTCCACACACATCCCCTTCTACTTGGACATGTACCTTGAAGAGGAAAAAGGGAAGGTGCTCCAAATTTTCTTCTATTTCAGTTTTGCATCCCACTCAATGCCTCCCTTATAGCTGATCTCCGAAGGGGAGGAAATCCAAACAATTGTTAACTCATGGAAACAACAAATGCATCCGACAAATAGCAGCTCATCATCCATTCTCTTCCATTGACATGTCAATCCCCTGAGAGTGTCTCGGGAAAAGGAGGAGCTTGCTGATTTGTAAACCTCCCTTGGCATCTGATAGAAACATGGCATATTTGCTTTGGTGTTTGTATGTCACCAGGAACTGCTGAGAATGCAGGAGAAAAAAAAATCAGCATAGGCTATGAGGAATAGGAGGAAAAGATCTATTTCATGTAAACAAAGTCAGAAAGACCTTTGAAGTAATTGTTTAAATCAGCTAGGAAAGCTGGTGGAATATGATAGTTATGGAGACTTCTTGGCAGAAACAGTATTTATAGGCTGGGTTTAGTATAGCACAGAGCATGTCAACTAGGTATAAAGTTGTTAGCGCTGGAAAACTCTGTGTGCTCTGAACAGGCATAAAATGCAACGAGCTGTGTGGCATGGACTAAGCTTCATATGCCTGAAAACAGAAAACTCTAGGGTAGGTTCACACAGCCATCATCTGAGTGCACGTATTTTGTATATACTGATTTATTAGCTAGATCCAACGGTACTTTTTAGGAATGATTTACCCTAACGAGAGAGAGCACAGACGTATTGCGACGTTTTTGTGCACAGAGGGTTGTCTCCTAACTCCTGTGCTGACAAGATTCTGAAAGTGGACTTCAGATCCGGATTTGTGGGAGGGATTTTTTCCTTGACTGTCTATGAAACATTGCATGAAGGAAAATGGAAACCATATGCAATTCACTACACAGATCTGTTTTTCATTTAAATCTTTTCCTGTATTACATTTTCTGCTAGTAGAAGAGAGAGAAACAAACTGCTAGATGAGTAGTATGGAGCTTAAAATAAAAGGCAGTATGTTTTGGGTTTTTTTCCTTTTTTTTCTGAAGAAAAAATGGTATTCGATCAGTAATATAATTTCATGTAGGATTCTATAGAAAGAGGACAATTGGTATATAGTATGCTGAAACATCTGTTGTTTTAAGTCTTAGTGGATTGAATTGATATGATATCAAGGGAACTGCAAGGTTGCTGAGTTAATAGAGCTGTATCATTTTAGTAGTAGCACCACAATGTAGAAGTTCTGATGAACTCTGCATACAAAACTAAAATAGGTAGTAGTTTCTAATACTGTTAAAAAAAAAATCCTTGGTCTGGTGTGGAGTTGTGGAAAATTTCACCATCTCTGAAAACAGTCCAGTGGTTTTATTCAGAGTCTCAGGGTTTGGGGTTTTTTTCCTACTTTTGAACAGAAGTTCAGTTTTTAAAAGTTCACTGAGACTCTTTGCCACTGAGGTAGTCCCTTGCTTTTTGCACAGAGCTCGGGAAAAGAAGCGCCGCAGGACAAATAAAACAGAATACAGCGCTTTAAAAAAAAAAAAAAAAAGCTGAGCTTTTTAATGTATTGGATATGTTATACTTTAAGTTCAGTCTGTGAATGAAGGACTTAACTGGCTTGAAAGGGAAGTAGTGAAGATCTTCTGCCTCTGGGACTTTCTGGAAGCTGTACCAAGTGGAGATCCTCAGGGCTAGTTCCCAGGCGCCCAGCAGTGTGTGCGCAGGGTCAACACCTACGTTTGTCCAGTGGCTTCCAGCCGTGCTACCCAGCAATGTAAACAGCGCGGTAAGGAATCTCTTTCATTTGGTCAGGGCAGTATGGAAAATTAAGCAAAGGAGACTGGTTCCTAGATCCAGTTTTCTTAGATTTCCGAGGACAACGTTGTCTAAATCTGCTTGAAAAATAACAACACTACCATAAAGGAACATTGCAGGCATTCAGAAGTGTTTCTGCACCTCCCGTCAGCTGCACAGATTAAGGAAGGTTGAAGGACCAGTTTCAGTTGCTAGATCTCCTTTCAAAGAGACTTTTAGTATTTTAATGTAGCTATTATAAGAATGTTAAAATCGCTTCTGAGCGCTAGAAATGCACAGAGCATGTGGTGGTACACGCTTTGTACAGCGGAGAACTGCACAAAGAGGCTTGAAACTCAGAAGAGTACTTAGAGGGACCTTGAGAAAGCCTCAGCACGTTGCACGCTGATGACGCTGCTGTCATGCAGTTGGCTGAAATCTGGCTTGATTTAATTAACGGCAAAGACCTGAAGGCACATAAGGGCATAACCAAACAGCAAGTCAGAGAAGCTATTGAATGTTTCTGCTGTTTTGTCACTGTGGCACAACTCAAATGTTCTCTCAGTGTATTTGAATTCCAAGCAGGAAAAGAAATTGAAATGTGATTCCATGGAATGCAATTCTGAATTCCTGCTTTTTTAATGTTAAATACTGGAGAGGATTGTTTCTACTTCATTCTTTTTGAAAAGGTGTTAATGAGATATACCTAATTCCTGTATTCACTCTTTTTTTTAATGCCTTGTGAGAGTAGCTACAGTGTGATTTGGGGTTGGTGTAGCCAAAGCTTATTAGAAAACCTTGTATTGAGAGTGGGGAAAAAAGAGATACTTTTATGTAGTAGTAAAGTGCTGAGTGGACAGGAGATGTAATTGTTGTGTTCTTGTGTCTTATTGATAACGAACATAAGAACTTGTTTTGATTACTATAGAATAATTTGGAAACATATTTCACTCCTCAAAAATCCCAAATGAAACAAAGAACTCCAACAGTATGATGTTAATCCTTATAAAATATGTTTGTTTGATGTTCCTCATTCCCATTTAATGCTCTCTGCTTGTCTTTAAACTGTAAGCCCGAATCTCAGTGTAAAAGATGTGAATCTAAGTTATGGCATTCAGATCCTGCTGTAACAAAAATATTTACTACCAATAGTAATAACATTTGGCTTGTGCTTTGTTTCACAAAATCTCTTTTGGTTTTAGAAGTTTTCTTTCGGGTTCCTTAATTTTGGAGGGGTGCGAATTATTTTGTTTTTCAGGTTGGATAACTTACAATGCTGTCTTTGGTCTGAAGTTTCTCTCTAGCTAACTGGAAAACATGTTTTTCTGCGGAAAATTTAGCTGTTTGAATGTATTTGAATTATCTGAAATTTTATTTATATACTTTCCACCTGTTGAGAAATATTTGTGGTGTTCTTTTAGCTTTCGTTCATAATTCAAGCCCCTGTTTTGAAACTTCATATTTGGCGTACTCCGAGGTATTGACAGACTGTTGCCTTGACTAGGAAAAACAATCATGGGCATTTAAAAAGCCCCACATTATTGGTGGTGTCTTTCCCATCTTCACTTTGAAGATTCACCAGGTGTTTAATTATGTAAAGTCAAATGCTGCTATTTTGGAATTCTCAGTTATGTTTATGTGCATTCAATTCCAGGGCTGTTTGTGTTTTACTCATTCATAGAAGGGCTGATAGAAAGTTTCCTGTACGAGACAGCAAGTTTGTATAAATCTCCATGTAATGTGAATATTTCTTTTCATGACTACAGTTTGTCTGTTTACTGCGCCTTTTTAACAAACTGCACATCTCTTGTAATAGAACCATAACAGGAGTTGAAGCAAGTATTTGAGTTGATCACTGCTAGGAGATAGTAATGTATAAAGGCAGTATTTAATTACTTGAAAAGGGATGACCGTAACAGACTGCCAGATGTCACAGGTTACACAGCCTGCTCAGCAGCCACAGCTGCCCCCTCCCAGCAGCCACGTCATCCCCACACATCAACTTGTTCTTAAAGCAAGCAGCAAAAATCAATGAAGAAATCAGCTCCAATTGCAGATGGTGCTCCAAAGCGAGGCTGCAGCCCCATGTCAGGTCTGCGCAAGCCTCTTCTGCTGAGGCTGAGGCTGCACATGTATGTATAGGTACAGTGCTTCACAGAATGAAGAAATCAGCAGGATCTATTTTTTTTCCACGAGTTGTTCATTTTTGTTACAGTATAGACTTGGGGATTTAGCTCAGGAAGGACAGAAGGGAAGGAAGCTTCATACTTCACCAGTGTTGGAAATATTTAGAGGAATTAAATGTGTTTATTGATGATAACCTGTTGAGAATAAGCAGTATGATTGGAGTGAAAATTGAATCAAGATTTTTGCCTTTTTCTGCATCACTTACTTGTATGACCTTGAGCAAATTCTTTCTGCTTTGGGTTCGTTCTCTTTTCTGTAAAGCCTTCAGAAGAAGACCATGTTACAATGCAATGCAAAGTACTTGTCTTGAGCTGCGGTAAAATAGTAACAAAACCAGGTGATAGGGCATGTTTGAAGTTAGGCAAGATAGGCTAGCTAAGTATGCAACAGGAGATGGATTGTGTATACGGTTGTTTTATGGGCTCTAAGATTGAATTCTGTCCCACAAAGTCTCCCACGGTGTCCCCTTTCCAATAACTCTCAGAAGTCCTGCATTTGAACAGCTAGAGGGGGAAAAAACCTCTTTATACAATATATTGCCTTAGTCTTAGAAGAAGTTTACAGAAAGGTCGTGTTTGGATGCAGTCCGTCTATAGAATATAATCAGTCAGTTAATGTTTCTGGATCCTTACACCTGTAAAATTTGTCTAAGACTACTTTGGACATCAGTGAGTTGGATTCAGTTTGGAGCTTTCTCACGTGGCCTGAAGCCATATTTTCGAATCTGTGCTTTTGAAAACATTGTGCCTGTGGCATCTTGGAGCCAGTTTCTTGAAGTGATTCTGCCGAGCTAACTCTGTGCTCCATCGCTCTGAACCACAGAGGTTTCTTTGCTCAAGAGGCGAGGAGTGGTTTCCTGCAGGTCTCAGCAGTTCTTTCCCGTCCAGCTGTCTCCATCACATTACCATCACCATTCATCAGTCCCTTACCTCCGGGACCTTCAATTCCTCCCCCCAGTGACCTTCTCTCTTCCACTGTCATATCTGCAAGCCGCAGTGCCCTGATAACTGCCATCTAGAGATGTAATATTGCAATTCTTTCTGCACCCAGTCCCTTTACTCCCCAGAACCAGCCTAGTCCCGCTTGACCATTTCTGCACTATTCTCTTCATGTCCAGTATATTTCAGTAGCATCAGAAGCCATAGTGGCATAGAGCTCCTGTTGCTTTCATCGTCTTTCACCAGTATTTCACCAGAACTTCCTTGCCCGTGACATTACTCCAGTTCCCAAGGATGACCTCCCCAGATCTCGTTATTCTTTTCAAACGCCTTTTTACTCTCTCCATGGATATCTCACCAATGTATTTGGTGGGGTTAATAGTCCGTTCATTCACTGTGCATAGAAATAAAAAAACACAACCAGAAATATTAATGTGTTCCTGTACCTATGTATTTCAAGGGCAAATAATTACTAATATGCCATAAAGGTATGGATTTTTTTCTCAGATGAGACGGGGTTACAAAAAGATTGTTTTCCATAAGGAATGACTGTTCTAAACAAAGAACATTTCTCTCAGGGCTTCGGTCTACGAGGTGTTGTCTCCGCTTGTGATGGACTTGAGTATTCTGCTGGAGATCTGGTTTATATATTTCCTTTTTCTTTCCTGTTGGTTTGCTGCTTGGCACTCAGCTGATCATACAGAAGAAAAAGTGTTAGTTTGTGGCCAGTGTGTCATAATCTGTGACCTTGCTATACCACATGCAGTTGAGTTTAGAAAGAACATCCTCTAGGAGAGGAACCTGTGGGAATCATCCTGGGTTTATTCACCCAGTTGCAGCTACAGTGTAATCTCCCACAGAATTATTATTTTTTTTTTACATAGAGGTTACATTTATCTTTACTACCTATCATAATTTAAGTATTGTAAAATAACTAATAAAGATGGCGAAAAGACTAATGGTAAATTCCTTTTACATAGGGTATGTGCATATAATTAAATAAAAACATTCTCTAGAGCCAGGAAGTCAGAAATTAGGCCTGCCGTTATCGTATTGGAAGGTAACATCGGGGAGAACTACAAAATGTGTGCCAAATGTATAGTCTTCTGTGCAGAATCTGATATTTTACGCTATGCCCCACTCTTCGTGTTGACGAAGGTGTTAGTGATTCATTCTTTTAATGTAGCTCCATTACTATCTATGAGTCTCTATATACTATCACTGAGTCTATATTAAAACCAAAAAATATCTTTTATGATCTTAACTCCTTTGTGAGGTGAATCATAATTGTGTTGCATTTTTTCATCTGATTTGGTCCGTCTTCCCCAAGATAATTTGTGACGTGGTTTGCAATGATAGTGATATACGTGATTTGAGGTGAAAAGAAGTGAGGATCCTAAGAGGAGGCAACTAAAATCATCCAATGTGTCTTGTGAGAGTGTTATTGAATTAGCCTCATCTTGTGGATAGTCTCCAGGTTCTTATTTCTGTGGGCCTTGGGATACGTTTGTGGAGAAAGTGAGAGCGGAGCCTATGTCGGTGCAGCAAAGAAAAAACAGCAGAGAAGATGCTGAGCAAATCCTGTCAGGTGGAAGGAGATGGGGAAGCGGGGCCAGCCAGCTTGGCGAGGAAGAGTCGCGGAGTGCAAATCGTGGTATATGTTGTTTGCGGACCATGAGGACCCTAAACGACATTGGCAGCCTCCCAGAAATCTTCATGTGACTGTTGTAAGTTTAATGATAAAAATTCAACTTGTCCATAGCAGCTAAGTTCTCCAAGGGTTTGTGGCACAGATGCAGGTGTTAGACCCTGAAAGAGCATCCAAAGGTTGGAGTAGATGTGCTTGAAGACCTTGTTAGCTGATCAAGAAGTAAAGACATTAGTATTTAGTTAATCCTTCAGTCTTAGCTAGATGGCTGCTTAGTAATGAACACTAATTTTGTCTTATATGTAGTTTGTCTAGTGAAAAACTTGAATTTGCTGAGGGCTGTCTCCTTCAGAACTCTGTCCCAGCATCTTCCCAATGTCAAAGGGAAAGTTTAAGAATTCTTGCAAGCGCTGGATAGCAGGGAAAGCAACTAGGAGATAAAGATTCAGGGAAATGTCACACTTCTACTTGTATTCTCAGCACTGACTTAATTATTTGAGGTTTGGATTTTAATTTTACTGCTTTCTTCTGCTCGCACAGCTGAGAGAGAGTAAAGCAGAAACCGTTTGCCAAGTTCTCTTTCCTTCCGCTCAGTACAAATGCCCGAAAAGTTAAAGGATTTGAATGAGCTGATTGAGCCGAGCACGTGAAGCTGCAGGGTGTGCGCGAGGTGTGGCGGTGGCGGCAGGGACGCCTGCCTGCGCTGGCAGGGTTTTCCTCGAAGAGCTCCAGTGCTGTTCTGATGCTTGTTTTAATAAGGAGGACCACAGTTTACTAAGCAGTGCTTTTAGCTGCCTAAGGAAACTGCCTGGGGCCTGTGGAGTAAAAGTATCGTATCTGTATTAATCCAGTGCCACCTGCTGAGCCAGCAACTGCATTGTGCACGGTGTCTGTTCTGGTGGTAGAGTCGTGCTGAACCAGCTGACGCTCTGGTAGTTGAACTTAGGTATAAAAGCTGCTGCCTTTGGAGACGTGTTTCTGGAAATCTGGAAGAGGCACTTTCTGTTTTGTCAGGTTGCATTGGGTAAGATTTGTGCCCTCTCCTGCAGCTCAGAACTCCTGCTTTACTAGAACAGCACCACGATCTCCAGTAGCTTTAAAGGGAAAACAGGGCTTGTTTTATATATTGCTGCTTTCCTTATATTTTTGTGAGAGTGCAATTAAAATGCCCTTTACTATAGGTTGCCCTCCCACCCCCACCCTTCTTAATTGTTTACTTGGAGCTCAGAGAACACAGTTCATTGTTAGGAAGAAAGAGAATAATTCAGACAACTTGGTCAATCAGTGTGCAGCTTGTTTTAATTTTTACACTGCCTCTATTGTGTGGAAAATATGACTTTTATAAGCATGATAGTGCAACCATGAAATGAGAGTGTTTGAAAACGTTACATCCATAAAATCAGAGTGTTTCAGAAATTATGTACTCTTAGACAACACAGTAATTTAAGTTGTTGCAATGTTTGTCAGGTGTATGCTGTACAAATATTACAACCAAAAATCTACATGAAAGGAACACTGTTTGCAGAGTGAAGTACTCAGAAGCCAGGAAATACTGGATTTATGGTTGTTTGTGCAAATGAAATTCTCTTCTCTTGTATGTGCTTTCTGCACACTGAACGAGGCAGGAGTTCCAGAGAAAAATAACGCACGATCATGTAATCAGATACTTAATCACAATGCTTACACACACGGAGCAGAATTGAAGTTGTATGTGCAACCATAAATCTGACATTCCCTGACTCTCAGGTACTTGATGTTGAAAGAATTTCATTAAAGTTGCAACATTTGTTGGTTTTAGGTACAGCCTTCAAACTTTAAAAAGGCTAAAAGGCTTTCTGGAACTGTTAAGGTTGGGTGTATCTCTAAGGATGGAAGTTGATGGTGAGGGGCTGAACTTCACAGCTGGTCCGATTCTCAAATAACACGGCGTGAGCTACTGGAGGCTGGTGCAGCTCAATGCTGGGGCAATTAGCTGTGCCTGCCCCAGTAATTAAGCACTGCAACTGTAAGGGCTCTTCCTGCCTTTTGCACCTCCTACCCTCAGCATTGCAATAGGAGTCATCGCCAGAGGGCTTGTAGCGTTTGGCAGTGGTGGCGAGTGGTAGGGCGAGAGAATTCTCTGTGCAGGGGCAATTAAGGGCCGGATTCAGGTATTGTGGACATAGGAATGCCAAGCTCAATCTGTTCTCCTTCTGGATGAAGAGAAGTAGAGCTGAATTTCGGGAGTTGGAGTAAAATAAAAAAGAATCTCCTGGCTTGGGGAGGTTTTGTTTGGTTTTTTTTTTTTTTCTGCCATGTATTATCAAGAGGCTACTACAAACTTCACAGATTTAAGAGCTCTTCAAAGATAAATCCAGAAGATGGATTAATAATGGGAAATGTGAGTTAAAATATTTTAGATTACTATCATCTGCTGAATCTGAGATGGTGCGCCCAGATGGACTACCTTACAGTGCATCCAGATTTTCGGAAAAGAGTAGGTGGTTGTAAGAAGGTGTCAGTTCAATTTGTCTTCCATAAATAGCCCATCAAACCTGATGGATAGTTGTTCAAAAATATAACAGCTATCTTGCACAACACAAGCCAACCCAAACCACCCTACAGCAGTCCAGCTATTTGAGGAAAGCTTTGTACACTGGGCACAGCTCAGCTCCCTCGTCACCCTGCCTTGCCAGCTACATCACAACATAGAATTGCCTGTGCTGCTGGAGTGCAGGTGGGATTTGAACATCCAGCACCATGTTTGGGTCAGAAAGCTTGCTGTGAAGTGAGCAGATTCTTGGCCTTGGACCCCTGGCTTTTTCATACATCACCTCAGTTCTGGAGCTCTCATGTGGAACTGCACTGATCAGAAGTGTAATGTGAAACTGATTTTGCAAAACAATAAATTGCAGCGAGCTTGAGGAAACAGGTGGTTTTGGTTAGTAAATTGCACGTAAAATACAAAACATCAGTAAATGGAAGTCTTGGCCCCGGGAGAGAAGCGGTGTTTAGCCCTTTGGTTTCCCTGCTCTGGTGATTGGTTTGAGCTCACTTGCCTTTGGCCCCAAAGGGGGCTGTTCTAGCAGCCCAGAACAGCCAGAGGCTGCCGAAGCCCCGGCACAACCTTCCTGTCCGTGTTTGCTCAGGCTTGTAGACAGCAAGTTACAGCAGCAAGCAACCGGAGAATACCTCCGGTACGGGAATTTCCCACATTGCCAGATTTGCCAACTCTCTGGACCCCGTCAGCAGCCAGAGTGGCATAATCTGCTCGATTACCTGGACCCCTTTGAGGTTTTACAGTGCTTCTCTTCTTTGTGATGGCAAGTCATTCGCAAAGACATTTTGTACTAAGAAAAACTAAAAAAAAAAAAAAAAAAGGTAAAAAAAGAAAAGAAAGCAAAACCCTTAAAAAAAATCCTTCCTTTGCAGTTTACACTGAATAACATTCCATGAGGCTCAAATTAACTGCGGTAATAAAATGTAGTTGATATTGAATTAATCTTACCAATGTGATGCATGTGGTAAGGATGACGGTTGCTTCAGTCTTTACTGTACCAAAGATGTATAAATGTAAATTGTGTTTTCTGAACTGGAGCTCTCTTTAATGTTGACTTCTAGCTGTGTTGCAGCTAAACCCCTGCCCAGATCCAAGACTGCAGACGCTCACACACAATTAATCTCACAGATTTATGAATGCCAGAGCATGGAGCAAAATGAAAACAACTGGAGGAATGTATAAGGGGAATAATTGGACTGTATCCAGATGTGCATGTGTAAAACATCACTGATTGACTCCTCCCCCATATCCTGTCTGAAGAAAGGAATTTTTTCAAAAATAAACTGGGGTTATTTGAAAGAAGTTGTGGTGTCTGAATGAAATCTAATAGGCAGGATTAGTGGTAATTAGGTGCATTCTTTAGTCCTTGGGTTTGTTTGGTTTTGTTTTGGTCTTTTTTCAGCTCCGTTGGTATCGTTGAATTTAGCAGATTCGTTGCCAGTTTGTGTTACAGCTGGAGCTTTTGCTAAATGTATCTGAGCTGCAGGACAGAAGAGGAGAATTGCGAGGACTGTATGAGTGTGTGGTGTTCAGTGTAAATTTTATGAGTAGCGGCAGGCACTTATAAGTTGTCTATCAGGATATTTTTGTAGTGAGGGCTGGTTAAGAGGCAGAGGGACACTTGAAAGGTTTTATATAGAGAGACTTTACCAAACTGGAGAAAAAATAAATGGCCCTTCCTCATGTCATATTTACAGATTGGAATAGCAATGAAGGGAACAAATGTGCTCTTAGATATTTTTTAAATTTTTTTTTTTAATCGCTGGCTTTCGGCGAAAGAGGACTAGCCAGTGTATGCAGTTAGGGCCAGCGTCTTTCCTCTCCGCCACAACTGTATACTGTCTGGCGGATTACGACTACAACGGGGATGGGAAGAGAAGAATGGGGAAGGGAAGGAGAAAAATCTAAACTGGAAAAAGCTCAACTTCTGCTTTACTGCTTTGTTGATTAAAAAAAAAAAAAGCCATCGTTCCCATAGTTATTTTGATGCACTTTTTATCTTTTTATGTTTTTCCTCTTCAATAAATTTCATTGCCCACCTCTAAATACTTCTGTGCTTTCTCAGCACAAACTTTTCCTAGACATTTTGTAACACTTATTTTTCTCCCCAGATGAAAATAGCAGGAACGCTGGCTGAGGTTCAGGAAACACCCTCACAGGCTTGCTCTACCGTCTTATGTTTACTTTGGTTCTATACCCAAATAGGTTGAGAAAAAAGAAATAGTACTGAACCTTCTTAAAAGCTGCAATTGATACTTACTGCGGGGAAGACTCGTAATGTTCTGGTTCTTTTTCTAGTCCTTGTTCACACAGCAGCGTCCCTGAAGCCAAGGACACTGAAAATAAGAAAGCTCTTTGGGGTTTGGACCACGAGACTCTAGCCACCTCCCTCCACAAAAGCCTTTATCACAGAAGCACTCGGTGCCGATTTCTTTTCATAAAATCTTGGTTTGGATTTCAACCTTTATTTTAGCTGTGCTTAAAATGGAGTCGAAGCGTTATTACAGTTTGGCTTCCGTTAAAGGGATGGGTTAGTACTTGGGCTTTCTGTGCCTCGAGCTAGACTTTTTATTTTTCTTCCTCTCTAATGGAAAGGGACATGCAGAACTCTCCAGGCAGGCTCATATTGTTGCCAGAGATGTAAAATTCTTGCACTTGAACTGAATGAACACAGAGGCATGATTTTTTTTACACCAGGTATAAAATTGCCAGACACAAATCTGATTTACCAGAATATGGTTTTGAACTTAGTGTCACAGCCTTTCCACTAGAATACAGAGAATGCTATTTCTCAAAAATATCTATAGTTCTTGGATAAAGTGCTCTAGAGGTTCATCTGAAAATGCTTTATAGTTGGAAAGACTCTTTAAAAAATTCAGAATTGCCACAGTTCGTCATGTTGATTCGCTGAAGTTGCAGCAGCTGTCGAGGTGAGATGGAGTTGCCTTGGCAACAGCACATATTGTATAACAGTACCACACCACCATCAAACCATTGAGGTGAGAAGTAGTTTAAAAGCGTTACTAAATTTTTATGATACGTCTGCTACGTTTTCAGCCTTGTGGTTGGCTGAATTTACCCAGCTTAGCCTTCTCGGAGCCCGGAAGGCTCAGCTGCCGAATACTCTTCGGTGAAGAAAGTGGGGGGGGGAAAATCCCTAATTTGCGTTGGTTTGTTTAAATGCTCAAGTTACGCTGTCTCTACATAACTGTTCTTGTTAATTATGTTCGTGCTCACAATGCAGAGTTACTGCTGTATGTAAATACGTTTTTCATTCCTTTTTATACCTTCTGTTACAAGAAAGAGTGACTTTTTTTTTCCCCCACTGTTTTGGGTAATAAAAGCAGGAGATATTTAGAAAAATCTATTAAAACTTGGCAGAGGAAGCCCCAAACCCATGAAACTGGCCTGGTTTTATGGTTGCATTAGAAATTCAGTCAAAATCCCCAAAGCATTCAAATGGTGAGGTTTCTGTCTTGTGACGACACTTAGGTACTGGGCTTTCTTTCCAATTTGCTTGCTTTCCAATCCTTTGTGCTTCCCACAGCTGTTTAATTTCATAGAATATATAATCACTTCCAGCCACATTATACACAAGGGGTATCTGTTCGTGTGCCCCACCCTCTATATCCTGTGTTCAGCTAGAGAACTTCAAATCCATTATTTTACCAGTCCAGTGGCCACCAAAAGATCTTTAAGGCTGTTTTCAGCATTTCTTTACTAACAAGCCTGTGTCTGGTGAAGTGATGGGTCATGTACATTTTTCACCTACCTCCACCGTTATTTCACTACTTTTTGGTTAATTTTAACAAAGATTCGGATCATCTTGAGTCTTTTTTGGGCTGTGATATTTAGATGGCTTTAATTAGAAACCAGGCAAAAACCAGTGTCTAGGTTAATTCATATTTTTCAACTTAAATCTGAAAACAAACCAAAACATGAACAAAAATATGGTATTAACTTTAAGCAGTGGGGAAAAAAAAAAACCAACAGCAAGAGGCGCAAGTGTTGTGAAAACCCTACAAATCGCAACCACCTGGTTAGAGTAGTGAGTCCCATGTAACTTGGAGAAGAACTGACTTCAGTCGTGATGTCCAAAAAACAAACCTGTGAGATGCTGCCCAAAGCACTAGTTAATAATTATTGCCTACAGCTTGGAGCCAGCCCAGATTCTGCAGTGCTGTTGGATCCTCCTGTGGGTTCGTGCATACCACAGGGATTATTGGATGCTTTTTCAAGGTCCATTATATGTCCTTGGTCGTGGGATTTGGTGCCTCTAGTGTTGAGCTGCGGAACTATTTAACAAAGCTGTGTCGACAGCAGGTGTGGTGTGTGTACATTCAGTGGGTTTTAGGGGTGCCACACAGATCTGAATGAAATGATTTCTGGTGCCTGGGAGCTGATCTCGCTATAGAATGTTTTGTAGAAGTTGTTCGTAGCGTGCTTAGGAGTTGATGGAGTCACTGCTGCTGTTCTTAGAATCAGAGGCCATTCAAAAGGCATCTCTCCTGCTCAGCTGTATTTCTGGGGACTGGCTTGCACGTCCAGTGTCCAGGCTGGTGAAAGAGGCTGAAGGTGAGTGCTTGGGCACAGTTTGCTCAGCTGCCACCCTTGCAGCAAGGGCAAGCTGGGTCGTGGCTGTATCACGTCACGCTGCTCATCGAGCCAGCTTACAGCTGTTCTGGAACTGAGAACACGGTCAGCACACCTGCACGGGCACCTGTGCTGACTGACTTTATGAAAAGTCAGGGCAACAGGCTTGTCCTGCTTCTAGGTTTGTGCTCTGTGTCTTCCTGAAGTGTTGCCCTGCACAGGATGATACCACGCTGACCAAAATCAATTTGGCAGGGATTCTTGTGGTTTGTTCTGTTGTGTCCTTAACGCAGGTGATTCAGTATTCCCTTTTCCAGTATTGGTCGGTCTAGCAAAGGATATTTGATGTTTGTGCATTTCAAAGACTAGGGTGAAGAAACTGAAGCAATAGTGATGAGGGAGGAATCTTTCCTTACGGTAGGCTTTGAAGTCTGCTAAACTATCTAGCCCCAGCACTACTTTGTTCCTAGCAGATGAGGTTTTGGTGTGTAGTTGCACAGCTTGACGCCTCATGCTTAATTTAAGTGAGGCTGCATGGAGGCAAGTCTTAAAAAACACTTATCAGTTTGTAAATAATCCTCCTGCTCCTAACATAATATGGTTTTGCAGCCTTTGATATAGGGTCTAGCTGCAACAGCAGAGGAAAGGGAATGTTCCTGGAAGACTGCCAGGTGACCTCCAAGCTTTTAGTCAGGGTGACAAAGATTGTTCCCCCTCGAGGCAAGAAATGCTGGAAATATTTTTACGGTGCCATTTCAAAATATTCTGTAGATGCTCCTGCAGTGCAAGTGATGATAATGGTCCTGTTGCTAGTCTTGAGTTTAGCAGTAGATTGACAATATCTGCATTTCTCAGACCTGCCGACCTTCTGCTCGCATTGCATCACAGACCCTCACATCTGAATGTGTATTTTTACTAGTAATTGGAATATGACTGAGTTCTACTGAGCTCTCTCTCTTTATTAACCACAAGTAACAGGCCTAATAACTATAGCATTTTTTTGGCTGAAACATTTTGTTAATTGCTTATTTTATTTGCTTGGGTGAGTGAGCTAGCCTAGTAAATCTTCCAGTAGTTCTAAGTAATAACTTGACTTTTGGAAGCTATTTTCTATTAGCTGAGGCAACCAAATTATTGTTTTGGCAGTCAGAGCACAGCATACGTACCAGAGCAAAAACGATTAGGAAGGGGATCAGAAAACTGATCAGTACATCGGGCTCTTAGTTGACATGAAGGTTTCTGTGTTCTGCAAAGGAGAAGGTGTTTGTTGTTGGTTTGCGGTTGTTTGTTTGTTTGTTTTTTCCTGTACAGCTTTGAAGGCAGTTTTATCCTGGGCTGCAGAGAAAAGGCATCACTATTTTTGATTTGTTGATAACCTGCCATTGGGGAATTGTATCGTAGATGCACTCCTTTGTTCCTCTCTTCCATTCATTTGGGTTTTATCTTACTCATAGGTCAGATCAGTAAATAAATGATATTTGAATTCATTCTGTTTCTTTATGATGGCAAATGAGAGAGGCTGATATTTGAATGCACTTATTTTGTAAGAACTAGCATAATAAAAAACTTTATTTTGCATCAATCTCCTGTCTCTGCCAGTACTGAGGGTGCAGACCACCATCCGCCCATGCGGTAGAGTTGTTGAATCATCTTCTAGCTCACTTTTATTTCAAATTTTGCTGTCTATCTGTATATGCAGTCATCATCACCGTTGGAGTCAACATCCTCTCTTCTTGAGGAAGTGGATATATATCAAGTACAATCCACAGCTTGGTGAGTTTTGTTGTGATGGTCACCTTGGCTTATCTCATTGGAGTAGAATGAGAATATTCCTGAAGCCTCATGTCTCTGAAACTTGATGCCGTTTTCAGCAGGAGTAGCAGTTATGCTCCAGCTGTCCCCACTGAAGCTCCCGTAGGTCCACGCGAGACAAGCCGGGCAGGTAGCGAGCGCAGGCCCTGGGAACGCTGCTCGACACCTCCAGGGAGCACGTGTGCGGTGAAGCGTCGTGTGCGCCCTGCGGACGGAGCCTGGTGCGGGCTTTGTGCCGTCCGTCTGCAAGAGCGTTCACCAGGCTACCCGGCTTCTGGGAGTCCTGAATAGGTGACCGTGGCCCGTCTTTTCCAGTTAGGAAAGCTTTCCGTGGGGATAAACGAGTATTTCCAGGGAAGTGTTGTCGTATGGTACCTTAGCTGGAACATCTTACTGATTGCTAGAATGTGGGGCCTCAACAAAATTAACAGCCAAAACAGGTATAGAAAGAAATCATTTAAGTATGGGCTGGTGTGTGCTTGTGTTCTGTTAAAGTGAAATTTGCAACTTGCCCATTCATGGAGTCACTTAATAAGCCAGAGAGACTGGAGGTGGCATGAGGATGGTAAAAAGCTTCAGTGTAAGACGTGACAATGACTCCAGCTTGAAAATAAGGATTGCACAAATAGGAATGTTCTTGTTTGATTTAATCGCGTGGGAGTAATCGCTGCAGATGAGACAGGTTACAGGACTGGGCACAGTATCTCTTCTGTTGTTTGTTTTTATATAATTTCTAGTCATTCCTTGGCTATTGATAAAGGTCGTTAAACCAGACTATAACCTTCATCAGTATGAGTAGCTTTTATGTGATACTATCATCTTTTACAAGACACATCCCATGTTTCTAAGCATATCTTAATGTGTTATCTGTTTAAATTTTTTCCTTTTGGTTTCCCGCTTTCCCACTTCAATTTTATTACCTGACTAACAAGTGAGAAGTAAAGTCTGGGTAGCGGTTTCAACATTTTTCAAGAAAGAAAAGTGTTGTAACTAAAATATAGGATGAAAAGTTAAAGGCTGTGATTCAGTTCCTGTTTCTACCGTTTCTCTTGTTGTTAAGCTCACTGTGAGGAGATGCCGTCAGTGTGAAACCAGAGTTCAGTCTGCAGTTTTGTCATCTGTCAGATGTAAACAGAACTATCAAAACGAAAAAGCTAAGGAAAAAGAAAAAAAGCTCCGCTTTTGACGTTGTGTATTTGACAGCATTTGAAAAGTAGCAATTCTTGTCCTCAATCAGATTAGTGTGTTTGTGAAAGCAGCAAATGCCAGATGCTAAAAAAGAACTAAATCCAATGGACTACTCCAGTCCCCACAGCAGATGGTTGGGCAGCATTTGGCTCTCTGGCTTCATGAAAATTTATTTTCCTTGCATGGGTTCCTTTTTGATTTTCTAATGCAGTTGGGGTGTCCGTAGGAACGGATTCCTGGAGTCACACTGAATTCTTGGTCTGGAGGATGCTTGGCATCAGTGGAGGTCACACATGAAGTATGTGCTTTGTTTAAAGAAACTTCTGTTTATCAGCTTTCGCAGAGGAAATGCAAAAGTCAGTCACTTGTTTGATTTCATCTTCTGTTTATGTTGGAGAAAAAAATATTCACAAACATAGAAAATTAGTTTTAAAGCTACAGAATGGCAGTTGGGTGCTTAGAGGAACAGGCAGGACTTTATACTACCGAATACAGGATTGTTTTTGTTTTAAATGAAAACATCCAATTCACGTGTCTCTGATTGCAAACTCACCCATAAAATACTGTGCATCTTCCTTTTAAGATTTCAGTTTAATTATTAATATTTATAGAGAGGGCTTCTGAAATGCCTAAAGGCAAAACATAAATGTTGCCTAGGCGTTTAAATACCAGTGCACAACAGTGGGTTAAAAATACTGCACATTTTTCGTAATGTTAGAAGCCCCGACGGGTGGAGTACAATGGGCGTTTTAGTGTAGATGGGTTTACTAACCCTTTGCTGTAGAGCTGAAATACAAAAGATTGAAGTAATGGCCAGCAAGAAAGTGGATTCTCGGGAAGCTTTGTTTAATGAAGCCTGTTTAAAAACCACTTCTGCGCAAGAGAGATTGTTTTCTGCTGCAGGAGGAGCAAGGACTTTAACTGTTTTCTAATCACTAGCTTTTTCTTGTAAATACTGTAGGAAAAGCATTGCAAGAACAGCCTTAAAGAGTTAGGAAAGCTCATTAGCAACCAGTTGCCAAAATACCTGTTTCTACATATTCTACCCAAGTTAGAATAATCAAATTAAATGAAAGATGGTTTTTACATCTGGTTTGGAATCTGGAAATAAGTTGGTACAGACAGAGATTCACTGGACAGTTTAATTGCTGTAATAAATTTACAGTAAACCTCGTGGAAATATTTTCTTTTTTCACTGTGAAAATGGGTACATCCTTACATAAAGAGAAGCCTGCTTCCTCCTTCGTCTCATTGTTGACAACTACAAATTTTCTGTTAGATTTTTGTAATGGATAACTACTCCTAAGAAATTCCATCTGTATGAAAAACTATGGAAAGTGTAGGCATCCACAGTAAGGTCAGTAAGCGGTGCTGCTAACAAGAGAAGCTCCAGGAAGAAATGCCTTTTCATTACACTTTTCAAAAATAGCCTCTGCAGATTGCACACGGGTGCTTTGTGGGAGGGCGTTCCACGCCGCGGGAGCAGAACAAGTGCCTCTCGGCGTCTGAGGTCAGAATGTGAACAAGGACTTAAGACACTTGTAGTTGTGTTCCTCCCTGCTTATGAAAAAATTATCTCAACAGTTTAGGGATAGTGTATACGGCAAGCTTAATTTGGCAATAACCAACACTTTATTGGCACAAATTACACAAAACTTAGAATTTTAAGTTCTCTAATATTTTCATAATGACCTTCTTTGCTGTGTACAGTGCACATGTGCCTATAGCCTTCATGTAAGACACGTGAAATGATGCCGTTCCGCAAGTTATTTGCCACTGAGATGATGGGCCAACACCCTACCACAGCAAATGGAAAAGCTGAGTGGCGGCTGCTGGGCCAGGCTGGGACCGCGCCAGGAGGGGACACGGGAAGGTGTGGTGCATTATTTCCCAGAGCCTTGACTCCTTTGTTTTTGGAGCAGAACCAGATGTTGACCTCTCCTCTGGAAGATGAAGGCGCCTCTGTGGTTTGAGCCCCCTGCTCAGCTGGACTTGCCGTCGTGTGGTGGAAAGCAGGTGCCCCTCTTCTCTGGGTTTGGTTTGTACTGGCAGCTTGTTCTGTAAATGGGGAGTTCTCATGCTGGCTAAGCATGGGGTGCTGTCGCCTTTCAGCCCCGCACTGATGAGTAGTGGCAGCATTCCCAGCGAACTGAGTTCTTGGGTTCCGTCGTTAGAGCCCGTCTCCCACCTGTGCCTTCAGCAGCTCTGCCAGGCTGCAGCTGACACACGGCGCTGAGCACCCTCCTGGGAGCTGGGACTTGAAAAAGCAGTTCCGGAGACAAGGAGCTAGCGGATGCAGGGCTAGAGTATGCAAAATCGTCTGCACTGGGGCAGAACGGAGAGGAAAAGAGAAAGTGCTTAAAATAGAAACACATTTGGGAATCTCTGAGGCTGTTTTTCTGAGGAAGATTGCGTGTCGTCTCGTACAGCAAAGCTGCTAGCTGCGGTGTAAATAGCAGAGTAAGAGTAGGGCTTAGTTCCAAGGGACTCTTGTGCTTTTTAAGTCAGGTTTGCTTTTCTGTTCGCTCTGTGTAATTTAGATAAGAGGTTTACACACATCAGTTGCAGAGTTTTTACTCTTATGACTTTAACCGGTTGATTCAAAACCGAGGCACGTGTGAGAGCTGAAAGAAGGGGTGTTGGTGGGGTTATGGAACTTAGCGGTTTGTACTAGCGCGTCATTTTCTTTCATTTCTTTTTTTCTTCTAATATCTAACCATAGTCACCTTTATGACTTCTTAGGCTTTTTAGTGAAGAGTAATGTGAAAGAAGGTGTGAAAGAAGGTTTGAATACTGGACCTTTCTCAGCATTGCCTATTGATAGGTTTCCCCCTCAACTAAGCAGTGGGTCAGTTTTTTCCATGGTTAAAATACCTTATTACCATCAAGTCCTGTACCGTGAATCATTATAGTGAACCCTGAAAGGCCCGGTGTTGGTGATACACATGTTCCTTGTTCCTTAGTTGCCTCAGGAACGTTCAGAACCCCTCTCTCCCTGTTTGGTGTCAATCCAGCATCTTTTGCTGCTGTCCTCTAGCTCTCGATTGTTCTTAAAGCTAATAGTTTCTTGATGTCTTGGATGTTCTCCTAATCTTTTTTTTCCTACTTTCCTGTGTCCCCGTTTGTGAGGTTCCTTTTTCCGAGTTCAGTTATTGCTCAGGGTTTGCTGTGATAAAGTCTGCAATCCCCACTCGCATTCAAGTACCTCCTGGGGCAGACGATGTATTTCGAGAAGCAACTTCTGTCTTGAGAGGGTTACAGCCTAGAGACAACTTGAGGTCAGTTTGGGGAACGGCTTTGGCAGTGAGCTTCAGGAGCCCGCCGGTCTGGGACAGTTTCATGGAAACAATCTCCCTGATGGATGTCTCTAAGGAGGCTTCAACCTGGTAGCTGTTAATTTCCAAGGGCAGAGGGTTGCAGGTTTTCCTGCACATCACCGTAATTATTTTAGGACATATTTTGTCAAATTCTGAGACACATTTCAAAACCCACTCCCTTGAAGATGTGATGACATATGGCACTTAGCATTCGAAGGTAATGGTCTTGATATAAAGTAGAAACAGGGCTTGATCATTATTGTGTCTTCAATTTTTCTTTGTTTATTTAATATAGGAACATCTCCAGGGCTACTTATTTTACAAAAAACCAGAGGTCTTTTTACGGTAGAATAAGCAAGTGGTTTTCTCGCTCTTTTGTTATAATTGAACAGTTTTTCTTTGATGAAACGAAGAAGCCGGAGTATATTTATACATATAATGTAGAGCAAGGAAGGAGGTATCTTCAGACAGTTGTCTCAGAAGTTGATGTTTTCCACGATCCAAGTATCTTGGCTTGCTTAAAAAAAGAGCTGAAATGGTACCTTTCAAAAAATGCTGCTATTAAAAAAAAAAAGGAGGGGTGGTGGGGGAGAAATCTTGACACCAGAAGCTCTTTCATAGCAGAGTATCTCTCGGATGTCTGGAAAAAGTCTTATACTTCTGGGATGCTTTCCAAAATATTTTCAGTGACCACTGCCACAGGCGTGAACTTCTTAATGCATTTCGCAGTAATCTCCACCACAGTGAAACTGATTGCTGTCTGAAAGCTTTTAATGATAACAAGCAAGTAGGGCAGCACAAATGGCATGAGCTCATTTGTGTTTGTGTATTTTGTTGGATCTTCGGGAGTCTTGCAGAGGCAGATGTGCCGCCTCAGGAAAATCCTGCTTGACTTTTTTTTACATAATTATGTAATTGCATATTTATCATTTTGATTTTAGTAACGAGGAATTTCTTCTTCCACACACACGCGTGCACACACGTGCACACAAAGCATCTAGAAATACAATCTTTTTCCAGATACTTCAGTTCGTACCCAAAGAAAAATATCTGGTGGCTTCCTGAGTTTCAGATTTTCTAGGATTCATTTTATAGAAACTGAAATGTATTCAAAAGCTAGAAGCATTTCAAGAAAGAGCTTTCCAGCAGAAAAGAACGGGAACTGTAGCAAAGGTGTATCATCTTCATATACCTACCAGGGAATTTTGGGAGGCTCATAAATGAGAGGCTCTCTTCTTATGTGCGAGTTAAGGGAGTCCAGGAAGCTGAAAATACAGTTAAACTTACGGGGTTTTTTTCAATCTTAACTAAGCATTCCTAATGTAAGAGGTCATTAGAACTGGAGAGGTTCATCCACCCAGACCATCACCTCCTCAGGACTGAAATGTGGGCTGCACTCCTATTCAAAGTTAATGTTTTTCCTTCAAAAAAAATAAAAGAGAACCCCACCGTCAAAATATAGGGGGGGGGGGAGCGTGTGCACACATATAAATGTAAAAAGCAAAACTGTAAACTGTATGAATGGAAATCTGCACCGAACTGAAAAGACAGACCCGCAGTCAGCGTCCGTCTGCACCCTCTGCCAGCGCAGACACGCTGCACCAAAGCCCTTCATCTGCACTATCGCTCCCACAGACCAGTGTGAGTTTTGGATGAGCTGCAGTAGGTGAAGAGTGAAAAATAAAAACTTAAGCACCAGTAGAGGAAAACAAGCTGTCATAAGGAGGCTTCACATTACAAGGGATAAAAAGGTCAGAGGATACTTTTTTCTGGTCCCCTCCCTACCTTCGGGGCAGCCACTAGACACATCCAGCAGGATTTTTCCAGACTGTCAACTGGTTCATCAGTTGGGGCTTTCTCTCGGTTTTAAATGCCAGCACCACTTCAGTTCGGAGGAATTGCTGGCTTCTTTCCCAGACAAGATTTCCCAAATTCAAAATGACCTTTCAAGATCCTAACTAATAGGAGCTAAACAGAGATTTCCTCTTCATCAGAGTCTTTCTCGGATTGATCCTTTTCCTGACACAGCTTATCCCCACAGCACAAACCAGTGAAACAGCAGCCCTTCCACCTGTGAAAATAAACACCTCTTTCGGAGAGGGGCAATCTTGGTCTATTTGTTCTGTATTCCAGAAACTTATTACGCTTCCATCGGATGCACTGATAATGTAAAGACACGTGGAGTACTGGTGAAATAACTGTGGTGTGGCTGTGGGGTTTGGTTTTGGTTTCGATCCATCCATCCGTTCGGGGTCTGTACCAATACAATGGGATGCCTGCTCAGCCACCCCTCGTTATTGAGGAACGACGGGAAAGTTGTGTATCTGGGTGCCATGATGTGGGGGATCCTTTATTGGCATCCCTCTGTGAAGTCTTGAAATGTAGCAGCATGGTAAACTCCTTTCAAGATAGACAGCAGTGACCATTTCTTGAAAGGATGAAGTATTTCAAATATGGACTTGTGAAGTCTTGTGGCTCTATTCCTGAAGAAGCTTGGGCAGAAGGAAAGTGCAGAAACAAATATAATACTGTTTCTCATAAGAGAAAAACACTGTGGGAAATGAATAACACTGTAAAATGAAAGACAGGACTAAACTAAGGACTGATTTAACATTAGCATCAGGTTTAATCCCTTAATTGAATTCAGAAGAAACACCAGAGAGATAACACACCCCTGAATTTTTTTAAACAATATGTTGTGGGGAAAGGTACCAAAAGATTGGGAAGAACAAGCAGATGTGTAAAGAAAAGTTTAGGAAAGATTGCCTTAGAATCAGAAGTGTCGTGAATGCTCATAATTGCTTGGAAAAGAGATTACAAATGCAAAATATAAAAAGTTACTAGCTTAAACCTGAAATAGCCTGATTCTATTGTCAGATCCCCGTTTTCAAGCTGCAGTTTCAGGTTTGGCATTTCCAGCTTTGATTTGTGTAAGGAACTCATTGTCTCTGTCATGGCAGAAGGTAAAATCTTGTAACGCTGAAGGAATATAAGATTTGGGATTTGTGGTCTTTACTGTATGCTCCTGTCTTCTGACTTATCACCCTAAGCTGTTGTCACCATTTTGGGCATGTAGGGTGTCATTTGAATGTTTGCGAGTGCTTCGTGATGCCCGTGTGACTGGCTTTAGTGGAGAACCAGAATCGGTGGTGGTTTGAATCTGGTTTCACTGGTCAAAGAAAAGAAACTCTTGGAAAAGTGCTCGGCTTCAATGCTTTATTATCAACAACTAAAACCAGGTAGGAGTTGATAGTAAAAGACTGGAAGGAGAGATGCAGAGGTGGAAGAAATACGGTCTTGTCATCTGCAATTTTTTTGCTATACTTTTCATTAAAATGTTAGCATGTTTATGTATGCTATACTTTTCATTAAAATGTTAGCATGTTTATGTATGCGTTGTTTTTCTGTGAAAGCAGCTCCTTCTTCATTCTGTAGACACTTTAGAACTGTTTTATACAGCCGTACCCAGGAGCACGTTCAGGCCTGAATCTCATATTGCTAAGTTGTCTGTAATAGAATAACTTGCCTTGTTTTTCTTCAAAAGTTCTCAGTACTATAAAAGTATCTCATGCTTCATTTTTCAGAGTATGCTTTAAAGCCAAGTGTGGTAAAGCAGAGACCATTGTGAAGCTGATGTGTGGCTTTCCAAACTGCAAGAGAAAAATGAACTGAAATAGAAACACAGTAAAATGCTCTTGGGTATATTTAAAGTTAGAATATGGTTAACTCTTCGATATCGATTTAAATACTGTAAGAGTTGCTATGAGGCATCATAATAGTTTGCATTGTCATCAGATGCCCTAGAGCAGGCTATTCTGCACTGGCAGTGAGAGCAGCTCCTAGGTGTAAACACATCTGAGCCTTTCCTTTTCAGGAGTAAACAGACATCATTTCAGGCCACCACCAGCATTTCCTTACGCTTCTCATTTTTTTCTTCTTCTTTCTTTCACACGGCTCGCTCCGGCTCAGCAGCTTCGCAGGCCACTGCTGCTTGTGCCTGCTCCTGTCTGTGAAACGGGGGTAGGGATCCAGCCATCCGTACGAGTGTAGTACTGTAGAACATCTTCATTTTGGTATTATTTTCTGCCTCTGCTGCTTAACTGCTTTGCCAAGTAGCTGCTTGGCTTTGGTGTTCCCCCTACGCATTTTAGCACCCTGTTTGCAGGATCCCTTTGTCATTCGCTGCCATCGCCAGCTGCTCACAAAAACAACAAAAGGTCTGGTACGGTGCCCGTGAGCCAGGGGAGTGTCAGGCCTGAGTGACTGGCATGGAAACAACTGCAGAGGTTAGTACAGTGCTGGTCTGGAAATCTGGTTCGGAGGCAGAAGTGTCAGCCTTGTTATCTGCTGTTCTCAAGCTTTAATTCAAAGCTGTCCTTCCTCAGTTTATGATTTTAAAGGAGATCGCTCTTTCGCCTCATTAATGCCTAATGCTTGTTAATGCATGAACCGAGTGGTAGAGGTGTTTCGTGGATACCTATGTTTGCTATCCATGTGCAGTAATTGCTCTTGAGAGTTGTGCTTTCAGCACAAGTGATGCAGGGAATGAACCCTGCTGTAGAGCAGCCTTGTTCTAGCGTCCCAGCGTAGCCTGCACTTCCAGTTGGGAGCTTGATTGCTGTGGTCTTGTGGGCCCCACAGCTGGCATCGACAGGGTTTGGTTGGTGTCATGAAGCCCCTGTTGGAAATCGGTGATGTAAAAAGCTTTATGAAGTGATGAGCAAACCGTCTCAGTTCCCCATGACGTGACTGAAAGTGCCATTAGGCCAGTGGTCAGGCTCAGACCTGCCTTCCAGCGTCTGAGCATCATATATTTAAATTGTCCTGCATGAATTTTGCTTGTATTCCTCAGCATACAAAATGAGGAGTGGAATTTGCCCTGCGTGCTGCTGTTCTGCAGTAGCCATCCTGAAGTGACAAAGAAAAATGAGAATCGTCTTTGATAACTGGAAGAAGATGAAGTAATTTAACAATCTCTTTTATTTGAAGCAAAGGAATTCTGTTCCCCTTATAGTCCCGTTAGCTGACACTGTGTCTAAGATTTCTTCTGTCGTTGTTCTGATGGAGCCTATAGAGTTCCAAAAGCAGAGGACGATTTCTGCCCCTGGCTGCGAATGAAGTTCATTAGCTTGGAAGTGCTGGCTGAGACGTAGCTAGTGGGGGAGAGCTGCCGTTGTATTTTTTGCATCCCTTGTGCCATTCGGGACTTCAGCAGTATTTATTTTTAGTACATTTAAACACCGTAGAAGGGGCAGTTGTAATATGGCATATTTACATCATACTGTCAGTTCCTGGCAGCATACTCGCCTGTCGGAGAACAGAACTAGTCCATTAAGGATGTGAGTGCTACTTATGCCCAGGAGTGGTGAAACGTCGTCTCAGGGGTGGGAAGACCTCCCCAGGCTAGCAGGTTGGTTTGTTTTTCTAAGGTGCATTATGGGGAGGTTTTTTTCCGTGTCACAGAAGCAGGAATGGGCCGCGCTACCTCCCACTTTTTCCGTCTTCTCCTTTGCTCTGTGTAGGAAAAAGAGAGGCAAAGTCTCTACGTGAGATCAGCGTGTGCTGGTTTTTCCCCTCATGTCACGCTTCAGTTCTCTGCCCCATTATAAAAATAAAAATCTATAAATAAAAAAGAACAAATGCGGAGGGGGACAAACTGGACCCGCAGTTATGTGCGTGTTGTCACTCGTAGTAGTGTGCCGAGCCCCATTCCTGCCAGGCTTCGGACATTCCCTCTTTCTTGTGCTGTCGGCCTCTCGGGATGGGAAACATGCACGGACAGTGCTGGCCGGGGCTTTTTTTGCCTCACCATAACATAATATTAATGGAGCTAAGGCTGAAATGATGTTGGGCTCATCTGCTGTTGAATGAGCTCATGCTCCATTTATGTGTATTTTTTTCTCTTTGTTTGGGGGAAAAAAAAAAAGTCGCGATGGGTTTTGCTGCCACACTTTAATGTCACCTTTCTCCTGGAATTAAGCGGCGTTTAGGTCTGACCACTCAAGTGTGACATCCTGTCTCTGGTAGCTTCAATCATATCCACCCTATGATTTGCCTTTCTCGGAAACTGCTCAGTCTCAGCATGTGGGTAGGAGGCCGTGTAAATAAATACCAACCACTTCTTAGCCTTCAGCAGGCATTTCCTTCTTCCTGGTGGCTGCAGGAGAAACACTTTCTCACAGTTTGGCATCAAACATTTATAAAACTTTCCTGCTTGTGGAATTTTTGTTTAGACAATCAGACTCTTGGTATAGTTTTTTTCATGAGTTTTTCTTTCTTTACTCGTTATTGGTTGCTTGGTTTTTAAGTGAGTAGTGTCTATCAGAACAAACACTTCATCAGAAACTTCTTGAATTTATGGCAAGTGAATAGTAGGTCATTAGAAGCATGTTCTGTAATAGTGAAAGATAAGTTTTAAAGAATAAAACAATCTTAGCGGGTTTTTTCCTTAGTTGTGATGTAATAAATAACATAGATATTTCTGCCCAAAAGATTTCTTTCTTTTTCAGATAACCTGTCTTAGATGTTTGAAATAGAAAACAAGGCGTCTTACATTACCATGCAGTCTAGCTTTCAACTGAAAAAAAATAATGCTTTTAATACAAAGTTTACTGTGTGTTCTCTAGGATTTATATGCTAGGATATTTTTCAAGCGTGTGTCACTTAGTCATGGCAGCAAAGCTAACACATTGATACCTTTTAAATGCTACTGGAAGTATTTAGGGCAGGAATTTGTAATATCAAAACAGATCATATCAATAAAAATCAGTATTAGAGGACAGTGCGCTTCTAATTTTTATACGTAAATATCTGATATGTAGTTCTTTATTTAGCTTCATTTACTATTGTTTATTTACTTTTAAATTGGTAAATTATGAATTTACTCGTTTAGTTTTATTTCTCTCAGTGGTAATACTTACTGAATGGGTGGCAGTATCTTCTCCCTTCAGGGAGAGCCCCAAAGGTTCAGCGAGTATCTATTGCCTGGGAGCAGAATATAGCTATGAACTGTGATAAATAGCTGTAGACCGGCACAGAACTAGACTCCCGCATCAGAATAGTTGTTAGATGAGAAGGTGAAGAATATACATATGTATGATCTTTTGTGGGTAAGAATTTCTAGGATGGCTAAGCTAGAGGCAGTTTGAAAATGCATCAGATATTTCCAATGAAATACTTCCACACTGGATTTGATAACTTTTGTGTTCAACAAAACAAGAAGCAGAAATGCTTTTTCCTCTACTGAGGCCTGTTACGAAGCTGTCTAGGAAAGTGACCCATTGCTGGACACATCACTGTATTTTTATAGTTTCGCTCTTCGGTACATTCTCATCCAGTTTAGTTTTGCAGTCGTCTGAAGCTTAGCCAGGTTGAATTGCATCTGCCCTCGCAGTACACACATCTCTGTCTAGCTAGGACTTCGACCAGTTCTGTGCAGTGGAAGTTGCTTTTGCGTATTTCTTCTGGAAATATGTATCTTGAAATAGGAGTCCTAGTTCGGTTTGTCCCTGTTGCCCTGTTTTATGGCAAACAATAAACTATCGTCACGTATCTGTTTTTTACTTGAGCCAGCCACCGTAAGTGATGGCCCAGTTCACAACCCTCCAGCAAGTGCAGTGGGCGCTGGGCTTCACAGCTGGTTCTGCTGACGGCTGGGTGGTCCGGCAGTCTGGCTTCATGGTGGCAGATAAGGGACTGTGAAGGAATCTTAAGCTTTCCACCTTCGGTGATTTATTGGACTCTGAGTCATTGGATAGCCAAATTGATAAGAACCCCGTTCGCTATTTGCTGCACAAATTCCAGGGCATAAATCCTCTCCCCACTCTATTGCTGCCGTGGTGATGGTGCCAGCCTTAGAAATACCTTAATGGCCTTTGAAAGCTGCTGAACTCTGTTCTGTGTTAGTGCCCTTGTCAGCAATTTCATTGTGATGTGCTAAACAGAATGGGGTTATGAGGATGCAGGCGTTGCCTCTCTTGTCTTTGGATCTTTTTCTACTTAGCATCAGGTGGATTTGCAAAGCAACATGGAGAGGTTTGCCCCGGTTTATTCATCAGTACGAGGAATTCAAGGAAGCTTAACACAACAAGAGCAGCTAATAATCTTAGGGCTTCTTTTGTTCTGACACCATAAAGTAGCTTGAGAGTGTTACTAGTCTTCAATTTGGAGTGACAGGAAGTGAGAAACCTAGAAAAGGTGAAATTATAGTAATAGTCCTGTAAATGAGGGTTGTGATGAAAATGCAAAAGGAGTTGGCTAAAGCAAGAGCGAGTGGATCATTCCCGCTGTTTGGAGAAACAAGCTGGTTAGAGTCCGGTTTTGTTTGTATGTGATATATAGAAAACCACAATGATGGTATGATTTTGATTGATTTGTATGATTTCTGCATTTTCCCCTGGAGGAAGGAAAATTTTTCCTGAGGTCGTCAAATGCGACCCCTAAATAATTATTAATAGTAATTCTAGCTTGAAATGAATTTTACGTCACAGGTTACTCCGGTTGCTATGCAGACATGGTAGAAGAGTTCTGCATTGATTAGATACTTTCATTTTAGTTGTCTGACCCTTTTCTTTTTAGAATTCAGAGGAATGAAGAATAATAAATGTAGATGCTTATGCGTTTGAGATGGAATTTTTCAATTAGGAAATGTTTTAAAAGGGTCATTGAAAAACACAACTGGAATTGAGGTTTCATTTCTGTTGCAGGTACGTCTATGAAAGATAAGCAGACGTTTCAATTTTGGATATTCCGTTACAATAATAAATGTACTGAAGGCATTACCAGCTAAACAGAGCACTGAGATCAGGCTTCTTTGAGGCTTCTCACATAGTGGTCTTTTAATATGTTGGGGTTTGTTTTTGTTTTTTCTAGGAAAAAGAGAAGAAGTATATGCTTCCTTTGGACAACTTGAAAGTGCGAGATGTCGAAAAGAGCTTCATGTCTAGCAAACATATCTTTGCATTGTTTAACACAGAGCAGAGGTAAGAAAATGTGCTATTCTGCAGACATTTCTATAAAACTGTATCCAGCTGAGCATTTTAATAACTGAGAGTGCAGTTCTGCTATTTCCACTGTGTTGATGAACAAAGATCTTGATACTCTGGATTTCTCTGCTGCTTTGCTGTTGCGTAGCCAGGGGGTGGAGGGTTAGTGTCCTCCTAGCCACCGCGGGGTGAACCAGCTCCGTGATTACTCATCCAGCTCTGTATGGCTGAATAATCATCTCCTGATCCTACTTTTGTTTTGTTTGGCAATCACCTAGGCTTGCCAAAACATTCATGGCTTCTGATATCTTGTGACCAGATTCAACTGGTGTAAATCACAAAAACGTCATTGCTTTTCACTTTCTCCAGTGGAAAATCTTGCCTGTCTGTAATCTTGGGATTCATTCTGTTGTTCGTTTGGGTTTAAATACTGCTGAATGGAGAAAAAATGTGCACAAATAAGTCAAAGAAATATGGCAACACTCAAAGACATACAAGTGACCTGTAGATTTTTAAATTATTTTTATTTTATTTTACTTTTACTAAAGGGTAGAGTTCCGTTTGCAGCTGTCTCAGTGGAATTGCATTTCAGCAGAAAAGGTGCAATTTCTGTAAGATTTTTTTTCAGGAAAATAAGTCAGATTAATTGTAGTGGTAGCATGGGTAGATGCCCTTGTTTTCCTCTTCGCTTCTGAGTCCCTTCACACTCCCTCCCCCCTTGGCAATACCTTCAGATACTGCTCAAGATGCTGAGGGCTGGATGTGGCTCCCTGCAGAGCCAGCTGTTGTTGCTCCTGAACGGGCCAGAAATAGTCCTTTCAGAAGCAAGGAATGCTCCTCCTTCCTGCAAAGCAAAAGCGAAGCACAAGACTTCTGGGCTGTCAGGTTTCTGCTGGCCCCAGAAACATAAGGACGCAATGTGAGTCCCACTCTGAACTGCCCCATGAAGGCTTTGCCTACATCTGCTGACATCTCAGCTAGCCTACATGTGGACATTGTCTGCCAGGAGATGCCCTTTGAAAGTATGTCACACACATACTTGCTGGGAGTAAGATTTCAAACACTTGACCACTTGCGTGTCTGGAGCACAGAAAAAAGCTTTGAAAAACTTTTCATGTTTTTAAAAACATAAATGATCTTCAGATGCTGCAAACTAATGTAATTCTGATTATTCTGCTGTAGGTATGTGTGAATTGTCCCAACATTGCATGTACATCAGTCAAGAGAGATAGCTTTGTCCCAATGGCTTGATAATCAGCTGTACATATTGAGTTCCTTCCGTGAGAAATCTGTTAATTTCAGCTCATTGTTTCTCCTTTGTTTTGGCTAATGGCTTTGAATATTTTCATCATCTTAAATATTAATCGCTAAAATGCTGTGAAAGATCCAAGAGAAGCATGCATTTCCATTGGCAGCTATAGCTGCATATTTACATTTTCACTGGATCCTCATGCACAGTGGACAGCAAAGATTTCAAAATCAGATGTCTAAAATGTTTGCCGTGTCTGTAATAACCCTGTGAGTAGAGCCTCCAGCATCTGCAAGCTGCTCTAAAAACATCCTTATATCTGTATGGGCACGTTAAGACATGACAGCACAGCGACAAGACGACAAAATAACTTTGCCTTGGGAGAGAGTGTTTACAAAGACAGCCTTCCAGCTTAAAAGGAGGCAGAACTTCTTCAGGATAAATATTTCTTGAATTCTAATTGCAACAGCAATCCCTCTGTTACTGTAAAAAAGCTGATTTTTTGATATTTCTAAAAATCTGCCTGCTGGTACAAATTGGTCAAAACAAATTTAGTATCTCTTTCCACTGTCCTCCAAACTCATGGATTGTGCCAGCAGAAGCCAGGGATGTTGGGGCTTGGGGAAAGTGGTCTGGCCCTCAACTCGGGACTGGGTTCCCTATCTCAAATTCTTAGGGAAACTGAAACAGGGAGTCAGTAAAGATCTGTTGAAATAAGGAGTCTCATTGTTGTACTTTATGCTAATCCATTTCTGTTTTTTTAATGTGGGGGTTTGTGTGTGAATATGGCTTGCTTTTCAAAATTATTGTAAAAATTAATTTCTGGTTGTTTGGGGAGGTGGGGAGATGGGGGGCGGTGTTTGGGTTTTGAATTAAAAAAACCTTAGTAATTGAGAAATAAATCAGCCTTCTCTTTCTGAGTTTGCCTACTGAGGGTTCTGGTTATGGAACCATTTTGCTATTTAAGATGTAGATCATTAAAGAACAAAGGCAAAATCATCTGTTCCAGCTTCCATGATAGCATGGAGATGATTCTGTACCTTTTTTCAGCACCCCCCCCAATAACCTGCAGCATTTTTCTAATCAACTACGTAAACTTTCTTAATGTTAAATTAAAGTATTTTTTAATTTTCAAGCAAAATCCATTTAGGAGAAAAATTTTAATAAGCTTGTTCTCTTTTTCATTCCCAGCCCCTCACTGCATAGGTATTTGCTCCAGCCATATGTTTCTGATACTGTACATTTCAATAGTTTCCTGGATTATGCAGTGCATTTTTTCCATTTATGAAAGCCTTTCCAGTTCTGAAATATAGTTACCAGGAAAATGCTCATTTCACTGCATAGAAGGAAAAACTATCTTGAGTTCGCTGAGGCTTGGGGATAGATGCAGAAGGAAACGAACAGTATCTGTCATTTTGATTTACTGCAGAAGTCAACAGTTCTCTGACAGGAATCAAATGTGACTTCGTAATGTATAGTAAATGGAGACTGTGACGATTGATTTCACAGTGAAGATAAATTCTCATGAAATGAACATAATTGTATGTTTATGAAAAGGATGCATTGTGAAATAATGGTATTATTTTTCCTGTTACTTTCCAATTAAAATTAAAAAAAAAAAAAAAAAGAAAATGAAAATTCTTAGCGTGAAATAGATATAGTATTGCTTAAAGAATGGCGGGGGGGAGCGTTTTGCTTTTCAGCAAACTAAATAGCGTATTGAAAGTTTTTGAGTCGACCCATCTACTTAATATATAGACACCACAGATAGAAGGGTTCATCTTGTTTACTTACCTTAGCAGTACTAGAGATAAAGCAAAGTACGTTAGAGTGAGTGCTCTTTGCTTCCCGGATTGGTTTTGGCTGTGCCCGTGTCTGTGAGTCTGCTTCCCAGCAACTGAAGTTGAGCTGTAGGGTCAAGCAGTGCATGTCTAAACCTAAAGCTCTCACAAAACCGAGTGCTATTTTGTGTTGACTGTCGTTTTCTCCTCCACAGTAAGCTGCTGGCAAATATTTTAGGGTGGAAAATATTAAAAGTATTTGAAAATAATGATATTGTAGGAAAAAACCTAATGTTTGCGGTACTGCTGTAGAACATAGTGTGAAGTTGTGTGGATGTAGCTGCTGATTGACTTTCTTAGGCAGATCTAAGAATGGAGGAGAGAGGACTTTGTCAGCACCTGTGCTTACACATAGTGTAGATTAACCTGTGATGTCCCTATTGATGAATGTGTAAGACTCATGTGCAGAGTTCAAGAACAAACAAGACAAATTCTGCGCATCCCAGAAAGTTTACTTTCCTTCTAGGATTTCATTCCAAACACTTGTCTATTCCCCTGTATTTCCTGTAAAAGTTATTCATCGATTGGTGCTTTTTCTTTTAGCCAAGTACTGTAGTCTGGGACAACAACTGCAGTCGGAAATGTGCCTCTCTTTAGGATCTATGCAACAGTCCCATGTCACCTTAATTAAGAAGGGCAAGCAGTCAGTATTTCTCATGATCTTGCCCAGTTGACTACAGGATCCACATGGCACTATTTTACTAGATTTTGTGCTGTTCAAAGTAGTCCTTTGCCTTTGCAGTAGAGTAGTTGCACTTTTTTCCTGATTTATTGCTCAATAGGTTGTATTACTGTATTACAACTCCATCTAAATACTGCTTCTAAGTAAAGAGGGAATGATGAGTAAAAATCTCTCTTATTTTGCTACAAGTAGAGATAAAGCTTCCTTACCACCTCTTTTCCAAGTCTGGAGAGATGAATTCTCTTTTGTGGGAGAAGAGTTTCTACTAAGTAAAGATTTTGGGGGTTATAAAACACTAGTAGGCTGAAGTGCTTGAGTTGGTGAATTTTCAAGCCTTTCTTACCACTACTGGGAGCAGCAAGCGTATAATGAGGAGGAGCTGCCTGACGAGAGTCCCTGTCAGTAGCCTTTCTTATGCGGGAAGCTCTGTTCCTCTTCAGGCTCATTCCTTTCCTCGGAGCCAAGGAAGTAGAACCAGCGTGTGAAATTCTCCCTTCCTTGCAGGGCCAGATCCCACCCACTAAGTCCCCGTCTTTTACTTTCCTGCCCAGCCGGGATCCAGATGAAACTCAATAATGGTGTTGCTTTCCTCACCTCCGAGGTTCTGTATCATGGGGAGATGCGAGGAACAAACTCAAAGCACAGAACCGTTCCTGTTTGCCTTCGCAGGAAAAGGTTCCTGAGAGCCAAATGCTCCTCAGTACTCTTGCGGCAGCGGGACGGAACCTCCCGTCCCTGCGCGAGAGCTGACCGTCTGGGGCAGGCTCCTCGTAGAAACAGATCCTTAATCTGAGAAACAGATGAATGTCAAGAGGGGAGCGATCAAAAGGGAGCTTTGAGGGCACACAATAGGACTGGAAATAAAACTGCCAGACGATAAATTTTTAGCTCCTGAGTCCACTCTGACTGTCAGGAATTGCGTTGCACGAGAAACCGCGTTGTCTGGTAGGACCCAGGAAAGTGCTCTGTGTCTACTAAGTGAAAGGTGTGTGTGACAATACTTATTTGGGGTGCATGTTGTTGGCTGAATGTTGCTGTAGAAGGGGATGGAGCACAAGTTCTCTCTGGGACTCCAAATGCACTAGAGCTTCAAGTACTGAATTTCTTGTGGAGAGCAACCAGTTAACTGCTATCCATATATAAGGGAAATTGGGCAAGAGCCAAAATAAAGGGAACTAGTGAAAGGAGACCGGGTCAGAGGAGGTGTTGGATGGAAGCCAGGCTAAAGGAGAAAGCCTAAGACGAGATGTATGTTTAGTTACTGTTTTTGAATTACTCAGAAAGTTAAGCCCCAGGAAGAGCTGGACTGTAAGCTATTCAGAGCCCTTTCTATTAGAAATGGAAGAATGAGAATCTATTTAATTTAAAAAGCCCACAAATTTAATCCAGAAAAAAAGCTGCTAACGTTTGTAAACAAACTTCTAAAATCCTGGTAGAGTACAATGTTTAGGAAGAGGAAAAATATACAAACCCAAGGAATAACTACCCTTTATCCCCCAAGTCCATTCCATTAACCAAAAAAAAAAGAAAAAGAAAAAAGAAAAAAGAAAAAAAAGAAATAGAAAAAAGAAAAAAAGGCTTGCTTTTTTTCCCCCTCAAGTCGTGATTGGTAAACTTGACACAGGCTGCAGGAGCTTCGTCTTGGTGAGTGTGACCCGCAGGGGCCGGCCCCCCGCGCCGTGCGGGGAGCGCGGGGCGGGCGCGGGAGCGGAGCCCCCTCGGTGCCTGCCCGGGCTCTGGCAGCTGCGAGCAGCTTGTGCGGCCCCCACGCACCTTCCAGAACAGGCTGCTGTCCCTCACCAGGAGAAGGATCAAACCTTCTTCAGCAGGAATATTTTAGTGCCAGTTGCTGATACTTCTCCATATTTTGGCCCACGTGATGTTAGTTTTGGCTGCATTTCTGTTCTGGATTACATATAGAACTCTAGATACTTCATAGTCCAGGCTTGGCTCTATACTGATCAGCATCTCTTCGGTTCATTTTCACCTGAAAATTGTCTGGATTTGTCTGTGTATTTGTGTCCGTGAACTTGAAAAGATCCGTATACTTCTGGGAGACCACTTATATGAGTTAGGTGGTAAAATCCTTAAGTGCTATTATTTCATGACCTTGTCTCAGAGTTTGTCTCTTTGGCTTTTCTGGATGTTACGAAAACATCTTTGGAGACATGTGTAATTAATTTTAATTAGCATTCACATTGGACTGATCTGAAATAGCACGCCTTGATAGAAAATGTTAGTCATTGCTGTTAACTCAGAGCAGATGGTCATTTTTGTTTCTTTAAAATATATGATTTGCGGAGATTTTAGTAGAGCTTTCTTATGTGAAAAATAGCCATTGTGGAATTACAGGTGTCTAAAATGGAAGACTACGGTTGAATAAGTAGAATGTGTACGGTAGAGTTGCAAGTTGAATAAGAAGAGAACACACAGTAGAGTTTCATCCAAGATTATTGTTCCCGATTGTGCATGTATATTTGGAGTATGGGATTCTGTTATTTTCTCACTTTTTTCCATTTTAGGTGACTATTTATGAAACCCATAATTTGTATGATTTCAATCAAGTAAGAAATATCTAGGAATTGAATCTCTTGTGTTTTTCATGGAATAAAATTGACCCAATTTGCATTTGGTTCTAGATTTCTAATGTTCATTTTTATCCCACTTGCATCCTAACTACAAGACCAGATATTTACAAAAAAATTATTTGAGATGATAGGCACAGTTGTTTGAAATCCCTGTAAAAGAGCAACCGCTGAAGTTAAATGGTGTTTTGTGTTCTTTGGAGGATTAAAGGGGCTTATAAGCACCGTTCTAAAAATGTCACTAATATTCTTGCTCTGTAATTGCTGTTCCATCTTCTCCCATACTGGCAAGAATAAATGCTTCTTTTAATCTTGGTTTGTATTTTCTCTCTATATAAAAAAATTATATGCATATACAGTATATCTTTATCTACTTAAGTGTTTGAGATCCAACTCAATCTAAAAGCTGTCTATGCATATGTTTAATATCTGGATATGCATTAGTATATATGTACACATGTTAACTGAGTGATCACCCTCAAAATCTTTCCAGGTTTGTTGAAGATAAAGAATTAACCTTTTCTTGGTATTAAGAAATTGCAAGGGATACCATACATCTTGAGGTCTAGCAGTCGAGTTTGCTCAGATAACAAGCAGTTTTGATATGCTAATGCTGTAGAGGGAAACCTACTGGTGTTGCCTCCACTGTAGCAGGCAACTGGAAAGGTATTTCTTTGTGATTTCCACTGTGTGTTATTCACCATTTGGTCCTGGATTCTGTTCTGCTGTTTTATAGGCGATCGAACCTTCTCTGTGCCATGTTGACAGCCGAGGCTTCAGGACTAGTGGGACAGAAATCTCAGTAACTCACAGATGAGCTCAGTCTTCAAACTTATCTGGCACTTCTCTGTTTCCTCCTGTACACTTTCAAATTCCTGCATTTTCACGTTAGGATTCTTCCGCAGTGGCAGGGGTTAAAGAAATACCTGTGGACGATATAAAGGTCATTTCTGCATTAGAAAGTTCACTTTTGGCCCTGAAATACATTTGGGAAAGGAGTCCAGTATGCTGGAGGCAAAGGTAATAATAAAGTGAAGACGTTGTTGGGTCAGCAAAGTTACAGCTGGGTGTCTGCTGAACCTTCAATACCAGGCCGGGCTTAGAGAAGGTATGACCTGAGTGTTGAACCACTCCGGAATTGGAAATTATGCTTTTAGTCCAATTGTCTGTTCATCTCCATAAGCAATTTTCTGGTGGTTTTTTTTTTCCTGGAATGCAGTTCTTGAGGTTTATTTACCTAGAGTATAATAAAATCTGCAGTTAACAAATGTTAACCTTCTGTATTTTTCACTCTGGAAAAAAAAAAACAAACGGTAGTAGCATGTTAACTTCCAGTAATGCCACTGTAGATAGATTTTCATGTACTATGCAGGTTATTAAATTACAATGATGAGACCCTACAGGGGGAAGTGGCATAGGTAGATGTGGTATACACATATAGCTTTGCACACAGCTTCCTTGTTTATGCGTTCACATTTTAAAAATGTTAAATATTCAAGGGAAATGTTGCACACAAATTGTACTTCTAGGCATGTTCCCATTTATTGTATCTGGTTTGTTTCTACAGTCCCTTAGATTCAAAGATGCTTGAATTATCAACAAGATTTGTATTGTTGAGAGTTCATCTTTTTGCTTCTTCGTATCCTGCATTATATCATTCTCTTTGATGTATAACATCCCATTTAGCTGCTATAGAGATGACAATGAGAACATGACCTCACTGTATTCCATATGGAGCAAGTAGGTGAGGATTGAGTAGTAACTCTTTCTGTGCCGATATCTTCAGCGATTTTAAAAAGTGGAAGAGAGAACTAAACAGAAAATCTGAATTGTTTTCGAGAACATTTTTACAGCTTTCCATGAGACGCCAGTGGATTCCTAATGAGTAAAACATGTTAATTTGTTTTTGTAAGATTCCACTAGTAACAGAAAAAGGACACACTCTTTTCAGAAGTTCCTTTGGCTTTTCTTTTTCTTTGGAAAGTTCCCGTGCCTGTCAGCCTTTCTGGAAGAAAGGCAGGCAAAGGAAATCCAGTAGCAAGGAAGCTGATGTGGGAGGCAAGTATTTACCTGCCCTGCTGCAAGCTTCCTATGAGTTCTGGCTCAGGGCATGTGTCCTTCATTTCCTCCTTTATACTGAAACTTGTGTCTTTTGTGTTGGAGGGGGTAGGATTAGCTACACTAGAACGGTGGATCTGTCAGATACTACAGGGAGAGGGGCCTTGGAAAGCCGGAGACATCAGTCCCTTGGCCATAAAGTGTCTGTAGACCTAGGAAAAGTCTTGACGCAGAGACAGGAATGCAGGACTGTCCGCTCCCACCTCTTCAAAGCAGTTGGCTAAGATCCCTTCTCGTACAGCTATGCTTGATGTAGCAAGTC
This sequence comes from Caloenas nicobarica, assembly GCF_036013445.1. Classification (NCBI taxonomy): domain Eukaryota; kingdom Metazoa; phylum Chordata; class Aves; order Columbiformes; family Columbidae; genus Caloenas; species Caloenas nicobarica. The sequence continues at coordinate 7,031,530 of NC_088264.1, forward strand.
ACAAAATGCCAAGAAGTTTAATATATAACATGACAGTCCTGAAAAAATATTTTCACAAGCTGGTGTCATGTTGGTTTGCTCTTGCAGATAAGTATTTTTGGAACTTCCCTATCGCTGTGTTTTACAGCCTTTATTTGCTCTATTGTTATTTTTAGTCATCTTTTCTGAGAGTACCCTTTTACCATTTCAGCTTCGTATTTCTTCAAAGTTATAGCTGCTTAGTTAACTTAGCCAAAATACTTGTCTCGGTAAAATTTCTTCTACCAATAAATCAAAGCATTTTTTCCTCTGGCGATTTCATTTTGCTTCTCCTTTTATTGTTATTATTTGTTTTTTTCAGTAAGCGTTGACTTGGAATTCCACAATATTGCAAATTGAATAAAATTCAAGTGTTTTGTCACCACTTCAAGATAACAGCATCTGACGAGGTCATCCAGGCTACTGTTTGCCTTAAAGCAGGATTAGTACTTTTGAAGTCAGGGAAGAAATAGGTTTAATTTTAAATTTCTAACCAATAAAAGAATGCGTAGAGCTTTCAGTCATTCGTACTGTCAGTGTCTTTGCCTAAACTATGTGACATGACCCTTTAGTGTCTCTTTGTCCCAGATGGAGCCACTGAAATTGGTGAGAATTATGTCACCGTCATGAGGAAATCTGAGTATGTCCTTTATTCTTTGCAGTTTGGAATGCAATCTATAAGCCTGATTAAAAATGCCTGATTTCCTTCTACGCAGAGGTGAGGATACTCTGGTTGCCATACTGTGGTTTTGCGGCTGACAACGTAATGATTAGGTGTCACGGCTGCTCCATATCATCATCATGCTCTGCATGAGTGCTTACCGTTCAATTACAATTTTTCTACCCGTCTGTTTCCTGGGACTGCCCCAAAAAGCAGGGCCAGGAGCTGTCTGGCCATGTGGGTAAGGGAGAAGCGCTTCCGTGAGTGGGAATTACATCAAGTTGTTGTATTCCGGCAGTGTGACGGTGAAATCCCACCAGTCCCTGAATGCTAAAGAAATTTGTCTAGGCAGTGATGATAATAGCTTTATTTCCTGGTTCCAGAGTGTATTCAAATTGATTTTCTCCAAATACAGGGTAGAAATGACCTCTGTAGTTGCTTAATGAAACCAAAGAATGCTTTGTTGTTGCTGTCTCAGGTGAAGTGATCTCCATCAACCCCCTAGCCACCCGCGCTCCCCCTTCTCCAGAGCTTGCGAAGGAAAGAAAACAGTCCGGTTGCGATGGAACGTTCATTCTTGTGCAACAGTTCAGATCTAGCAAAATGCGGTTTCCTAACCTTTGTCAGCTAAGCTTACGGCCTTTCCTAAAAAGACTGTTGGCTGACAAATTTATAGTGATCTGGTCTGTATATAGAATTTGAATTTGGAAACTAATGGCTAAACCGTAAGGGGAAAATCTGTTCTGCTTATTGGAGATTTTACAAGTACCACCTTCTTACATATTATGTATTTTTTCCTCATTTCTCTTTTCTTCCATTAAGTGATTCCCTATATTTATCTAGCTCTATGGATTACCTGCAAAAGGTGTCATTTAAACGTGTCCCAATTTTCTTGCTGTGACGGCAGACATCAGAGGTTTGTTTAAAATATTTGGTTCTCATGGTTTTCTTTCCCTTTTTACTGGTGATGTCTAAAAGCTAAAAAGCGTATATAATGCACTGAAAGGACTTAACATGGGAAAAACTTGCGTCATTGATTATTTTGATACTTATTGGTTACAGCAGCAATCGGTCACCAGGCGTTCACTTTTGTTGACATGTCTTGTGTGTTCGTCCTTGGCATCACAACAGCTTTTTTTTTTCCCTAAAAGTGCTCCATTTTGGCAAAAGCTGGAAAATTGATTGTAAGTAGTTTCACGGTGCTTTCAGATGATTATTATTTCCAGAGCTGTGCTGTAGCTTTCTAAGATATTTTTAAGTACTCCATGTAATTATGAAACAAGCACCTGTCCCATAAACTCTGTTGTCCAAAACAATTACCGAGTAATTTCTGATCCCAAAGTATTTTTGATTTAAAATGCTGCGTGCATGATACGGAGTAGTGAAATGGTAGTTTTACAATGTGGTGCTCTTTGTTCTAGGAATGTTTACAAGGATTACCGCTTCCTTGAGCTGGCCTGTGACTCCCAAGAGGAGGTGGATAGCTGGAAGGCCTCTCTGCTACGAGCCGGTGTCTATCCTGATAAATCCTCAGTAAGTTAAACAGCTCACTGGTTTTCCAGTAGCTGCTCTGTTTGAGTCGGAAAAAACCAATTTGTATCATCTGGGAAAACACAATGTCTGCAGATATCTCAAGAAATGGTAGCCTCTTCTTTGTAGTCTTCTGCGGTGATTTTGAAATATTCATAACGGAATATTTTAAGATGAATTCATGCGTCAAACCTCAATGTTAAAAAACCCAAACCACCAAACCTTCCGGAAAATTATTAATTGGATCTGTGTAGTAAAAGCATTGAGCGATTTGGAGTTTCCTGAGCTTCATTGTTTCTATTAATGTCTCTTAAGGTAAAGATGTGCTTTGAAGAGTTTATTCCCTCAAGCTCTGTGTTACAGAACTGACAGAAGCATTCCAGGCAATCATGTATATTTATTTTGCTGATTCACTGCATGGTTTTTGTGTATGAAACACATGCTAAACCTTTCCAAAGGCAGTTTTACTCAGCTAATCATCATGTGGAGCAAATTGAACAGGATGCTGTAAAAAAACCTCTATTAATTTAACAGAAAAGACAGAAAGTCAGCAAGCAGAATGTGTCCAACTACCATTTTGATATTTTTTGGATTTGGTTATTTTGATATTTAATATCAAGTGAAGGTTTGAGAAGCTGTATCCAGAGAGAAGGCTGACTAGCAAAAATACCCGTGATTTGAGCTTCTGAAAGTTTCTCTAATGCACACTTCACCTTTCTTCAGTAAGTCTGCTAGTCCACTAAATTCCTTCAGCAGAAGATCTGTTCTGGGAAATGATGCTTTGATTTTTATGGAATTTGTTCTTCTTCCCGCTTGCTTTCTTTGGGAACGCCAGGTCCCTTGAGTCCAGAGTCTTGCGCTGTTTTCTGTCTCTTCATCTTTCTCTTCCTCATATTTCCCTTATGCTGCTGATACCTCCATGGCTTCCAGTATAATTGCGTCTGCATCTCCTCTAGCTGCTCTTTGCACGAACAACCCTCGGCTTCCTCTCTCCACGCCAAGTTGCAAGGCTACCGTCAGAAGATGAATCGGAGAATCCTGGATACGCTGGATTCTCCCGTTATTCTAGGAGTAAACGGTGATGATGATAATGATGGTGATTTTTTTTTTTCAAGAATAGTTCACATACAAATTTATCAGGAGACCTACCAGGTATCTGAGACTTTACCTTTAAAAAAAAAAAAAAAAAATTAAAAATTTGGTTACTCTTCAGTATGTTGCCTGTCCCTGTAGATCAGTTCCTACCTAAGACCATCACAAGTCATTTTAGAAGGATTAGTTACGAGAGGTTACCTAAATAATTACTAGGAACCAAACACTGTATTGTTTGTTGTGGTTTCTGGTTCTTTGTTGTGTGTTTAATTTTTCCGTTTGTTTGGGTTTTGTTTGTTCGGTTTGGGGTTTTTTTTCTTGCTCAGGTTTTAATAATGATGTCAAAAAAGCCTGTGGCTGCCTCTGGTTTAATCTCGTGTTCTGTGACATGTTTATCGTATTCATGTATCTGTTACTTTATCTTTAAACAAGACGGACTAGTTAGATTTGCAAACTTCTGTTCTGTCTTCCTGTCTCTCCCTGCCCCCCAAAAATATTTTGTATTCAAAATATGTTTATAAAGAATTCTTGTTTTTGTTTAAAGTTGGTCTGTCAAAGGGGTCTTAGACACAAGATGAGAGACTTCCTTGACCGAAAGAAAGAGGAAGCCAAAATTCACTTCTCCTTTGAGCTGGAATTATCTTTACATTACAAAAAGAGTGAATATTATTGCTCCAAGCCCCTGTAGTTTGAAATTCACCCAGGAGTCTATCAAACTGTTCAGGAAAGGTGCTTGATGCTACTCTGGTCTTGCAAAGCACGTTGTTCCTACAGGGCTGGAGGTCCGAACGTGAACTGCAAGTCCGATGTTGAAGTTTTGGATTTTGTAAAGCAAAAGGTCCAAGGCCCAGGGTACCTGAGAAATTTCAATGGAACTTCAATAAAAATCAGCAGCATTTCATTAAAATCCTGTGCCTACTCCTCGACGTTCACACCTTCCTCTGACAATATAAAATAGTTTTAGAGACACCCTCTCAGTCTTTTATTCTCCTTTGAAGATTTAGAGACCGTGTTTTTATGTAAAAGAGCCTGCCAGAAAATGGCAGCAACTCGTGTTTACCGCAGTGCTGCCCCACGGCTTTGCGACCCCCGAGTTGAAAAGGCAGAGAGGTGCCCCAGCCCCTGCCCACTCCCCCTTTCTCGCTCCTTTTCATGTGCGAGTCGCAGCCGGTAGCTTTGAGTGGCCCAGGTTTGGCACCAGGAGGAGAAAAACGGCTGCTTAGAAATGAAAAATAGGTGAATGGTGCTGTAAACCTGGAGCACTGCGGTGGCGAAACGGCCTGCTTTCTGTAACTGGTGGCAGGAAAAACAGGAACTTGTCGCTGAACTGAAGAGGTTTGTTCTGAATTCTCACCAGGGGCAAACCTCTCAAATAAGAGTATTAATTTTTTCTGTTTTTTTTTTTGTTGTTTTGTTTGTTTGTTTGTTTGTTTTTTAGTAGCGTTACTTGAAATTGTATGATTACAGTGGTAATGGGACTCGATACTTATTACCACTGATATGAACTCTCTAGTACTAATTTAATGCTGTAGGTGAAGTCCAAGGTTGTCTATTTTTAAATTTTTCTTACTGCCTAAACGAATGTCATTAATATATTAAAAATTAAGGCCAGATACCACCCTATTCCTCCATTTCCTTGCCTCCTTTTGCCTGCCTTCCCTGGCCTTCTGCACATGGAGATGCACACTCACGTTCATATATTCATGCTCTTGTTAACTATCTTTAGTCACCCCTCAAAGCTGCTCTGTGAGCCCCCAAATTCTTTCGCAGTTTGCCAAGTCGCCTCCTTCCCCCAGGAGATTTGCTTTTGTCAGGACGTGGGCTTTGACAGCCACCCAAATAGCCATGAATCGGTGTTTTTATTTTTCCAACCCATACGCAAGTCAGCTTGCTTGATATAAATCACACTGTGGCCGGTTCACTTTGAAACGGGATATCCATTTACCAGCTGACTTTACTGCTGGCTTTCTGGACCGATGCATCCAAACCCCTCCTTTTTTAAAAAATGACAACTTTGTGACTAACCTTTCCAGACTGTATTTCTCAACTGTAGGCTGGTGTTTATTTTGGCTGACTTCCCACTGTATAATATACACTGTTCATGCCAGCTCATGGCAAAACTCACAATTTAAAAAAAAAAAAAAAAAAAATTAAAAATAGCACAGATGTTTGTTGTAACTCGCTCTGCACACTTTACCTTGCTAGCACCGTCCATTCCTTTTCCCCCTCCCCTAGTGCCACCTCGTCCTTGTTTTTATTACTAATTGAAAAGTTAAATATTTGCTTTTTGAAAAGCATTTGGATCGTGAAACTCCCCATTCGTTGGCACATCGTAGGGAGCGGTTGTCACGCGAGGGTAAGCAGAGACGTGCGGCGGGTCGCTCTGGGTACGGGAAGGTCGGGGCGACCACCAGGCGGAAGGCCTCAGGCTCCCCTCCCACCCCGCATCATTTCGGGCCTCGCTTTCTCCTCACTTGTGTCCACTGGCTTCCCAGGAGCTGCTCCTGATTTACACTGGAAGGAGCAAAAGTGGAATCAGAATGTTTGTGTAGAGAAGAAATTTTGAAAAACAGCGTGAATTTACAACTTTGCGGAACATTTAAAATCCTTTGTGAATGTCCTGTGCTCCCCTGGCAGCCGCCTCACCAAAGGATTCAGTGGCTGTTCTTTGAGTCAGTCCCTCATTTGGTTTGAGCTCTTTCCAGAACTGTACAAGTTAGACTGAATGCGTGTAAAATAAATGTATCTAATATTTCTTTTTTTTTTTTTTTTCCCCCTCTTTCCTCCTTGCTGCATCCTGCAAAGGGGAACAACAGAGTAAGTTGTTTGTCCTTTTACAAAATCCCTTCGTATCCTGTCTCAAGGGTTTTGTCAGGAATATTGGTTTCTCTTTTGGTTCACACAACTATTCCCTGCATGCTCTTAACAGCAAACTCCTATTAAAAATGTGGGTGCAAAAGTGTCTTCTAGAAAACTATTAATGGCTCTTTGTTTTAATTTTGGGGAAGGAGATGTGGTAAATGTTGCTGAGTGTTGTTTCTTAAAGCAGTTCAGTAAGAATGATACTATAAAATGGTATTGGGACCAAAGATTGTGAAGGTATAGTAATAAAGACCTTCTGAGGAAAGGTTACTACAGTCTGATGAAACTCATTACAGCTGGATTTTTTGACCATACATCAAAGCTTGTATTAATGGGCAGTTATAAAAACCCGGCACTAAAGTCTTAAATAACAGATTTGCTGGCGATGTTGGCTAAGCTGAACTAGATCAGTGTACTGGCTTTGAAGGTGCCTTAAAATGGATGTTGGAGGGTGGGGTCACCATTTGCCTTGGCTTCTAGACCCTTGATGTGTTCCAGCTGGACAGCAGCAGAAGGGTGTGGGGTGTGGAGAGGGAGGCTGAAAATATGCAGGGTAGGTTTTTTTCAAAGTAAGCAGCACATAAAAAGGCAGTTTTGCTGATGTTGGTCTGATAAACTAATAATCAAGCTGTTCCCAGGCTAAGTACTTTTTTTTTTTTTTTTTAATGCCGTTTTTACTGAGCTTAAGAATGGAAATTGCACATCTCACACTTTGGAATACGATGCAGAGAGAGTTTGTCATACCATGGAAAGAAGTTACACAGCTTTTGTGCTTTTTTTCCCCCCTTCCTGTTTTGGTATATTAACCCTTAGGAAGATGTATGTGGAGCATCAAAAGATGCTTCACAGCAAATGTTTAAAGTAGGCCTTGAAATATTGTCTGTAGCATCTCATTGTGAGCTTGAAGCATTTCTGGGGTATTTGGGAAAGACTCACATGGGTTTCAAATGTCCTGAAGGTTGGGGAATTTTGTCTTTTCTTAATTTTTGTGGTCTTAATCATTTTTTGACTCCTCCTGTCTCCATAGTAGCTGGACTCAGGAGCACCAAAAAGCTTCCATTTTGTTGGCCTGCCCGAGAGAAAGGGCTCTGGGTGTTGGTTGGGGGGGGTTAAGAGAAGTGGTGTATTGATGGCACAGAGAGAGAAACTTTACACAGGAGGTGGTGTGAAATGTAAAGGTTAACTGCGGATGCTAAAATGTCAAGGTAATGTTTATGATGTTTCTTTCTGATATGCTGACTTATGGCTTTGCTGCTGCACTGGGTGCTGATCTGGTCTCCAGAGGAGAGAGGTTGGACTGTAGATGCTCTGTCAAGGGAAATGGGGACAGATGGGGCACCAAAGTGCTCCCGGGGCTGGCAGAAAGAGTCCGGAGCTCGGGAGTCGCGTGGCCCAGCTCTGTTCTCCAGGCACCTGAGCTGCGGGGCACCCCAGGAGGGCAGGACCAGTAGCATCTAACATAGAGTTAATTGCTAGCACGAGGCGGGATACTTATAAGTAAGTGTAGGAGAAACCTTTGAGGTTTGAGGATTGCTGGAGCCGCGAGCTTTCCTTTCACTCTGCGCAAAGGGCAGTTCTTGCTGTAGGTTCAGAAGCGCTCTCTTTCTGGCCTGGGCTGTCAGCCAGAAGCAAACTCCAGAAGAAAGCTCTGTGAAAACCATCCTGATCTTTCTCTCTGACCTACTTCATCGTAAGGATTCTTGTGTCCTTTATCTGTGTTCCCCCCTTGTCTCGCACAGGTCATTTGTGCTGGCTTCTGGAGGTTCCATTAGCCGAGTTAGACGGGTAGCGTTAACCTGCAGCCGCCTGCCAGGGCTCAAACGCCTTCGCACTGAGTGGCATGGGAAATGAAACGGGTAAATGTGGGAGCTGACACGGGAGTTTTTGAGAAGGGGTTGAGGGAAGAGAAGAGTGGCAGCTTGAGGATGACGGTGGTTTCTCAAAGCTGCGTAATCCTTCCTTACTGTGCGGGTGCAGATTTCCCGGGTACCCAGCAGAGCCGTAACGCTCCTGCTAGTGCTGCCTGCTGTGGCGTTCATACTGGGGATCGCGTCGTGCGCACGTGCGTGAAGATCCCGTACCCGCCCATTCATTCAGATTGTGGCTGCTTTTGTACCTCTGCCTTTAGCTTTGCACTCTTAGATTTACGAAAGTAAAAATAAACATTGGAGTAATGAGTTCCTAAGAAAATGGGGGGAAGTGAAGAGGGTTTATAATTGTCAGCGGACTACTAATCATTTTTATTTTTACTTGTTATTGTTGTACAATCATTAACGTAAGTGAGATTTCTCACATGGTTGAAGATAAATATATCTTCAAAAGCTTTGTTGGATAAAATCTGTAAAAGGGTTGTGCAGAATGAGGTAATGGAGACCTACCTCATTCAACAAGCACATGTTGGCAAGCCCCATCTTGCTAATATTAAAACTGAACTCTGCTCGGCAGCCTTGTCCCGAGGCAGGAAGAGTGGAGAATGCACAGAGCTGTGCAGGGCGTTGGAGCTCCAGGCCGGGTGCTGAAGGCACAGGAGCTGTGCGTCTTCATCAGCCTCATTTAAAACAAAACCAAAACCCCCCAAAATTCCCCTCAAACAGGCCTCCAGAGCCTGCTGTTTGAAAATAACAGCAAAACCCATGGCATTCTCATGAAATCCATTTTCATTATGCTTCTGACATAGTTAGGTTAAAAGATTAGGTAGATGCCGTGGCCTTATAAAATTTTGATTCCAAATCCTTAGGCATTTGAGCAGTAGAACAACAACAAAACCCAAAAACCTAAAGGGACACTTTTTAATATAAAGAATTCACTTTTCGTTTGTCGTGCTTAGCACTGAGCTAGCTAATTATTTCTGCCTAATTTGAAAGATCAAATCCTTTAATGCTGAGATCAGACTTGAGAAAATTCAACTTGGAAAAAACAAATCTGATCGAATTTCTTTTTGTGGATAAAGTGACTACAAATTCCTATCTTCTAATTACTTTTCCATTACTGTGTTTACTGATACCCTTTCCAGAGCATGTAGAACTAAGTATATAAACCATATATTTGCATCTCAGTTAATGGAGTTGTCACAGTGTGGATAATCCTGCACATGTGAACGTTCACTGAATATAAAGTCAGTTAGTCTAATTTAGTTCAAATTTTCTCTCGAGAAAAACAGAATTCCTTTTGAAAGGAGAAGGAGAATACTCTCCCTGCCAGGTCAGTTTGTATGTTATTTCTTAAAATACTTCTTGGTGACATATTAATTGCTTAGATTTAAGTATATATTTTTTTTCCTTTATTATTTTTTTTTCTTTCTCTTTTTTGGGCGGAGGGAGTAGTTTTACTAAACCCATATTCTAGACCATCTACTTCATTAGGAAGACCTGGTGTCCTACTGTGTCTTGAGACAGTCCTTGAAAATGGAAACTTTGTGAAGCCAGGGTACTCATCTACCTTTATACATGACAACAGCTCTCTCAGTTCATCTGTTTCATGCTTGACTATTGACATGTCAATGCAGCTACAGTGCCAGAAGCCATACGTCTCTTTACATTGGAATAAGGCTCTGATCCTCTCTTTTCAAACTTGACCATGTTGCTGAAGGGGCTTCAGTTGCCTCCCAGCCATGGACTCGGAGTCAGGCAGTTACTGGCTGTGGGGATGCTCTGCCAGTGCCCCGGCCAGATTGAAGCTGAAGGTAAGTGGTTCTGCTCTGGGATTGCTAAAATCCATGTTCGAGTCAAGTTCCCAAACTAGAAAAAGTAAAGACTCGTTTGGTTTTGTCGCATAGTAATATGTTGAAAAGCAAACTGTGCTGATACGTCAGAGGGTAAAACGGTGTAGACAGAAGTATAAACTGTGCATTTATTGGTTTTACTTCTCTTTTCTCTTAAAAAAGACCAAACCCCTAATATATTTTGGAAAAGGAAGGCATGGAATCCTAGGAAAAGAAGAATCCACTCCGGTTACGACTAAGATTGGATTCAGGCCAACTAGTTTTAAAAATAACTTTTAAATGAAGAAGTATCATTAAAAAAAAAAAAAAAAAGGAAAAATGCCATAATTTTATAGACAGTGTTTCAGTCCTTGCTTTGAACAGATGAATTGTGTTTTACAATGAAGTCACGGTGTAAAGGAGCAGACCAAGCGAGCGAGTGTGCGTGCGCACACGTGCTGGGTCAAAAGGCGTCCGAAATCCAGGGAGGAAAGGAAATGGCAGGCTGGCTTGCAGTCCCTTTCTTGCTGCCTCGCGGTTTCAAGGATGTGAAAACAACGTTTCAGATAAAACTTCTCTTCTTCTTCTCATAAATATTTACTAGTTCAAAGAACAACTAGATGCAACCTTGTTCCCTCAGTGTTCCCTGAGAAACAGAGCAGCCCTGGTTTATATTCTTGTAAGAGAAAAATAATTGCTGTCACGAGAGAGTTAAAATTGTACAGGGAAAGAGAGATTCATAGTGTTGCATCAGTTGCTCTGACTGTAACAAGATGCAGGCTGCCGGGCTGAGTGATTTCAAAACCCGTCCCGGGGAAGCTGGTAACTGCCTATCAGGGGTCGGGGCTTCAATAGCTGTCACGGGGTTTTACATTTCTGCTATTAAATGGGACTGCTGACATTAAGCAAACTCCAGGAAATTTAGAAACGAGCAAACATTTCTGTAATGTACTCACGGTGGGCTTTTTACTGTGCTTTTGGCAAAGAATCTGCATATCGAAAATATTTTAAGATTCTTCGTTCTTTATGGCACAGCTAATTGTTGCATGATTTCCACTCTAATGAAAGATTTAATTGAAGCTCTACCGAAAGGTGAAAACTCTCTGGTTGTAACATTTCAGATCATGGAGCCCTGGATATATAGCGAGCTTTGCCCGGGGGAAAGCCGTGGAGGTGGCCAGCCTCTAAGGACGCCTTCCCAACCCTGCCCGACGAGTGCTGAGGGTTGGCTGCAGAGAGGAAGGTGCTTCTGGCCTCTCCTGCGCCAGCTTGTGCTACCGAGGTCCTTTAAAGTCCAGGCTGATATTCACACCTGCAGCTGGAGCTCCCGTGTCTCCAGGTCTCAGAGCAGCTGCAGCCGAGAAGGTCTGGTTGCCCCTTCCGAACGGGGTCACCCACCACGGGCACCAAACAGAAGGCGAAACACACTCACGGGTATCATGAGACTTTGAGACAATCCTAAAATATCTTCCTGGTCTTCCAAGTCAGTAATTGCACAAAAACCTACTTGTGAGTAATAACTGGGAGTAAATAAAAGTTTGAAAGATTTTTTTCCTGCCAAAAATGTCAGCAGGCTCACCCGTCCTTAGCATGTACAGTGTAACAGGAAATGTGGTCACTGGACATGAGGGTGGAGCGCGCTGGTGGGTGGCCAGATACTTCTTTTCTTCTCATTTACAAGGGAAAACAAGATGATCAGGAGAAACTGAGTGCTATTTTCCCTGACTCTGTTTTAGAGAAAAACTAAGCTATGCAAGGTCTAGTCTGATCCATAGTTGATCCTGTATTTCTTTAACCTATCCTACCTATCTTATTTGTGGAAATAGGTTTACACTTACTCTCCATCTGCCAAGTCGGACTCAACTCCCATGTTTTACGCATAAAATCCTCCATTCTGGAGCTGCGTTGTCACTCATGTAACTCTCCTTCCGTGGTGTCATGCATTCATGTTCTGTGGTCACTCCTCGGGTCCTGTCCCACCTGTTTCCCAGCCCCGTCGTGGCCTTCGATTGACCGATGTCTTCCCCGTCCTTCTCTGTTTGTTGATTTTATGATGCTTGATATATTGACTATGACAATTTTGGAGAACTGGGGTTTTCCACCAGGAAGAGATGTCTGTGGTGTTTTACCTGATGGATTCTTTGGTGACTTTCCTACTCCCGTTCCCTAAACCCCCTGTTCCTGCAGTTGAGAAACAAGTGGTCTTCCTCTGTTTCCTTCACATTCTCTCTCTTTTAAACCTAACCCCTGCTTTTCCCGTTTTCTAATCAAATAATTTGTAATTCAATGAAAGTAATAGATATCACTGAATGTGCCACTAAGTTCAAATAAAATGTGAAATTATTTGGGTAGGTGTAAGCCCTGTGGTGGTAGATACAAAGTTATCATGAGCTGTTACACAAGGTGTCAGGCCTATATTAGACCATTTACATAGCAGATATTCAAACTTTTCCGTCATATTTGTTGCACACTATTACCCTGACCTGTTCAACAGCTGGGTTTCTGCACTGGGTGGCAGAATATCTAAGGGCGTTGAGGGAAATCAGGTAAAGGAATGAACCTAGAGTATGGAAGATAAAGTCCATGAGAAAAATTCATCTTATGCAATGTAATTTGGCATTCAGTTGTAGCTGGGTTTAAAACTCTGCTTGGTTTGCAGACCTAGATATTTTCCAGTGGAAGCAGAAAATCGCCATGTAACGGAGAGAAGCTTTTCCGGTCACAGGCCAGTTGTCCTTAGCCATGCTCTGCAGACACAGCACAGAAGTAGGACCACTGCTTGGAAACAACTGCTTTACCTTAATTCTAAATTATAGTTATTAAAGGTTACCTGGCTGATTCAGATAGCGAATTCTCAGAAGCGCTGTGAGCTAGATTTTCCTTAGCTCTGCTGTGAGCCTGTTTGTCCACTTTTGCAGCTGCATGCCGTCAGGCATCCTCAAATAGCTCAACCTCTCTTTCACATCACCCGTGACCCAAGAGATGTGCCGGCAAACACTCAGGAGATGCAAAGTCTTCACGCCAGCTCTGTGCACCAAGGAGCTCTAGGGGCGTAATTCCTTGCTGTCCTGAAGCCGAGGGCTTCAGTGTAGCTCATGGTCTGACTCCATGAGCAATGACACCAGCAGGCAGCCCCAAATGTGTTGGTGTCTAGAGCTGTGGGATTATACATGAACCAAAGCTGGTGTACTTGTACGTGGGCCAATGTATATGTCTGTATGTGTGTACAAGTAACCAATGTCCTATGCAAAGGTGAATTCTTACCCTAATTAGTAGGACTTCTTTACTTTTAGAGCAATGGCTTCTGGTTAAGGGCTCGCTCTTGACTGGAATGTTAAAGCTAAGGCTGACAGCGAGAACAAAATACAGCATTGTCTGCAGTCCTTAACACCATCTGTTTTTCTTGGTATGGTGAAAATCAGAGCTCTTGCCTTAGGAAGCTCATCCTTCACTTGTCTTCAATAGCTTGAAACCATCAACTCTCTACCTACGCTCTTTGTTTTATACTGCTCTGCAGGAAATAGCTCTTAACCTGATGAGTGAATGTATATGCTCAGAAATCATTTAATTGCAACCAATCGAGGTCCTGGAAAGGCTGGAAGATGGGCACGCTGAAGTCAATGGCATCAACTTCCAGCGGGTTAGAATTTCACCCGTTGTGAGTGGATGTGTTGTCCTTAGTATTGTATGTTTTTAGGGGACTCGTGTTTGTTTTGTTTTGTTTTTTTCCCCATGCTTTCTGTAATCTGATTAGAGTTATGCTAAAATAAAGTTCTCCTTTCCTAGAACCAGTCCTGGCGTTGTCTGACTGGGGCTGTGATTTCTGCCCCATGTCATATTTCTTTTATTTAGTTCCATCTTATTTGTACAGTTTCTTTTGTAAGCCACAGCATGATGCCTTTCCAGCAGCTGTTGTTAATATTATGAGTAGATACTATTTGTCTAGAAGCTGCAATTGTGGACCAGGATCCTGTTTTACAAACTTAGAGTAAAAACATGGTTCCTTGCAGTCAAAGAATGGCATGAGAGAATTGATGGGTAATTAGGGAACAGTGTCTTGTCTGTGGTTTTTGTTAAAGGCTTGTCACTAGCCATTGAGTACCTCTGGAAATAGAGGGTCTTGAGGCAAACTACCTGTTTGTCACTGGTGTGACTAGCACAGGTCATGGGATTTAGGATTTTTTCTGTTGCTAATCAATGCCGTGAAGAAAGACCATGACTTCTTTCACAGGAGATCTCTCTTCAAGCCTGGGAAGACAGTATTATGAGTGGTTTGGAGCAGGTTTGGCAAGATCTTTCATTTTTTAAGAACACCTCACTCCAGCATCTCTTGAGTGTGCAGTGATTTCTTTCTCTCTTTCTTTTAAGAACAAGCGGTGATTAATCCTCCTGTTCTGCTTATTTACCAGACTCTCTTCAGTTCTTCTCTAAAATTTGGCACTAGTTCATTTGAGTGTCCCTCCTTACCTGGTAGAGGCATCTCAGCTTAAAGTAGGATTGGAAATTTGCTCAAGTGGTTTTGTTGGGTCAGTTGTTCCAATGATTTAAAACCAGTGATCCTTGTGAAGTAGCTTAGTTGTAAGCATGTAAGGACGTGGCCCTTCTCAGTGTGACCTGTTCCTCTTGGTGCATTGCTGTGTTTCCAGGCAAAGTCATTCCTGCCTATGGTCGTTCTAGTTGAATCTTCCTTTTGGGATGTCAGAATGGTTTACTTGACCTAAAAGATGCTCCTGTTTTAAAGCAGTTACTTATATCTCACTTGCAGCTGCTTTTTTTTCTGTGCGAAGCTCTTGCGTCTTCAGCGTCGATGGCCTCTAGGCTGCTCTTTCATAGCTTTTTATGAAATATATTTCATCATATGTAGAGGAGCCATTAAGCTACCTATCAGAGTTTACACATAATCACAAATACCTGAAAGATTGTCACAAATAACCCGTTTCTTCCAAATTCAACCCCCAACTGACAATGGAAAATTACAGTTCAAATATCAGTGATGCTACCTCTTTTGTTGCCGAGTGTTTTGGTAAAAACACTGCTTTGCTATGGTAACTCCACAGTCCCTTGGGAATTACTCTTCAATGCTTCCAACCTTCAATTTCTTTCTTGACAAGTTTCTGGCTACATCCTGAAAAACTTCTAAAGTCTGCTATAGATCTACAGCAGCTGAAAATATGGCGAGCAGCATAAACTGAAACACATTATGTTTGGTATGAAGAGGAATAACTTTGGGCAGGAGAGGTTTCCAGTGCAAATTAAAATGTCCACATTCGCACTTAACAAGCTAAAAACTCATTAGGGAGGTAAAATTACTAAGAACTTGGTACCAAATTTCCACTCTGTCCTCCTCGACATCTGCAAAAACTAAGCTGCTTTGCTACAGGACGTTAAGCTCTGCTTGACACAGAATGCTTTTGTTAATATTCCTACCTGGGATCTCCAACAGTAGAGCTTTTTAGTCAGTCCAAGTTCAGGCGTCGCGGTGTTCAGATCTGGTCATTTGTTTGGAAACCACCGTGGTTTCTCTTATTTTTATGAACTTTACTGAGTTTAAAGTCTCTTTGCTGGAAACACACAACATGCTTCCAATGTTGTGCTAATAAAAAAAAAATTAAAAAAAAAAAAGAAAATTAAAGGAAAAATCCCTCCTAGCCAAAGAAGTTCTACATTGCAAGGTAAATCCCTCCCTTCTTTGGACAGAGTGCTATTTCTTACGCAGCCTGCTGTGTGTCTGATAACATATTCCAGAGAGGCTGTGCATGCAGTGAGCTTTTCATTCAGATTCTTTGGGCGCAGTATGGCAGGATATTTGAATCTGTAACATCTTGTTATAAAAGATGCAGAGTATATTGAAATCCAGGCATTTATATATCTTGAGAGTACGACTGCCTGTAGTCAGAGTACTCCTCTCCGGTGCTATAACAAAAAGCATTTTCTCATGTACCTTCCCAGTTTGCATTAGACATGTCGTACACGAGCTAGAATATGAGGCAGACCTTGCGAGCAGCCACGGCAGTTCTTACGGGTTTTTGGGTTTCCCAAAGAGAACCGTGCTCCGTAGCTTGTTGGGCTGCCAAAGGTTTTATCGTGTGGACGAAGTATCGTAACGGAACAGACAACACCATCTTCATGTGTTTTAGACGTGTTATTTACTGGGGTTTCCCTGAAGAAAGCTTAAGGATTCTTTCCTTATGAGTCACTAACCAAGTGATTGTTTTTATACAAACTTTCCTTCAGCTGGTTAGAGTTGGAACACGGTGTCTTCTGCTCGTTCTGGGGTCTGACTTTTCTCTTCATTTCTTTTAATAGTTGTTCCAGCAGCCAACAGGATGATGGTTTGAACCTTGTGACCTTCCCCCGCTCCCTCTCCGAGTTCCATAGTCTTGAAAATCGCTGGTTGAGCCAGCCCAAGTGCTGGTGGCAATCGTTATTTGTGTGTAATTCCACTTTTCAGCTTCTGCCTCGTGGTGCTTTTTCAGCTCTGCACCTTACTTGCGGCTTAGGGAGGGTGTGCTGTTGACATTAGCCAAACTGGAGTTTGCATATTATGTGCTGAAATTACAACAAAAAGTTGATATTTGACTTCAGTGGCATAAAGGTTAAAAGCTGTAAAGTGCTGTGTTTCCATGATGGAAATCACTGAAGCTGGAGAGACGCATGCCTTCTCTTACATACCCCTGAATCCTTTCCCACCCTCTTTCGGTGGCTGCCGTGGAGTCGTCTTTTGCCAGCAGAGTGGTGCAGAGTCACTTTTAATCACCTCCTTCCACTGCTTTTGATTTCAAGCCCAACTGATGGCGCCAGGGGCGGAACCAGAGGGAGATCTCCAGGCAAGTCGTGCCGCTGCCAGGCAGCCGTGCCGGGCAGATGCTGTACAGCCCGCTGCGCTTCCTTGCGGTGTCTTTGTTATTCCATTTTAATTTTTTTAGCCTGAGACAGAAACTCTGTTAAAATCTGGTAACTGTAATGTGCTTGTACGTTTGAAGTTCTAGGTTATGGTCACTAACTTCTCTTCCGCTCCCTGATCTCACTTTAGATATTTCTATTCTGTGTGTACGTGTATGTAATGATATGTATGTTTGACTTCACAGGTAACATATCCTGTACGTACAGATTTGTTAAAATACATGGCATTATTTTAAGCCAGCAAGTATGCACAGTTCTTTGAGTCTTTTTCATAACCCAAGGTGGATTTCTTTATTTTTACAGGAACAGGAATGGTTTAGCTGGAATGAAAATGTTCATTCCACTGCATCATTAGCTACAGGCAATCTTCAGTTGAAGCCTAGCCCACTTTTCA
This sequence comes from Caloenas nicobarica, assembly GCF_036013445.1. NCBI lineage: Eukaryota > Metazoa > Chordata > Aves > Columbiformes > Columbidae > Caloenas > Caloenas nicobarica. The sequence goes on from NC_088264.1 coordinate 7,048,690, forward strand.
TGCTAAAGCTCTAACAGCTTGACTATTAATCAACATGTAGGACGAATTTCTGGGGCTGAGAGAGCTTGTCTGCACGCCTGTAATTTAAGCTGAATGCTTTTTTTTTCTTTCTTTCGAATGGAAGGAAGGTAGCAAGAAAATAAATTATATTTGAAAGAGTTCACCTCCCTTTTCACCCCCTTCTACCATTCCCCTTCTGATAAACACCCCAAAGTTTTCACTGGATGGAGATGGAGATTTAGCTGGAGTAGCAGATCCTCAAATGTGTCACTCGATCTTCCAATAATTCTAAAGCAACCTAATTCTATACAATAACTCTAAAGCAAACCTGTTGGATGAGAGTAGTCGCTGACACGGTGATTGTCTCAGGTGCTGTGCTTAGTACCGAGGGTCCAGTCCCAATTGGCTTCTGTCAATTTAAATGTTCATTTTTAGGGCCCCAGATAAAGTTTTTCCTTCCCTTCTCCATTGCAAGGAAGCTGTATCCAGCAGCCCATGGGATAACAGCAGTGTTAGGATCTTCAGTCAGCTGTTGACCTGCCTTTTCAGCTGCCTGCTCTTCCCACACAAGGGTCACACGCTCTTGCCAAGTTGGATGAAGGCTTCCGGAAGGGTGACACAAGGTGACAAGTCAACCCGTGACAGTGACAGTTTCCATTTGCTCCTCTGCTGTTCAGATCACTCACTCTTTAGGACCAGGCCGCTCTCGTCCCTGCATACGAGCCAGTAGAAGGTGAAGAGTCCCAGGACTGATCCTCCCGTTCAGAGACAGGAGTGGGGAAATCATGCCTGGAAAGGCAGGAGTTATTTCCTTACACCGCCTCTCTAGTCTCACCACTAGATCGCCCTGCACTGACCTGTGGACCACGCAGTTCTTCTCCAGCCCCGAGGAGCTGAAAGCAGTAATTCATGCTCCTGCAACACAGCGTTTTCTCCTTTGGTGTTATCACTAAGTTGCACCCCAAAATACAGCCTGTGATTCCAGACCGTGGTCTTCCCTCCGTGTCTCCTGTGTTTCTTGTGGGGCCACTGGCTGGTTTTCCTTCTCAGGTCTTTTCACTTTTATATTGGTTCAGTTCCTATTCCTCTTCCAAACGTATAATTGTGTTCCCTCAGGCTAGTTGACCTCTTAGTGCATGTTTCGCATAAGCCTTCGCTTCCTCCAGCCATGGGCATTCACAGTTCATGTGAACCACGGTTCACATCATTGTACACTTTCTTGCCAATAACCATTGCCCCTGCACAAACGCATGGTATCCCTGTGTGGGTGTAAAGAAGTACATGCATTTGCACACATCCAAATTTAAATCGTGCTAGTTTATGCTGAGGTTATGTTTCTGTCTAATTCTAGAGAGTATTAGGCACAAATAAAAGTCATTTAATGTGGAATATGTAATTATCAGTCAAAAAATCTGCACCTTCTCAGATGCCTCGTCAACACTTCACATCTCAAAATGTGTAGTATCCAGACAATTCTGGTGTTAACCTGTTCTAGTCCACACCGAACATGTGAAAAATCAGTCCTTTTTTGTGTTTGCATGGGATCTTTGTTTGCTGTGATTAATGGTCCACTAACAGTCCCCAATACAGTTCAGGGCAACATACAACGTGTCTTTGATGCCAGACGTTCTACAGTGCTGTGCAGAAACTAAAGCTAATAGTCATAAGCCTGAGAGGACTGGAATGTTTTCAATTTACTTTTAAACAAATGACTTTATTGTGCCATTCTCACATGGGAGTAAATTCCACAGCCTTAGTGCCGCATTAAACAAAACTTTTTTTACCTGCTTATTTCTGTTTATACTTGGAGATAAGAAATAAACCTTGGCTAGGGATTGGAGGGAATAGGACAGGACTATTAAACTCGGTGGGAATTTTGTCAGGGGCTTTGCTGGGAGCAGAGTGGGATGCAGGAGTAAAGGATGTAGCTGAAGGGTGGTTTGTGGTGCAGAGCAGAGGTCAGGAATTCTGTGTGCCTGACAAGCAAACTCATGAAACGCACATGTAGGAAAAGCTTTAAAACTGGCTTTGCTGCTCCTGACATGTAAGGAAGCGGTGGTTGTAGTCTGAGTAAATGCTGGTGGATATTGGGAGGCAGATGCGTAGTGACTGCGGCTGGAGGTGGATGAGGCCCATCTCCTGAAAGGAACAATTCTCAAGTAAGTCATGGGTGTCTGTAGCCATATAGGAATGACATCTCTTGACCTCACCATATTGCTCTTGTAAAGGTAAATTGTAAAGAATTATAGGGAAAAGAGTCTCAGAGATATTTCCATTTTGATTTGTAAGGCAGGGAAAGTCTCTCCAGTTCGTTTCTCCTCACTTGTTAGTTTTCTTCCTTTTTTTTCTTTTAAAAAAAAAAAAAGGTGTATGTTTATCATTACTGGGAAGAAACCAGTGTGTGTATAGAGGGCAGCTTTTACACAGCCAAATGCTGCCGTGAGTCAAAACTGAGATGAGGAGCGTTACTCGGCAGTGTTGGGAAGACTCTGGGGGCAAAGGCGGCGCCAGCTCCTTCCCAGGTGATGCCTGGATGTGGCTTATTTCCCTGAGCAGAACAATGATTTTGTTACAAATCTGGATTTTCTAAAAAGTCGTTCTAAACTATGTTTTAGGAGTCGTCGTAAAGCCCCTCTCCCTGCAGCGGGGAAGAAACCGTGCGGCAGAAGGCAGGCTCACGCCAGTGCAGAGCAGCTGGACGTTCTGGGCAGCAGCAGCGGTCCTCTCTCCATCCTGCCCCCAGCAGCGAGCTCCCCGGGCTCTGCCCCCTTCAAATGGGAAACGAAACTGCAGAGAGGGAGCATCGCCAGGGCCTGAGCCTGGTTCAGCTTTCCAGACTGGGTAGCGCAAGGAGCAATTATGTACGTTCGTCTTAAGATTCTTCAAACTATCTCTGTAACCTGCTCGCTTCCTGCCCGTCTGGAAAGGCAAGTCCCTCCCTTGCAAAATGTCTTGGGGAAAGAGAGGAGGAGGGGACACGCTGCTGCAATGGAAGCATCTCATCCATCCCCTTTGTCTCCCAAATGCCTTTCTACAGGAGGGATGTAACCTGTGCTTCAGGGTGGCTCCCTGGGGGCCCAGTTTGGCAAACAGCCTGGCAGGGAACACGTGCTCTGAAGCCAGAGGGCGTCTCGAATGAAACGGTATTTGAACCTCACCATGGAGGTCTTAATAATCCATGAGTCTTAATATGGCCGTAAGGCTATAAATTCAGGGATTTTTGACCTCAGCATCTCTGAGTGTGTTTAAAAATAGCTCACCCATCCTCATTTTATCACTTCATATACTCTGAGACAGTTTTGGAACCTCCCTCCATCTCATCTAGCAGGGGAACACTGTAATTAAGAATCAGTTTTGAAAGGCTGTTCTCCCTTAGCTTAAGGCAGAATAAGGCTTTATGTATTTTGCAGGAGATTATAAACAATTCATCTGCTAAAATTAGCAGTAAAAAGGGAGCCCCAGTTCTTTCCTGTGCTGTGGTTTGTACCACAAAGACTTAGTGTTTTTAAATCATGACGGAGCTCTCTAAAAACCTTGAAAGCGTATTATGTATGTGTCACTTTGGCTCAGTTAGGAGCAGCCTCACCTCTAAGCCAGAAGGCCATGGGTTCAGATTCTGTGCCCGCCCTTGCATTTAGCTGTCTCACAGTAGTTTTATTACAGAAAACATTTTAAAATAGAACCGGGGGGGAAGAAGAGTGAAACTTTTGTACCTGTAGCCGTGCTGTGAGACATTCAGTCTTTGGGACAATGCGTTAAACCGCTGCTCTTACTACCTGCTTTGCTCAGCAGGCGTCGACTCTAAAAAGAGAGGGGCTCTCCCTATTACAGTGTGTCAGTTTTCTCTCTGCTTCACAAAAAAAAGTTCTAATCCTTGGGACTGTGTGTGTGTGAGTTACTGATCCCTGTCTGAAAGAAGTTTGCATTCGCATTGTGCCGCCCCAAGGACGGGGTTCCTGGGTGTCAAGGAGATGTCAAATGAGGCTCGACTGTACCTTTTGCTGCTGACCAGTAACAGAAGCGTGTGGGGGAATCAAACCTTTGAACTGAAAATGCCATAGATCATTTTTAATGTTAATTTGCAAAGATATCCAACAGAAGCGCAAGGCTACGGTTGTTTGTAGCACCGATAAAGCCAGGTTATCTCAACTGCAAAGATAAACTCGGTGTTGTGTCTGCTGAGGGTAGAGTGCTAATTTAACTTCCCCGCAGAGGGGAGATCAGAGTGACTTAAGGTTTAAACTCCCTAATTTCATTTTGGTTTGTGCCAACGAGCATGTGGTCTTATAACATGAAGTGTTTATGTTTGTTGCTTATTAACTTACCAGAATCACACTGTCTTTTAAATACAATTTGCTTTTATTTTAGGGAGGCAAAAAAAAATCTTTTATTTTTTACTGGTTTTGTACAATACTTAGAAGGGTTTTGGCATATTATACAGAATGGAAGCCGTGTTGTGAAGCAGTATCTAATTCTATTTGGTCCAGAATTATGTGCACCATAGTTACAACTCATTTCTTCCCCTGAAGATAATTCTACCCAATAATTTTTGATTTCTGTTCTTGTGGCATGAATCCAAAATGCTCCTGCATGGGTGATTTTCTTTTGTTTCGGAATATTTGTTAGACTTCAGTAAAGCTTTCAGGTTCCTCTTCTGATCTGTTTTGAGGCTTTTCTGCCACAGGAATGTTGCAGGTCACATTTTTACTTGCAAAGTTAAAAAAAGTTCTGAGATGGGGAATATGGATGGTGGTGTTTGGTGATGCTCTATGGGGGTGAGAGCTCCTGCCAGAATTTGTAGACCACTGTCACTCTGCCCAACAGAGGGCTTATGAAAAACGCATTAACGTGTATAAGAGCTTTGAATCTTGGCACTTGAATTATCAAACGAAATGTCTTGATGAGAACTCTGGCCAAGATATGTTTGGCATATGACTAACATCTGGGAAGGGTAGATCTATCTACATAAGATGCTGGTGGTTCTTGTATGTCCACTTGCTAAATTAGATTAAACACATTCCTGCTATTAATTTCTTTTCAGATAAGCAGTTACTAGGGGTGCTGCAGAGACTATGAGAGTTGGGGCACGAGAAGGGCGGATAATCCATCTTGTCGTGGCAGAATATTGGCCCATGTAGTCACATCTGGGATGCGGGTGGGGTGGTCTGCGCAAGGCTTGAGTTTGGTAACGGGCTGTGGAAACCAGGGGTGAAGGGTGGGCTGGCCAGCTGGCCTGCGAGGGGGGTGTCCACGAGACAGATTTCTGTACTGAGATGCGGTCCTCGTTGGGAGAAAAAGATTGAGAATGTTTCCCATAGAGCCTGGCTTAACGGTATTGACTGAATGCGAGGCCAAGGGGAAAGGAAATGGTGCTGCTCTGGAGCACAGGGATCTGACTGTGTGAAGTCAGTGTGGGTGCTATTAAAATGCCATCTTCATCTCCCTTCCCCTTTCCTTCCTCCCTCCCTCCCCCTCCGCTGTCAGCCTGGCTGAGGAAAAGTCAAATAACGAACGACTGTGTTCCTTGGCATCACAACTGCAATTTCCCTTTAGGGGCTTCAAACTTGAGAATGGGAGGCTTTAAATCTTGCTGATTCGTGCTATTCCAGCAAGCATATGTGTGAGGAGAAAGAACAATGCCAGTTCAAAACAGAAATCACAAGTGAGAAATCTTTGCTGCTAAATCAGGTGTTGCAGGGGCCAGTGGAAAAATCAGACACTAAGAAAAGTAGGAAATTGCTTTGTTTAGAGCTGGGAAGGTTAATGAGAATGAATTAGAAAATGTTTTCTGTGTATTCAGCCCCGAAGGATTTGAGCATAGAGGGGATTTATTTACTGATTATCCAGACTATACAACTGGCAATAAGATTAAGTGAGGAATTTTGGAACACGCTGACATTTCTTATTTGCATCATTTACTATGGAGATCATTTGTCGGTACTGCACTGAGTTTGTGGTGAACCAGGGCTTAGTCTGGCCCAGCAGAGACGGGTCTGGTACTTCTCATGGCTCGAGGGATGTGGGCGTGAAAACAGTTTAACGTCCTCTTCTGCGTCTCACGGAGGAAACATCAAGTTTGTCTAGGTGCTTATCAGAGGAGAATTTCAGAGTATTTTCCTAGACATCATTAATTATGGAAAAGAGCGCAGTTATAGGTGACACATCGCATTAGATCAACTGAAAATAAAAGACAGGGCTGTAATTTGTAGAGCCCCTGCACCGGACGCAGTGCAGAGCTCCCCAGTACGAGGCCCCCTCCCAGTCCTGCCCTCCCAGCACTCGCACGGAGCCTCGCGCTGCCCGTCTCCTCCCGCCTTCAAACTCCTTTGAATCAGGCTGGCGAGGATTGAAAAGTTACCATCTCAGCTGGAGGAAGTGAAGAGGGACCATGGGATCGGAGCTTAGTACAGCATCTAGAAAAACAGTTGTGATTTTTGTTCTTTATTCTGGGCGTCACATTTTGTGAAAAGCACGCAACTCTGCTCTATTATGTGCGTAGACACATGAAGTCATAAGCCGTGGTTTAAAGGTGTAATCTTGGATGATGTGTTTCCCAAGACTGGCCTTCACCAAGCCACTCTCTATGCACTGAGCACTTACCAGCCCCATTTTAATCCCCTAAAATGTGACAGTTCCTTGTCCCTAAAGGAGTCCTTCAGCCAAGGCTGGTGCACTGTTGCTGGAATAAGAAAAATTTTGTTAGTGACCCTCTCTTGCGTGGTTAGTGCTAAATAAAAGTCCTTCATAATGATCAGTTCTGCCAGCATTTCAGAGAATAGTCTTTTAGGAATAGTTTTGATAAGGAGGTGAACAATAGGTGAATGGCAAGGTGTTGTTTCGGTCTTTATGATGACTCTTAATACTCCTCTGATCACCATCATGGATGACTAATTCTCCTGCTCTCTATTTTCATCATCTTTGGTGTAAGCTGCAAGACCTCTATTTGTTTTCCTTCTTAGGGGAACTGCAGCCAGTAGCTTTCATCCTTTAATCCTCAGGTGTCCAGCTGATGCCTCCACCTGCTGATTACCTCCTTTTGCAGCAAATGATCCGTTTCCCTTTACGATGAACGTCCAACGCTGGATCGGGCTGTCGTCTCTGGAAATGTGCTTCATGCACTTAGTAACAAAGAAACGATAAATTTTGACCTCACCATCCTCTGGGCTAATCATTACACTTCGAATCTTCATCATCGTGACTTGAATTCTTGGGTAACTCACCACTATTTGAGACTTCCCAAGATCTACTGACCTCTTTCTACGCTGAAATAACGCAAATAGTGCGCCAATAGTGTCTCACATCCTAGATTATTTTTTTCTAATGTGCTCCTATAAATATGGGGTACTTCATGTGTTGTTATGACAAGGAAATTCTTTGACTGAAAAGTTTGCAAATTCCAAAGTAGTATTTGTTTTATAAACAAAGGTGCTGTTTTCCTTATGCCAGCCTCTCTCTGCTTTTGCTTGTCCAGCAGTCTGTTCCAAAAGGCACGAAGCAGCTGTTGGCCCCGAATCAAAACTCGCAGCACAGGGAGGGTTATGTAAAAGTCCTTTGTGTGAGAGATGTACATGGCAGCAAATGGTGAAATCGGAGCACAGATTTTTTTGAGGGGAGATGGCTATTCATGGCAATGTTTTATTTTTCACTTGATTTTTGCATAGAACAAAAAGTAGAAGATATAATACTTTTTTTTGTATTATCAGGAATCTTTGGAGAAGATTCTGCAACTCTCCTAGTCCATCTATTTCTGTGCTTCACTGTGCTTACCATGTAACGCTTTCCAAATATTTGTTTGACATCCTTTCCTATCCGTAGACACTCATTTCTCCCCTTTCACAGGTGGTTTCTTTTGAACTCCTCAGTCCAAATTGATCTCAGCTTTTCCTTTCAGGTAATATTTTACAGAGCCCTGGGCATCATTTTCAGTGGTTTCCTCTGAACACTCTCCAAATGTGCCACAAATTTCTGTCAGTGTGATAACCAGAACTGGATGCACAATCCTCGTACTGATTTCATAATAGCAAGAGATCGTTGACTAATACTCTGTTTATATTGCACTGTGGACACAGTTCCTTTCCTGCCGAACTGCTCCTTAAGTGGCCATTCTCATGCTGTATGTTTATAACGGATTTATTCCCGCCCAAGTCAAACATTTCCTACTCGCAATTAATTTAATCTAGATTTTTAAACTATTTCTCCAGTTCATTGTGAAGTCTAGTCCTTGTCATCTAACGTAACCACATCCCCTTCCAGATTCTTCTCATCTGTGAACGTAATAGGCACGGGCTCTAATCCACCATCCTGAGCATTAAGGCATTAATACGCACATTAAAAAATACAGCCCAGCTGAGGGTTCCCAGTTTGACAGTGAGCCATTGACAGCTTTTCTGTGGAAACGAGCATCAACCAGTAACTGTGGGGAGAGCACGCTTCCATTAACGAAAACGTCACTTGATATTGTGTCAAAAAGCTTTACTGAAGTCTGGACTATGCCGCAATGAACGTTAATACCTTACTCATAAGATCTGAATCCCTGCTCTAAAAGGAGATTGGGTTGATTTGACATGATTAGTTGTCAACCTGTTACGAACTATAAAACAAAAGTAACTCCAAATGTGTCGAAGTTCTGGTAATATATCATTCCTTTCTGTCTCGTCGTTCCAAATCAGCTTCTTGATGGAGGAAGGCAGGGAGAGAACCTAGCGCAGGTTTTGAACGTTTGAGGTCGTTAAAGCTCCGTAAATATCTGGGGATTCAGCAGAAGGTTGTAGCTCACGGGCTGCGCTATACAACGTCTGTAACCACAAAGAAGAATCTAAGTAGGCAATTGTTTCAACTAATCCAGAGAGTTAAATACTTCAGAATCACGTTGAGCTAGGTTATGTCTTTCTTCTGCGTGGGTATGAAGTGGGAGAGGTGGCGCGTGCAGGGAAAGCCGGATGGGAACCCCTGCGCGGAGCGGTTGGGCGCCGCTGGCGAAGCGGAGGAGCGGAAAGGGCAGCCCGGGGCTGGCTCCGCACGGGCGGCGGCAGGACGAGGTCAGGAGATGCCGCCAGCGCGGAAGAGAGCCGCAAAGGCACCCGCTGGGAGGGAGAAGGGCGGCTTCCAAGCTACCCGGGAAATGTTCTTTTTCTGCTGCTCGCTTTGTTGTAAATACACAAAAGTAATGTATCGTCATTTACTTGTGGTTCCTTCCAGGAAGAAAACCTCGCTGCGTGAAGCCGTTGTGTGGTTTCAGCAGCGCTCTGAAGACACGCAAAGACACGCTACGCACAGCTGAGAGTGTGTTAGCTAAATTAGATGTACCGCATCAAACTGCAATGAAGAGAGAATATCAAGAATCAGTTGTAAAGATTTAGGAAAAAACAGGGAGGTTTAGGACAACTGCAACGTGCTGCATGTTGGTGCATTAAAGAAAAAACCTTACTTGGACAGGAATAGATAAAATAGATTATATATTCAGCAGCTATGAATTAAAACAAATACAGTCTGGAGGTAATAATTCATTTTCAGGTGGTGGTGGTTGTTATGAACTTGCATCTGTAAATGAAAGACGTAAAAGCAGCTTTTAAATGGTTGGTTTCTCACTGCAGCCTTGGGCTTATTTCTTAGCGTACAGAGCGTTGCTTTGCTGCTGCTCGGACTTTCACCCTTTCATCAGTCACCTTCCAGTTTGCTTCCTCTCAGTCATTTTTAATAGAATGCCTTTTTGATTACAGAAAATTGGTTGATACGCTGCTCTAATGAAAATGCTAGACAAATGCTCCTTCTTGGAACTGACATCAGGAATGTTATACAAGACATTCTTAAATATGCTGGCAGCTGCCCTGAATGTAATGAAATCATGGAAATTAGAAGTATTGCACTCTCTGTGTGGCCGGCTCAGGACTGTTCTCAGTATGTTACCAGTTTTGCTGTGAATTTCAAAAGGAATCACTTTTCCTGATTTTTTTTTTTTTTCTTGGGACATTCTTCAACATGCTTGTAACTCCCACAATCAGGAAAATTATCCTGATCTTCTGAGGTACTATTCCTTTTTTTTTTTTTTTTTTTAATTGCACACAATGGCTACATCCCTTTGTACCACACTAAATCGTTCCTCTTCCAGCAGCGAGTTGACAGTCTTCAGAAGGCCGATAACTCTTCTGGTAGAAGCGCATGTGTAGGATGAAACCGTATTCCCACTGCAGCCAGCAGTAAAATTCCCACAAACTGAAGTGGTTCGGATTTCACGTGCAGTTTTTAGTCTTCTCTTGTATGACACTTTCGTTAATCCTTAATGCGTTCTAGTACAGAAGGGGTCTAAATGCAGAAAAGGTAGAAGAGCAGCGATGATGCATATTTTGTGTTTCACCAGCACCTTTCCATGCAAGGAGGTTAAAGTAATGGGACCTGCTGCAGAGCACAAGGGATAGATATTATTTTAATCCTTCTAAAGTGCAGAGAAAGTAGAAGGGAAGGACCTTATCTCTGTGGCAATGCGTATGTCTGTATAAATGGAAGGACTATCCTGGCTTCAATGTTACCGTCTCTTCATCCGTGTTTTTATTCACCTATTGCTTCTCTGTAGCTTTGGTGTATTTTGGTCAGATATTCCGATTTTGAGTTTTCCAAGATGGATCTAATTTTCTTTACTTGGTTTTTAGTGTTTGAGATTCTTCCACAGTTTCTTTGTTGGAGGCTTACAAAAGTTCCTGAAGCAGTCGTAGTTGTGTTCATTTGAAGTAACGATATTCGTTAATGAATAGCAGTATTAAGCAGTATATTAATTAATAGCAGCATTAAGCAAGAATGAAAACTTTGCCCACATTCATATGCTGTCGCTCAACACTTGCTATTGGAACTGGCAAGTTCTGGCTCGAGGATGATGAGCACCGCAAGGGGCTGGGGCTGCCTTGGCTGCTGGCAAAGAAGGCACAGAAACCTCTTTGCAGCTGCTGCATTCTCCTTTTCTGTTCAGCATGAACGTTCTGTTCAAGAGTGGCCAAGGAGACATAAGGGTTTTCTTACACGTTTTGGTTTGGGCTTATTCATTGCAACAGACTTGCAAAAAAAGCCTTTCTAGAATGCAGGGTGGCAGGGGCTTCGGGGATGCTCGGTGAGCAAACCAGCTCTTTTGAAAGGATGGCGAGGAGCTGGCACAGGGCAGCTACGTCGCTTCTGTCTTGTTGTGATGCTCAGATTTACCAGATGCTGCTGTTGGAACAACGCAGAGGTGGCTTCCCAAAGACAGCCTGGTAACGCTTGTACGTACAGTGTATGGCATAGACGTGTATGGCATAGACGTGCTAGACGCAGATTTCCGTGTGCATGATGTGATGCAAACAAGATTGTTTCTGGCATGAAAAGCCTTCAGCTGAGACACCAAATTATTATGAATACTATGGCCAGAAGTTTTTGTAATAAATTACTGTAAACTCACGAAAGATTGATCTTTCTTTGATTTTAGAGAAAATAAATCAACAGTATAAATTCAGCTCTATTACAGTTTCAAACAAGAGACGGACTCCTGAAGTATTATCCACTTTCTGTAAATATCACCTATGAACCTGTATATAAAAGGTTAAATGTTTGCAGACAGTCTTTGCCTTAAGTTCAAACACAAATTACTATTTTTACTTTACATTCTCTTGATGAGGATAATGATAAACATCTGTCACTTTGCTGCTTAGCCAGCCAAGAATCTTATTGCAATCTGTAATTTAAACAGTGAGGGGGGAAAAACAAAACCCCAAACAAACAAACAAAAAAACACGTGGACAAACTGTACTTCATAAAGATAGCAAAGAAGAAAAGCGAGAGAACAGAAGTCAAATGCAGGAGAACTGAGAAGGGGGCATTTTCGGTCTGCAGTTACGTGGCTAAAATCGGTGGATATATGATAGATGTAAGATTTTTCCGTTTATTTGGTATTTCACAGGGAAAATTACATTTAGTTTCTTTTCAGACATGGAGACTAGGGAAAATACTCCATTGGCATGCTGTGACTTTTTGGCATATGCAGTTTATTAACAAAATGATTAAGGTTTATAGGGTAGTGTGTCTACGGGCGTGTCTCCTGTTTTCATCAGGAGCTCTTTCAGTGTCCTCCCCTGTCCCAGCTTTTTTAGGAATCACTGCTAATTATTTTCAAGTCCACAGATCAGCTAGTTTTCCAGTAATTCATCTGTGTTTAAAAACAATCTGAACTTTTGAAACTTCTTGTACAAACAGTTTTGTTTCTAAATGGTGCATTGGATCGTGTTTCTTAACAAAACTATAATTTAACAAATCACAACCATTGCTATTTCATTTAGACTCGACTGATCAAGCCGTACTTTACCAGGAGTAAATACAAAGTGGTCCACCTGCTAATGTTGCGTGAGCAGAAGCAGAGCCTGTGTTAGGAGGTGAAACTGGGAATCTCTTTGTGGCCCAGCAAGGGTGGGTTGCACGCAGGGAGCAGCCCGTTGGTGTCACGTTTGCATATCTAGCTCTAATGGTCTTTTGCTAATGGGTAAGCTACCAATCGCAACTGCTCAGGGAATCTGTAAAGCACTAGTGGTGTGTAAATTTTAGCTAAATGCTATTTTGTAAATGGAGTTGTGCCGACTGGGGTCTGGCTGGTATGTAACTAGTTCTTGTTATTGAGTTATTCAGTGTTTGCAGGTGATTTTCGTTTCTTCATGTGATGCCTCTTAGGTACCAACAGAACAGATTTAGATTTTATAGTTCTTGCTATAAAGAACTTTGCTAAAAAGGCTTTGGTGGTCGTTTTCAGGGAGTATTGTGTGTCAGAGTTTGGGGAAAGGACGTCGTTCTTTGTACTTTCCAGGTCGAAATTCCATTCTTTTGGCATCTTTGAGCTTCAGAAAGCAGTCTGATTTTTACCAAAAGGCTGCTATTTTTTTTTTTTTTAAGATTTTCTTATATTTATACAGGCCAGACCAAAGCAAAGTACATACCTTTTAGCTTTCAGTTTAAGTTCCTGGTATTTTCTTTAATTAGGTCAGCTGTTTACATACAAAGAAGGTTTTTTTCTGTCTAATGAAAAAGAGACCTCTAATACATAATCCAGTCTATGTTATGCTGAGCCTTGAGCACTGGAACCAATGATGCTTCTGCTGTTATCCTTCATAAATCCTTTGTTTATATAGGTGCTATTCACATCTAACAAGTCTGAGGCTGAAGTGCGGAATTTGTCACAACTGAGTCAGTCTTAAATAACAAGGAGGTTTTTTACCCATAGGAGGGTAAAATTCAAAATCCAGACCTATGGTGCTGCTTTCTTGCATGGGTCAAGCTGGCTCAATCCTGAGTGGTAAAAGACTTGATAATAAGTATTGCAGTAAGTGATCTGAGATAATTTCTTGGGTTTTCATTTACCATCACACTCTTTGTCTGAAAACTTGCTTTAATACAAAATTACAATTTTGTACGGAAATATATAATGTACTTTGTGAAAAAGGCCTTGCGTCTCATATTGCATTAACCTCTAAAAGTCCAGATTTCATGACATTAAATGCTAATGTTAAACAGGCCAGCACTTCATATTTTATCCACCAGACATTCTTTGTATGAGTTACATTGCTGGATTACTTCAGTGTAAGTCCAGGTTTTTTCCCCAATATATTTCCAATTTACTGCAGTCTGAAAGACTTTTCTTTTTTTTTTTTTCCTTCTGTGTAGGCTGAAAATGATGAGAATGGCCAAGCAGACAATTTTTCAATGGACCCCCAGCTGGAGAGACAGGTGGAGACAATTCGAAATCTCGTGGACTCCTACATGTCTATTATCAACAAATGTATCCGAGACTTGATACCAAAAACAATCATGCATCTTATGATCAATAATGTAAGTAACAACCAGGTTTCTAAATTATTTTAATACATCTGTAAAATCTCTTGTGCTCCCACAAACACACCTCTTGAATATAGCAGCAACAACGGCATATACTAAAGAGAAGAACACACTCCCGTAAACGTGACGCTCTTAGACAAAATATTCCAATCTTTTGTAGTAGTATTAAGTTCTACAGCCTTCTGGCACACTGCCTTGAGTGCTCACTCCAAATGCTAATTAATTTACATCTTAATCAGAGCATAAGTTATTATTTAAAGGTAAGTCAAGGATATTTTTTAATTTTTTTCTGTCTTGCTTTTGGTATAACAGGAAAAGGGAGTTGGGAGCTCCATCTAGGCAGCCTGTGAGAGTGGCAGAGCAGGGCTGCGCTTCCTTGATTTTCAGTCTGTAGCCCTTTGTCGTGATTTCTTGAAGCAATTCTTATTTTATTTGGGTTTCTTTATATTTTTAAGTTACCATTTTCAAGGAATAAATCTAGAAGCCTTGGACACTGTTGTTTAGATAAGCAGATGTGGTTGGTTGATTTATTGTGTGTGTCCTTCTTAGATGTGAAGATTATTTGGTTAAAGAAATGGCTTTGAGATATCATTGTTTTTCCACCGCGCTAGTGTCTCAGCCTCCGCTTTCTGGCAGAGTTTGGAACGGACCTTGTTGAAAATTAAGCTGAGTGTTAGTGCCACTGCTGCCATATATATTAATAATGGAGAGCACAGCTCCTGTTAGTTACAGGTAGCACCTTTTCTGAGAGGTCATCCATTGCTTTTTAAAATACAATATGCTATAAGGCAAATCTGTTTAGAAAGCACCATTTAGTTTTGACACAGAGCCACCTCTAGCCTTTGTCTGATGGATTTCATTAGTCCTGTGGAATTTGTGTTGCACTTAGGAGTTAAGTGCTTGGACAGGAAATTTTGAATGGGATTTCCTGGAACATATAATATGAGCAGAATTTTTGCATGAGGTGAGAGATATTCCATTAACTTCTTTAGGTTTAGGGGAGCCAGGCTCCAAATAATGCTCTAGTCATGGGTGAGTTTTTACAAAAGAGCATGGGAACAATGGAACTGCCGGTTTTTTCCTTCTGAAATCAGCCATGCTCTCGAATTTATAGGGTGAGCGTGTTCCCTCCGCGCTTTCCAGATCACAGCTAGCAACTTGCTCCTTCAACTTAGCACAACTTCAGTGCCTTTTGAAAGGGCTGGATTTTAGCTCTCATTTCATAAACTGCAGAGTTCGGCGTGCGGTTCCTTTTGAAAGTTTATATTACATTTTCTGCCACTCACCTCCTCATATGGAATAGTTTAAGGGTCTCTGAAGTGGGTGCTTTACTCAAAAGTAGAATACTTCAAGATTTTGTACTTTGTCTCATCAGCTGTTATGCTGGTAGAGTCTGCCATGCCGGCTGACCATGGCACACGGAAGCACCATACTTACAATATCGTCTACCTTTCAATTGACCTCATAGTCCATAGCAGTGTTTGACTTGCTAGAATGAGCTAAGACCCACACCTCAATACCAGAATTTACATTTGTGGCAAAGAATCAAAACATTTTAAAGGACTGTGTAGAGGGAGACTAGAAACATTAATGCACTTGTTTCTTTGCAGCATAGGCAGTAAAATGCCATATTGAAAACAATAGATAAAATACAAATTTAAAAAAATCAGTGATATTCAAAAGAGAGAGAAATGCTTGAGCCATGCCAAAAGGTTGTGCAACCACCTGGAAAGCGGCGGAGCTGTGATGGGAAGCGGGTCCTGTTAAGCAGATTGTGTTCCTTAGGGTCTTCAGAAGTCCAACCCATCCACCAGGAGTTAAGAGAAAACACCCTTCCTCCCCCTTAGTGAGCATATTCTGTACTTTCTGCTGCCCCATCGTGTCGCCTCCAAAACTCTGGAAACAAACTGATCCCAAGGAGTTTGTTTCCATGACAATTGTAACCTCCCAAGTCCTCCTAGAACTTCCTTTCTGCTTTGTGGGCCTGTCAGTGAACACTTGTAATTCAAGGGAAGTATCAGATTCGAACTCAGTGTACAGAAAATAGTTAGATGCTGTCCCTAAGCATATTTGAGGCCTAAGCCTAGATTGTTGCATTCCAAATGCATCCCTTATTTTTCCCTTAGGGTGGATGTTGATTACCTTACAAGAAAATGCATTTACCACACAGAACTGCATTGAGTTACCACTACCAAATCAAACACGCACAAACAAAACACACATTTCAGAATTTGTGTTTCGCGATGCCTGGGTATGGCAGATTCTACAAGAGGGGTGGTCTTGCACTAGACAGTGTACACTCCATAAGCAGTGCTGATATTAATCTCAGCTGAGTAGAAAAACTCCTAGGTACTTGTTAATACAAAACTTAAGGTTAAGGAATGGATTGCGTTTGAGGCAGTGATGTCTGTTGTAGTCTGAATGAAGTTGCAAGCCCACCTTACTCCACTTGGGAGCGGCAGGGCAGGCTTTGCGGCACCGGCATTTTGGATGTTTGCTGTGGTTTGGCTTTGACCACAGTCTGATGTCTGCGAAGGAAAATGTTTTAAACCATTCCTGTGAGTCTGTTTTCTAGAAGGAGCAAAGGCATGAGTAAGTGTCACTTTCCCTTCCTCTTCCAAGCTGGAGAAAGTGGCTATTGTGGAAAGACCTTCCTCTGTCTAGTACCGTGCAGAAGGAAGGAGGTTGGTCCAGGACCCGTCCTTAGCACAGCGGTCTTCCCCTTCCAGAGGAGCTCAGGGAGTTACTTGAGTCTCCTGCTAGCGGCAGACAGGGATCTCTCATTATAATTGTCACAGGCTGATTTTTTCAAACAGATATTTGCGGTTTAACAATGCTTTTACAATCAGCTCTGTCCTTAATCTAATTTTAGGACTTCTTCTTCTTCTTCTTTTTTTGAAGTGATGCCATTAAAATGCTCATTTCATCAAGTAGAATGTGATGCTGTTTAACTATGATATCTGTTTTTAATGTGGAGCTTTTGGCAATCGCGAGGAAAGTAGTGTACTCTGGCTCTTGATCAGTACCATCTACTGGAAAACAGCATGAGACTCATGGAAAATTTTTGCAGGCTTTGCGAAGAATTTGTGCCTCTCCTGTCATACGTGAATGGGAAACGACAGCCAAGCCCAGGCAATATAGTTTCGTTCCTCTGCAAAGTCCGTCCTGGCCTGCTTTCCATTGCTGGGTGACCACGAAGGGTCCTACGTCCGTGCGGTTCGGCTGCTCTCACTGACCCTATCTGAGCACAAACTTTGCCTTAGTCTATCTGTCAGGACTTAATATAGCTAAACCAGCACAAACCCAGGAGCAAACTGAGCTCAGGTTTATTTAATCAGAATCGTTAGCATCTCCAGCTCAAAAAAACATTAATAGAGCAAAAAGCCAGATGAGAAATAGATCAGAAAAGCAAAGAAAGTCTCAAGTGGAAGGATTTAGTAGGTCAGCAGTTGGTCTCTTTACCACAGTCTTATTTAATCAGAGTACCTTTAGCTTTTTATCTCTTCTAATGTGGTCCAGGTTTCTATAACCAGGGCATGCGTAGCAGGAAATCAATATAGTGAATTAGATTACTTAGAGACTTCTCCCTTCAGTTTGAATGTGTGTGGACGGGATATTTAGAATCGGACAAAGTTGTTGGAGATGAAAGACGCCGTCTACAGTAGGGTAAATTGTTGCTAAGAAAATAATTGACAGAGGTGCTATAAAGCCTGAAAATTCCCATTCCTGGGGGAATTTGGTATCTGATGGTGTTGCTAATGGCTGCCATTTAAACCTCAGCCCTTTAGAGCTGGACCAGATGGCAGCTGACTCCTGGGAGCTGTTGAGAAGCCTCTTTGAAATGAACTGTAACCACAGGTGTCACCTTAGAGACACAGACCACTGTTAACTCCAACCGTGTCCAGTGTTTCAAAGACAGACACAAAAAAAGGCCACAGTGCGTTGTGAAGTGACTGCACAAAACCAGCTCTTCCTCACATGTGAATCGTTCTCTCAGAATGCGGCTTCATAATTGCATTAAGCCCATCGGTGTGCAGGCTGCTGCTAGGAGGTCCAGTCCATCCTTTTCCAGATGCTCTGGCAGCTGCACGTGCCAGCCCCTCCTTGCGCCGCAGCTCGACCTCAGGCTGCGGCACCATCCGCTCAGTCTCAGTTCCGCGTGTTTTAGTCCCTGATCTGACCAGTAGAACCGATGTAAGGTAGTAGGAGAAACAGATTAAATTGAGATAAGTCTGTCTCCTGGTTCCATGGATCTCACACTGTATTTGTTCAGTATTGTATTCTCCATTTTTTAAAAAAATTACTTTGCGGGGTTTTTTTTCTTTCTTTTTTTTTTTTTTTTGTCTGATGAAATAGGTGAAAGAATTTATCAATGCAGAGCTCCTGGCTCACTTGTATTCTTCTGAGGACCAAAACACTCTAATGGAGGAGTCGGCTGAACAGGCACAGAGGCGAGATGAAATGCTCCGCATGTACCAAGCTCTAAAGGAAGCCCTGGCAATCATTGGAGATATTAGCACTAGCACTGTCTCAACCCCTGCACCCCCTCCTGTGGATGACTCTTGGCTTCAGCAGGCCCGCAGGTAAGGATCCTCATATCTGTTTTGCAATGAAATTGAGGACAGGCAGACCTTGTCAGCATCAGCGGTCCCCTCCATACCTGTCTCCTTGGGAAGATGCTCCTCCAGGTCTTCGATGACATTTGTGAGGGAAATCGGAATGTTTTCCCACATATAAATATTTTATGGATGTGTACATGAACACCAGAGAGGATATTTGCCTTGTAGAAGACTATCCAGTGGAATTATAGCTTGTCCGATGCTGGAGATAGCAGCCACATGGCCTCTTCTTGCAAGCTGTTATAATAATTGAGCATCTCAGGCTCCATGTCGTAGGAAATCCACTTAATAGAACGTTTTTAGAACTCCATTAAAATCTGTTACATTTACCTCTTTGCTTGTATGTTTATTTCTGGCTATTGTAAGGCATGCTGTCTGTGGGAAAGGTGATAGATTTAAGTATATGGGATGCTCACACACTGACAGCAGAGGAAAATGCCAAGAAAATACAATATCTTAGGCATAACAAAGGGTTTAATTTCTGTTTAAAAATAAAAATAATAATAAAATAAAACCAAACCAAAACCCAAACCCCACCTTACTGAGCTTCTTAAATCTCTTGGTATTTCACTAGATCGCCTCCTCCAAGTCCCTCAACTCAGAGGAGGCCTACGTTAAACAATCCCCCAACCAGACCTTTATCTGGCCGAGGACCAGCTCCTGCAATCCCATCTCCAGGCCCGCAGTCGGGGGCTCCCCCGGTCCCGTTCCGCCCAGGACCGCTGCCTCCGTTTCCGAGTGCCGGTGAAGCCCTTGGAGGACCTCCCCAGGTCCCCTCTCGGCCGAGCCGGGCTCCTCCCAGCGTCCCAAGGTAAGACGTCTGATCTTCCTGGTGGTGGGCATGGTTCTCTCCCTCTAGCATAACAGACAGATTCTGCACTGTGTCAGAAAGTTGAGCACCGGTGTTGAGTAAGTCTTGTAACAAAGCAAAATTGGGCGTTCCCTGCAGAGAGTCAAAAGGCATTTTGAGGAACCAATTCTTAGCGCAAATATGACTTTTGGAAATGATAGAAAGTTCTTTTTTTCATGAAAGAAAAGAATAAATCCAATTTGAAGAGGCTAGATGATTTTACATTAAGAACCCCTGTTCTGGGTGTGTTGTACCCACGCAGGAGTTCACAGAGAGAGGTTGGTCATCTCCCCCTCCACCCAAAGGGGCAGGGGTGCAGCTCCCTGCTCACCTGTGCCGTTCTGAGTCCTCACCAGAGGAAGGGACGGCTCTGCTGGGAGAGAACGAGAACAATCCTCGTAGAACCAGTGGAACAAGCTGATAGGAATCTGATTTTTATTCCACAAGGCAAGTAATTAACAGCCAGTTGAAAAGGGTCCACAGTTGTCTAACAGCGTAGGTCATATAGCAGAAAACAATTTGTTAAGGAACAGCATCTTCATGACTCTGTCGTTTCTTTTCCTTCCCAGGCCTTTTTATGTATCAGTACTACTCAAAGTAGCTGTGCATATTTTATAATTTTTTGTGGCGTAAACTGCCTTTTTATATATGACTAAAATGTCCTTAATGTTTTCACAATGACATAATACACGTGATCACTCACATGTGAGTGGTCCAAAGCCTACGATTCCGAGGGCTTTGGTAACTTCCTAAATTACGTGAGACGCATGAATAGATTAAGCAATGTTGGAACAAAGGGGTTTCTCCATTTTTAATAAACAAACGGTTACATTAAAATTAGTCAAAGTTTACCAGAAAATGCCAGTTAAATAGAGACAAAAACTGTCCAAACTTTCAGTTTTAGAAATGGTAACTGAGAGGAGAGAACCTTTGGAGAAAAGCTTTTTTTTTTACATAGGTGAGATCTGTTGTAGTTGTCAGTAACTTGAGGCTCAGTTTCTAACATAATCACTCTTTATAATGTGAAGAATAAATAAATGAGGTATATAAAAATACTTCATTCCTTTGATATATTTGCTATGGAAAGGGTGCCGTTGCATCGGTGCCCATCCACGAAACGCACTTGTTGGGTGTCCCGTCGTTCACAGTAGGACCCCTGGGGAGAAACGTGCAGTTTGCTTTCTGGGTGCTGGACTTTGCGCTGGGAGGGCAGAGTCGAAGCAGCATCCCCTGGCTGGGAGAGCCTGGGCTGAGCTGAGGGCACCGGCCCCGGCCTTCCCCCTGTGCCATCAGAGGATAAATCACACACTAGGTACAGAAGTGAGGTCCGGTGTTGTGTCGGTTGTACTGCTGGAGAGAACCATGGCTCCCTGGCGCCTCTCACCTTGCCTTGCACATGAGCATGTCTCTTTGTCTTGCCTGGCTGTGATTGTGCATGACCATCGCTTTCCTGAGGTGCCTTGCCAAGAGCACGTCTGATGATAATCTTTTGACGCTGAAGTGATAGGTGGGATGGAAACCAGAGAGGAATTTTCTAACAGACGAAAGACACTGGGGTAAGCAGCCTGCGAACAGCTCCATTTGTGGCTGCCGGTGGTGGCACGCAGAGCAGTGGCTGATAAAGGAGGTCAGTGTTTTTAAAATCCTGTAGCTGGATACATAATTGAATGTATGACTGCTTGACATCTTTGTGGAAAAATATCTGCAATACACATCTTCTGGACTGGATCCTAGATGTCTTTTTTAGAGCTATGAAAGCCTCAGACATAAAAAAATCTCAACTGCTAAAGAATGAAGGAAAGGTTTGCTGTTTTGCTGAAACTTCAGGTTTCTCCTGCCGACTGAACTCTGAGAGAGGAAATCCCAGGGCAGGGGCTGCAGGGGAAATCACCCGAGGGGGACAGTGTGGCCGGCTCCTGGGCCTGTTAAACCTTTCTTTTGAGCCACGGCATTTCTGCTACGCTTGGTCTGGTTTTAATAACGGCCTTCGCAGGATCATAGGAAATTGACTCAGAAAATGGGTCTGAGATATTAAAAGAGAGAAAAAATAGTTTTGAGGAAGAGTTCTTGTGGAAATCTGAGCGTTCTCTGTGGCTTGTTTTTGAACTGGGGCTCTGTGCTCTGACTGCTCAACCCCCGTTTTCTGCAACGATTCCTTGAAGTGTCAGGCGCTCTCATATCTAGGGAAATCGTTCAGCTTCCTGAGGAAAAAAAGTTGTATTTTTAAAGTTCATCTAGCTTTCCAAAGGAGCTTTTTGTTCAGCCCCCATCACTGTCACTGAAGAAATATAAGCTTTCTATTTTCTCCTATTCTGTCTTAAGATAAAAAGATCATTTTCAGGGGTAAGATTTGAACTGTCCTTTTCCAACGAGCAGCTGAGCACACATTTGATTTGGAGAACTTGCCACCTTATAGCAAGATACAAGCCCTGACTTTAAAACAATCCTTTTCTTCCCCCCTTGATTTTATCAGCGTTTAACCGAAAGAATTGGACAGAAAATGTGAGCTCTCAGCATTTTCTCACTGTTCCTCGCTTACTGTACAGGGAAAGGAAGAGGGTTAGGGGAGCAGGAAATAATTTTCTTCCTTGCTTCACTCTGATTCTAAAGCTGGTTTGGGTTATGTGCGCTGAATATTTCTGTAAGGAAACAGAAACTATTTGCATGATACATGCCTCTTTTAATTAATCCCACTTGAGGTGGGTGGATCTCTCCCAGCAAAGCCTGTGAGTAAAGGCCCCTGGCTTTAAGGGCTTGATGCCAAAGCATATATGATTTGTGAAATATTCCCTGCTGCCAGAATTTAGATTATTCCCCCTCTCTCTTAAAAGGCTGCATTAGTATTTTGAAAGAAAATGCAGCTGTGAGCTCGCTTTGGTAAGATGGCTTTAAGCAGGCACTGCAGCTTACCACGATGTGTGTTTGCCTGCCTGTTTAGAAAGCCTGATCTTGACCAATTTTAGTTCTACTGTGGATGCTTTGATTTATTGGGTTTTAAATGTCTTGAATGGGATTCTCAGCTTTGCCACAAGGAAAACAATGGAACTGGAAATGTTTTTCTCCTGGCAGCAGAGCCCATGGTGTTAGTGGGGGTGGGAGGGTGCTCCCCGTTTTCTCTCTGTGTCCTGCTCTGCAGTGCTGCTCTGGACCGATGAAAGCTTTCCCGACAAAGCACTGGAGATCGTTACTCACTTTGCCGTGAAAACATACACGAACGTGCGTGATGGGGAACCCTGGCACCTGGTTAAACAGAGGTCTTGAAGGGCCAGACTGTCCACTGGAGCAGGCAGGAACAGAAATGCTCTCGAGCAGGGGTGTCTCCCCGCAGGCATGCTGGTGCTCAGTCCTTGGGGCTGAGGACGGTCTTTACCTGTGAGACAAGCAGCAGGGAGAGAATTCACGCTGTGCTGTTCATGAACAGTCCCATACGCACCTCGTTCAGCTGTCTCCCTACAATTTATAATACTTCAACCCACAGCCAGCCAGCATGGAAGAGGTGGAGGCCGCTATGCAGCTACGTTTTGTTATGCCACTGAGGCTAATTACACGACCTGCTGTGTTTGTAATTAATCTACGTTCTAAGCCATCATTACATATTTCTGCCAACCTGGCACAAAAACGTACTTACACTTGACAGTAATTACAGTTAGAAGATTCCAGACAAAGCCAGAAGCGCTGCAGAACGCATCACTGCCTGATGTTTCCTGCTCCGCAAGCTCTGTACTCAGCTTTTTGCCAAATATCAACCATGAAGTAAGTTTTCTGTGATGGATTTGTACGGATTAGGGTTCTTTGGAAAGATTTAATATAATGTCTTACCCTGTTTATTAAATCATAAGGGTATCCCTTGAAAAAATTGCACGTGATCCTCTGATTAATATCTGTCATAGTGCACAGGCATGTAAGACCAGAAGAGTTATCCTGCCTTAGCCTGGGAATCTCCTCTCTTCTGAAACTTTGACCTTGCAGCCTTAAAAGCTTACTACTATATTTTTAATGGAATATAAATAATAATCAGATAGCCATTGCATCAAAGTCTTCTGGCAGGATGAGTCAGTGCCCACCTTAAAGCATTTGCATGCTCAGTTGGATGATCTCTATCTGAACAACCAAGTAGAAGAGCACAACTCTGTCCAACAGTAGCATCCACTTGTCCTCTTTGAATGGATCTTCAGTGAAGGTTGTATTCAAAAAGTATAATCAGTAATTAGGAGTGTTTCATGCAAGCATGGAAGCAAGAGTGTTATCTGGAGAGATTTCAAAATCCTGCTGAATTTAAGGGGAAAAAGAAAGCCAAAGAATAACTAATTTAGCTCTGCATTGCATGTCTGTGGTCAAAAGAATAGACATACAAGGGTGATGCAAAGCCAGAGCCCATCACAGGAGGGGCCATTGCTCTACTGTAGTCGCTACCTTTCACGTTCTGCCTGTCCAAGGACCACAAAATCACAAAACTTATGAGAATATCAGTTATTCTTTCTGTGATTTCTGCTCTGGGGAAAGACACCCCTGTGTAATTTGTTACCAGTCTAATTTACATTTCTTGATGTAATGCACACCCAGTAATATGCTCCTTTTGCTGCTGGCTGCTTTGAGCAGGAGACTCCATTTATTTTCCCTTATCTCTTAGAAAGGAGCACTGTTTTTTCCCTTTGTCCACTGGCTCCTTCATCACTATTTCATTTCATCTTCTTTTCTGCCCTTCCCCTGCTGTCCCTTTCTTGACCATGCTTTTTTGCTTCCTCTTTCACCTTCTACCTTCACTTGGTTTCCTGCCCAGTACATTTGTCTCTCCCACGTAGTCCCTCCTTTCCTTCTCATCGTCTTGTCTTGATTTCTTTCCAACTTATCCCTTCCCTGGCACCTTTGTAAATCTGTCTCCCGCTCCTTGCATTTCTGTCTTAAAGTTTTTCCTCCAGTTTTCAAACCATAAAATGCAATATTAGGCAATCTTTCTTAGCAGCAGCCTGGTGTCAGTGGCTCTGACAACCACTCGAAACACTAGCTACACCAGTCAGGGTAGCCCTACTGCCATGTGCAAAACCGGTTGAGGAACACTGGTCACCTTGCAGCTTCGGTCCTAATAGAAGCAAGGAAAGAACTAGCGTTCTGGAGGAGGATAAATATTGGAGGGACTGGCCAGAAAGCAGGTCACAGCAGGTTTTAAAAACATGTAAAAAATCACAATACAACTTCAGTGGTTTCATTATAATTCTGCAATACTTATCTTACCAGAAATTTGGAACAGGATATGCACAGAACTGATTCTTCAGCCACGTGAACTGTAGTGCCGCCAGAGATACAGGAAGGTTTCTACCTCTGCTCCAGGAGCTTCACCGATTGCTGCCCCTAAGAGCAGCAATCTCCTTTCTTCTAGACTAGCAATAGGATTTTGTTCACCACCTTCCTTCATCTACCTCTTCTCCAGATGACTGTCCTGAAGATCAAGTAAAACGAAGTTGATGGGATGTCGGACCCTGCAGCCTGGGGCTGCAGCCGCTGCCTCCCATCAGCATCTCCCTCCATCAGCCAGGGGCAGGCTCTCCACTTTGTATCCTCAGTGCTCTAGGAATTTTCTGATGGGCAATCCGCTGTGAACAAATGTATTTGAGGAGTCACTTGTTCCATGTGGAATTTAGGTTTGTTCTTATTTATTGTATATCAGGTAGTTTTGATCATCTTTAGTATTGTTCCTGAGCTACTTGCTCCTGCCTTGTTCAACAAAAACGTTTTTAAAACGAGGTGAACTGGGAGAGATCCATTTGATTGAGACCGTTGCAAGTTACTTTCAGAGTTCAGCAACGTGGATTAGTGTAGACTGGTCCCATGGGAGGGGGAAGGATAAGTAAAAATTATGCAAGAGAGAGGAAGACAGAAAAAGAAGAAACCTGAAAAGAGTTGAAAGAAGTGACTCTGGGATAAAGATGATATTGTGAGTGCGTTCCTCTCACACAGTTGAAGCCTGCTTTGGGAGTATTAGCTGGTGAACTGAATGAATAAGTAATTTATTCTGCTAAGTATTTTCAGCAAAAACTTTTTTTTTTTTTCATCCTTAGCCTTTTCTCTCAAGATACTGTTAGTAGAAGGAAGTGGGTTTTTTTCAGTTGTCTCTCATCTTGAAAAAGGAAAGTAGAATCAAACAATAGCGAATGTTGTTTGCCAGAAATACAGGAACCTGAAGATGTGTTTTGTCACCAGTAATTATTTAACGTTTATAAATATAAATATTTTATATTATATATACTATAGTATTATATAAATATTTTAATAAATATACCTATTTTAATAGGTATCTAAATATTTAATTTTTAAAAGCAGAGTATTTTAATAAGTTGCCATGAAGGCTCTGCAGGATTAGAGCAAGAGCGTTAAGCAGGATATTTCTTGTCTTGTCTGAAAGAGTGGGCAGAACAGCGGTGCATTTGTAGCCTTCCCTGTGCTAGAAGAGAAGACGTATGATGTAAATAGAGCGGTGACGATTTGAACCTCCTGAACCTGCAGGCATCCTGAAAGGCTCTCCTTGCAACTCTCCTGTCCCCTGCAAGGTGCACTGGATCATTAGTGAATGAGGGCGCTGAATGGCCTCATTAACAACAGTGACACTGATAATCACGTTAGTTTTCATCACGGACAAGAAGAGGTGCAACTCCAGCTGGAAGTGACAGCCAGGATGTTTGCTCCCTTTCTTGCAGCGAGAGGTGCATGTCATGTATCAGGGTACTCCAAGAGGGCTGCATTATAAGGAAACCAAGATCATAGTAAAAGCGAGAGAATCATGGAGTTTTGTTTACAATTGCAGATCTATAGGATGTATCGTAAAGTGTAGTTATGTGCATGCCTTCTGCAGCTGTTCTCTGGTGGTCACAAGCAAATAAGAATGTAAAATGTAAGTGGAAATGAAAGCCTTTTATTTAGAAGTATGTTTGCTGTGCTCCGAGAAGAGAAGCCATCTTCTTCGAGCGGGGCCTCCCATGGTAATTACGGCCGTGCTTCACTGAAAGCATATTTTGTGGACTCTGTGTGGGGAGCGATAGCACTGCTCAAAAGGCAAATGCCTGAAGAGCTCCCATATGTTTCTGATCGAATTTTAAGTCTAGACTTGCTTTATTTAGTTTCTTTTGCTCTGCATTTGCCTAGCTAAAGCTATTAGGAGTTCTTTTAAAACTGGAAAAATGGGGTGTGCTGCTTAGGTTAAAAATAAATGTAAAACTTTTCCTTTTTTAAAAAGTTTTTGCATCAGGGTAAGAGTTATCCTCCGTTCAAAACCCCCGTGAGCTCTTCAAAGAAGGAGTCTGTGCAGCAACATCAGGGAGTTATTAAATACATACTTAGTCCGCAATTTTCATTGGTAAATTCTTTGTGTCTGCTTAATGTGTGCTAGTTAGAAGAACTGATTCTTTCTGCAGACTCGTTTACTCAACCCTGGGGACCCATGATCCCCTGCCCCTTTAGCACTAGCTTTTACAAACACCATTTCCATTTTTTTTAAATACGAAAAAAAAAAAAAATAATAAAAAAAAAAGACAACAACAACAAACCCCACCACACAACAGACCAAGCAGCCTGTTAAAAAGAGGCCAGGCAGCAGAACTCAGCCCCAATACTTGAAAACCGAAATGCTGGAGACAATAACCGAATTGGAATTACCGCAGCAGTGACACTTTTATAAGAAGGAGCTTTCTATGAATGGAGAGCTGCTGTCTGGGGCCTGGGAACAGCTCGGCACCGCGAACGCAGCCCCAGGCTGTCGGAGTTGGCCTGATAATGCAGGGAAGACGCAGTCTACGCCGTCTCTACCGCTATCATCTTCCGGGCTCAGACTAAACATTTAATTGGGCTTAGTCACTTATTTACTCACTGACATGGCAGCCAGTGTGAGCAGGGATCTGGGGGAGGTTGTTTTTCCTCTGCTTCTGCCCACAGGCAGGTTGGAGCTCCCTCTGCTGCTCTCTGCTTCGGGTTACTGCTATTTGCTCCACTTTTCTCCACATTTGGAGAGTCTGGCAGAGCTCATTTACGTAACCTTTGCTCAGAAGGCCATCGTGCTGAAATCATGCAAGGCTTCCCTCAGACCGGTGTTTTTCAGAGGTCTCCAGAGCAAAGAGGACGGTGGGACTACACTCGCAAGGAGCAGTGTGGTGCTGGTTCTGGTATCTCAAGGTGGTTCTCTGGGTGCCTGGGTCCCTGTGCCTCTCCGTCCAGGGGAGCCCTTGCCCTCCCAGCCACCACCCAGGGCAGAAAGATGCCTCTTCTCCTGACGTCGCGGTTGAGATTCCTGTTAGGAGGGGAAAAAAAGTCTGAATCCTGCTCCCAGTGTAAAAGTGGTCACTTGATGACTTGTCACCCTGACGGGGGTATCTAGTGACAGGCAACTCCTGGGCTTTTGTCCTTTCCCTGACTTTGACTTGAGTCTCAGCTCACGCCGGTTGATACCGTGTGCTGGTGGCTACTGAAGGTAAAGGTCCCGTCCCCGAGCTGAACCCCCGCCCTGCGCTCTGCCTGGGGATCCTCTTCCTGCATTGCCAGCAACAGGGAGCCAGTCTTTTCCCAAGCGCTGCCTTTTCCCAAACATCTGCCGCCCCTCTGGAAGGCACCTCTGACCTCCAGGTGCGGGTCCCACTCCCCTGGTCACAGTGTGCTGGGCGAAGGAGCTGGAGGGAAGCCCCGTGAAACGGCGTGGGAGCAAGGCAGCACCACGGCGGGGCAGAGGAGAGGGGCTGCAGCGGGGAGAGCTCTGCCTGGTCCTCCCGCGTGTCCCTGCCTGTACCCGCTGGGAAGATGCACAGAAGTGTCTGTACGCAGAGCATCCCAGATACACACGAACGGCTCCACCGGGAGGTATTCGTAGCGGGATTTGGTGGCGGAGCTTGGGCTCTGGGTGGAAAGGAGAGCTTGCTGCGGGATTTCTCTGTTCAGGTCTGGACTGGGCTTGAATGAAAATTCAAAATATAATGGTCAGAGTGCAGCTCTGCTTCGAGGAGGAAAAGAGGCTCTGGCCTGATTTTGGTTCAGGTTTGGTTTGACGGGTTACATCCAGGAAATCCTCCCACTGTCCTCTCCAGTTTCTGATCCTGCTGGGCTAAATAGCAATTTGGCTAAATTACGTTATTTGAATCTAGTGTGCTGCATTCAACCTGGTATTAAAATGCATGTATCTTTTAAATTTGATATGAAGACAGCTGTATGCGTTTTCCCTTGTTTGTAAATTGTATACACATGATACGAAGTTTTCAGTAAGCACTAAACAATGCGATGTGAGGCATTTCAACAAAGGAATAATTTAATGCAACCCAGCAGAAATGCAGAGCCTTAGAAGTGGTTCCTTATGAAGCTACAAATTTTGGAAATGGGTCCAGAAGACCTACACTGGAGCAGCACAAAAAACAATAGTTAACACAGTAACATTTTTTCTGTAAGAAAAATACACCATGAATAAATTATATTTTGCCTATTTTTTTAGCTCGTTGATTTACTTGAACGCTTCAGTTGGCATATTTTGTATTCATTGCATGTTAGGGATTAAGATTCTCATTTCTTCACCAAAAGAGAATATTGTCATACAAGATGCACTTCGAGCCAATGAGACTTTTTTAGTCAAGTGTAAATTTGTCTCATATATTATGTTCCAGTTCAAAGAAGATTAACACATTGTTACGTTTGTTTCATCTTCTATTTAGCTTTAACACAATGAGACACGTTTCCTTTGTAACCTTCTTCAGAGACAGGAACTGTTCCTACTTTGACAGGTTGAGGACCGTCCTAGAGGGGACTGTAGGATTTGTCGCGGCCATTAATGAAGTCTGCAGAAGCTGGCTGGGAACTGAAGAGCTCTCAGCTCCCCACCTTCTTCAGACCCTGAGTTCATGTGCTCTCATGGTGATCTGGGCTGGATTAAGGAATAAAAGAACACTAGTATTTCCCGGTAAAGAAAATAGGAAGCAAAACAACTGTGTCAGAGATAGAATAACTGCAGCAACAAAGCCGTGCTGGGGGAGCAGGCTGTGAGGAACAGGGTCTCTGGTATACCTTGGGTGTATTTAAAGCACACAGCAGTGCTGGGCAGAACTGTCTGAGCTGGAGGCCAAACAGGTATTGTCATGTCTGATTCCGCACAGGATTTGCTGAGTCCTGAGTGTTTTAGCCCAGGTGGCTAAATAATAATAATAAAATACTCTTTGTAACTTAACTGATGGAGTTATCGCCACAAAGCACCGGTACGAACCATGTACCCTAAATACATGCAAAAATGTAAAAGGCAATTATGTAGGTACCAGAGAGAACCTAACTCCAGCAGAGTTGGCATGTCATCCGTGGACAAAGCCGGGGGGGAAGGTCTCAGCCTGGACTATCCTTGCTCGGCCCGGCCTGCAGGTGGGACATGCTTGGGGATTGCACTGCTGCTGTCTAACTCTTGCACCCTGCTCTCTTACCAGATGGCGATGCAGCTCAAATTGAAATGCAGTAGTTTGCAGTACATAGGAGCCTGTGCTGAACCAGCCACTTGAAATAGAGGAATAAAGACCCATAAGCCTTCCCAAAACAACTGGGACGCTCTTAGCAGTTACTGAAGTTGATAGAAGAACACATTAGTGGTAAATGAATGAATCCAGAAGCCACAGCTAACGTTTCGTAAGTGGCCACTGATTTAAAGCTTAAGATTTGTGCCTCAAATTCAGGCACGTCGGTGTGGCTTCAGCTGGCCCAGCTGTGCAAAAAGCTGCAGGTTTTTCTGCAAACAGCAGCTGAAGTCTCTGCCGGCTGTCTGCCCGAATCCAGCTGGCCACGCTGAAACGCGCCTGTAAGTCCGCTCTGTGGTTGTCCAGGCTGGGCCTGACCCTGGAGAAAACAGGAATGCTGATCTCCCCTGACGGTTCCCATGGCACGAGAAGGTAACTGTGTTTGGAGAATAGCCGGGCTGTGGACCAGAGAGCAGAGCCGCCCAATGCGCGAGGAGGCTGAGGCACGGAACGCATGTGGCAACCCACTGCTCAATGTGGATGCTGAGGGCTGTCATGCCTCCGTGTACGCGGAAATAAGATTGTTGTGTTTGGGTGCATGTGCATGTTCATGTTGTGACAGCAAGAGGTGCCGGGTTTGTTCTCAGTGTTTGTGCTTATTGTTTCTTCTCTCTTTCCAGTCGAAGACCACCCCCTTCACCTACTCGACCCACTGTAATTCGTCCGTTAGATTCATCCCTGTTAGACTAAAAGAAGTTTCTGGCATGTCATTAATTGTTAACCAAATACGTGGGAGCAAATTGCTTGATAACTGTTGCAATAACCAATGTATAGTCGCATGTATGGACATCTATAGGCAAGTAACCCATTTTACTGATATACTCTCTGTCCATTCCACATCGTTTATGAGGTCTTAAATGTTTTGGGAAGGTCTGTACTGCCTTGACTTCTCCTTTTGCAATAGCTGATGTTAGCTAACTTACTGACACGTGTTCACCCAGGCCACTGTGCTCACAGTCAAAGGAGGGCTTGATTTTGTGTGTGTTTGTGCACGTGTTGATTTGATCTACTTCTTCCTTTCCTCTTATCTGAAAAGAATCTTATTTTTATTTGTACCTTTCAGATTTTCTGTCCTTTGGAATTACACAGTTATGCCCATTTTATTTTTTGAATGGCTAAACTGGGCGGAGAAAAACGATGTGGTTTCTTATCAAGCTCTTCCGAAGGCCCCACACTTCCACGTCTTTCTTGCAAGAAGCTTGCTGGATGGCTGCTTCTCTAACTTCTCCTTATCCAAAGTCTAGTTTTTAAGGAATGTCGTTGAACAGGAAGGGTGTGTATGGGACAACGTGTGTTTTACTTTCTTTCCACGTTGGTGGCTGATGAGCAGAGGTGGTTGGGTGGCTGGTGTAAGGACCAGACTGCAGTGCCCCAGCTTGCAAGGCTCGTTGTGGAGCCATCCCACCCTGCAGCAAGGATGTGAAAGAGCAGTTTGAAGAGCCAGTACGTGACAGAACGGCGTGCGCCAGCTCGCTTTGTCCTCTGCTAGCGCTTGCTCGCGTTTGCGCTCCCGCTGAACTCATGGGAAGCCCTGTGGGTATGTGAGTGCCTGTAATGTGTATAAATGCGCTGCACAGCAGGATCCAGAGAACTGAGCGCCGCTTTTGGTCATTTTGTGAAACAGAAGGAGATACGGGTACATATAGAAATATATGTACAGCTTTAAATGGGCTACTGCTCTTCTGCCCACTGTGTGAGCCATTTCACAGAGCTACGGCCTAGATTTGCATCTGAGCTTTCCAAGGGTTTGGTTTGAAGTATTTGCTCACACCAGTTGATAAAGCTCCACTGTGCCCAGGATATAAATATTTTCTCTGTGCATCACTTCAAGTCCTGCACACCTCAGATTAGGGTTGCTTTTCCAGCTGGGTACTGAGAAGTGCTCAGCTGTGCATCCTGGCAATGGATTATTTTCGCAGCTGTTTGCTTGCAGAGGTCCTCTCTGCCTATTGTTTTGTATATTATATATTAATGCGTTATAAAAACTTTTTGTCTTAACTGCACTTTAAACGCTTAGGGTCAGTGTCACCCTTATTACCTAAAACTTACTGAGTTAGCAGAATTAAACTAGAGATGAATTTGGCTTTGTTTCTTCAGAAAATATTAATTACTGTTATTACAATTATAGTTACAGATCCCTAGACAAAGCAATTGGTGGTTTCAAAGGCCCCCAGCATAATCAGCCTAAGAAATTTATTTATCGAGACGGCGTGAAGGGCTCCAGTATGCTGTAGCCCCATGGTTAGGAAGAATCCAATCAGAGAGCCACAACCAATGGGGATTTTGCCTGTTACGTATTCCCAGACTGCTGATTAACTAACAGTTGTGCTCACCGCTGAAGCAAATCCTGTTTCGGCTTGCATAAGAGAGACGAGCTTGGGAAAGCATCATGATTTGTATGTTAGCTTAACTTTAATTTCCTGTCATACTTGTGACACACACCTGGGGAGTCTAGAGGCCGACATCTGAAGCACAGCGAGGAGGGAGTTCGTCAGAGCACCCACGTCTTGGTCATCTCAGAAGATTGCTTAAGCAGTCGGTGTTTGTTTGGAGAACAGGCCCACGTCTCCAACAAGAAATGCACAGAATCGCCTTTCAAGGAAAAAAAAAAAAATAGGTTGCAAACCCAACTACAGTTATATTGATTGTTACTAGAAAAAAAAAAGTTTTGATGATTTTTCTGGTGTTCTACACAGTTTTCCACTGTGTAGCGCTCTCTGCTGTAACATTCACGCATCTATTAGGTGTATATTTATAAATAGCCATAGCAGTCCATACCGTTTCCCAGCCAGCAAACCTGTATCTAGTTTATCAGAGCCCTCTGTGACTGACCGGCAGGTGCCTGCTGACAGAAAGCCAAGCTCTGCGCCTCTTCGCTTCAGCCACAGAAAGTTGCTTTATCCCCACGTTTTGAGATTCATTCAGTGACATTGCAAGGCCGTGGGCTGGGTTTGTCCCACCACCCCCAAGGTCGCCTTTGCTCAGTGGAAAGAGGCAGCACCTCCAGAAGGTGATTCAGACCGGTGTGGCCGCATGGGAGACCAGGGTGGTAATGCTGCTAAGGTAGGAGCCACAATTAGATGACATATATCCTGGCCTAAAAACATGTTTTTCAATTCTCTGTACTTGAGACTCCTTAATTTACTTTAATGACTCTGTTTCTGTCAAGCATAAAGAAGTGGGTAGCACAATTCAGCGCTGTCCTTAGCTCTGCCCTCCAAGAAATTGTATTTCTCAGCAGTAAGCCTAGATTGTCAATGAAGCTCTCAAGGGTGGGTTTACCCAAAAGAGGAGGAGGAGGCCGTGAGGCGCCTGTGGCCCCGCGCTCAGCAGCACCTGTGGGACACAGCTGCACAGCCCGCTCTCTGCATCCTCATGCAGATCACATCAGCATCTGGCCCTGCGCCCTAAATGCAACACGTTTAGGTGTGCAGGTTAATAATTAACCTTGAGCACAGATCCAGAGTTTGATGATTTGACCTCTAACTTCTTGCATATACGCTTTTCAGAATGCACAACGTAGAATTGTTGTTTATAGGAAAAATATTAAGGGCTTCCCAAGAAATTGCCGCATCCACTTGAATAAGAGCTGTCCTCCCAAATTCAGCCCATTTCCTCCTGCTGTACAGGGCCTGGAATGGGTTTGTTTGTCCTGTTCGCTCCTTGTGCTGGCGAGTTGTGTGTCTCCCATCCCTTGTTCTCCAAGGAGCAGCTTTGGCAGCAACTCGCTCCGTGCCTGAAGGACAGCAGGACGAGCACCCCGTGGACGTGCCGGAGGGGCTGGCCCCCTCCCACGGGCCACCGTCCCCTCTGCAGACACCCCGACATGGCCCGAGCTGAGCCCGAGCTCCCGTAGCTGAGAAGCACAGGTTGCCCTCTCTGTTTCTTAAATTCCCTCTGGCATAGCTCATAAGACTGACAGGGAGGAGTAGAGATGTCCATTAAGCAACAGCAGGGTTTCTGATCTTACGTGGGGTGTGCAATTAGCTGGGTGACGTATGTAGTTACGTTGCAGGAGGGTGCTAGTATTGCATTTAGGCTAAGCCTGAGTGTCCGCCTAGAGAATGTGTTCCTGCTCACCTCACCACGGCTGACCGGCAGCTGGAGAGCTTGCGTGTGCCGTGGATAGCTCTCGGCCTTCAGTCTCAAGGGATCTTGTGTTAGGATTAAAAAGATTGTATGTTCAATGAAAAGGCTTATGTACATAGTTAATGTGTGTTTATTTTATGGCTGATCTTGTTGCACTTTCTGAGTAAGCCTCATAAAAGTAGATTATTTATCATATTAAAGGAGATCCATTATAGGTTATGGCATTTCATGTTAAAACCTAACATAGAAAATATTATACTCTCTGTCGCAGACAGCTACACTAAACAACGTGTATACAGCATATTGAGATTACTGGCTAGTTCTGTCTTTCTGTCTTAAAGCAGTCCAAACCTCCTGGATTCAAAGCAGGCCTGTTTTGCGCCTGTGACGCTGGGGAGGCACCCGACGTGTCGGGGTGCAGGCGGCCCGGTTCCCCCGCGGTGGCACCGAACCTCCTCCCCGGGCTCTAGCAGAACAGCTCCCTTGTGTAAACGAATGTTACTCTGCCTGTCTTTCCTCTTGCTTTGTCTGCAGGCGAGCTGATGCCGACGGCTCCTCCCGTCCAGACAGTCCTCCACTCTTGCTTGATATATGATTTGTCCCGTCTTGCCGGCTGTTTGCTTTACTGCCTGTCTCTTTACTCTTCCAGGACACTGTAAACGTTGGCTTCTTTTTGTAAGAAGCAAACGCTTGATTTCTTTCTGAATTTTGCTCTGTATGTTAATGCCCTACTTCATATGAGCCAAAACATCTGCTTCGGTTTCATGATGTGTACATGGTTCCTGGTGTTGACCTTTGGGCACAGCAAGTTGATTCCCGAAACCATGGTCATTACTGAGCCTCACGTACACCTGCTGTAAAAATGTTACGCTGCATTTCTGAACCTGAAATAAACTGTAACTCTTGATGGGCTTTTATTATTACTTTCTGGATGCGCGTGAGTGGTTTTCTGTCTCTTGCGCTGTCGTCTCAGCACGCTGCGCTGCGCCTCTGTTGGGACTGCGGTGAGGATTTATTGGAGATGCGCGTTGCATTGACATCACTGGAGATGTCGTTAGAAGGGGCGAAGGGGGAGCAGTGGCCCATGGGAAGCATTCAGCCTGCTGCCCGGCAAGGGGCTGGGCGTGCAGCAGAGATGTGTTGCTGGGAAGCGGATGAATGTTTTTCAAGCTGTACCTGGTATTCATTTCATTGTCGAGGAAAGCACGTTTTGGGGGAGATTCAGAGCTGAGCAGAAGGCCAGAGTGAATCCTCCAGGGCAGGAGCTGGAGTAAAACTGTGCGTGTGTTATGTCTGGAAGGGATTTCCCCCTCAAGTGGTTGTGTACGAATATGCAGACGTCTTGATTACTCAGTTCCTCCTTCAGATCAGTGTGAGCCAAGTAACTGGAACCAGTGCTTGGAGGAGATGGTCCGTGTGGCACAAGCAGCACAACAGCTGCTGACGGGAGAGGACAGTTGTCACTGAGCACAAAGTCACTGCGTTGGTCCTTAAGTTTTGGGAAGGAGGGGGGAAGGTGGGATGAGCAAAGCAGCAACATCCCTGTTGTATTCACTTTCTTGCTGTAACGTTTGGAGAGATTTTTTTTTTTTTAATGACCCTTAATGGCTATGCCTGAGGCTGTCTGTGCACCCCCCTCAGCGAGAAGCAGGGTCACACATGTCCCGTCTGGCCGGACTATGTTACCTGCCCCCGTATGGGTTTGGGTCCCGCATGCCGGTCAGTGACAGGTCAGTGCTCTGCGCTGGGGCAGCAGCCGCTCCTCTCGAACCGCTGCACCGGGCCGCCAGCTGCCCAGCGTCTCCCCTGCTGGGGCCAGCAGTAGATTCCTTGCCCTGCTGTCATCCACGTTTTTAACCTTTCCCAGCAATGTCCCCTCCGGATACCCCAATCCGGCCCACAGGCCACCTTGTTTGATCATTGCCAATTTCATCAGAATCTCACTTAAAAAAGGTCCACTCCATGAACAGTGTTTGAAGCAGGCTGTGGTGCAAATTTTAAGGCTGGCTGGGGAAAAGCTCTTCCAGAGGATATTTGCTGCAAGAAAATTAGGAAGCCTGTGACCAGCGCTCTCCACGCTTGTGACGTGATTGTCCTCGTCCTCTGGCAGCAGCGAGTCAGATGGGAAGCGGTGAGGATGGAAGCCGAGGCTGTGCCGAGCGCCAGCTCATTCTAATCATGCTCTTGCTCTTTTCCTTACTGTGCATGTTCTGTGCCTTTTCCTCTTAACCCATTTTATTAAGATAATTTTGTATATAAGTTATTTTATTGTTTCCCGACCTTGTGTTTTAAATCTCGTCTCCCCGCACCCCCTGTGAATTTTGGGTTATTTTTTGTCTTCTTCCTAGGCGACCTCCACCAGCTGTTCCAGGAAGATCATCCTAACGTACACATTTCTTTTTTCTTGCATGCAGTCTCCCTCTTTTTTTTTGTCGAAAATTATCTTTAATTTGTACTAGCCTATTTGTAAATAAAAGATTTTATTTTCAGATGTCAATGATAAGCCCGGATTTAAAGAAAATAAAAATTCTGACTAGAAAACAAATGTGTGCTGGTTTTCTATTGAAGGGTCTACCCACTCTTTCTCAAATGGAGCCATTAACAGCCCATGGAAGCAAATGCCTGGGCTCTGTGGGGACTCCCACCCTCCGAGGTGGGAGGGACGTTCTGCTGGGATTCTACCACCGCTTCTGAATTCATTAACTGCCAGGATTGTGCTGTATAAATGGCTTTGGTTTAGCATCAGCAGGAAGAAGAGCAGCCAGCTTCTCTAACAAAAAGAGTCCTAAAAGAGGTGTAATGCACCAGCAGCAATACCTGACTGTGTGAAGATTGCAGCAGTCTCTCCACTGGTGAATCTGCACAGTTATAAATAAATCACAGCTGTTCTGACCATTTTTTTTTTCAAGCTAAACCTCCGAATTCCTTGCAAGCCGACCTCATTGGAGCATCTGAGCTCAAATAGCTGTAAGTAGTTACTTCTGGGATTCCAAATGTCTCTGTCCCTATGGGAAAGATAAAATCTGTGATTTAATGTTTAAAAGATGTGCTTGTTTTGGGTGCCAGAGAAGTATACAAAGGGTAAGTCTAAAAAAGGTAAAATTCGTGGGTTTATTGACTTTTTTTTTTCCTCACGTGAAAACAAAGAGGAGATGTCTCACAAACCATCGTAGATAAATCAGAGGGAGCTGCGTAGATAGAAACTGGAGGTACAACACAGCATTGGGACTGCACCCTGTCGCTTCAGGAGCACAAACAAGACATTTCTTTGTAGTGGATAGTTGAGGGTGAGAGGGAGCTGGAGTAGTGCTGCTCAGGGGATGGGGGCAGGAGATCAGTATTGTGTGTGTGTGTCTAGAAGGGGCCTGACAACACATGGGCTGTGTTCGTTTTCAAGCCAGGTCTGACACAGCTTTCCTGAATTTGGCCAGTTCCTCCTGCTCCGGCTGATTTGGGTCCCTGCTGGCCTCTTGTATATCTAGAGAGCTGCTGAACCACCTGCATGTGCTGGGAAATGCCAGGCACTGATTTTGCTCAAATTAAAAGGGATGCAAGATCAGAGAGCTGTAGACTCAGATTTTTCTTTCTTCTCACTTCGACTTTGTGTTTTGGTAGAGGACAACAGTATTGGCAATGGTATTACCAAAAAAAAGCGGGGGGGAAAAACCCCAGGGACAGCAAATTTTTAGGAGAGGGTGATAAATAATCATTCCTGTTAGACCTTTGAACTGCATGTGCTAAACTAGGAATTGCTGGAGCTGGAAAGAGCACAGTGATGGGCAAGGTGCTTCCCAGCACCCTGCGAAAAGGGAGAAATGGAGGTTCCCAGCAGTCCACGAACACAAGTGTCCTGGAGTAGGGGATGAGGAGGGGAGCTCAGACCAGCTGTTACATGTCCTCTGTGGAACTCCCCTGTGTCGGGTACTGAGGAAAAGAAACTTCAGCAGAGTTCAGGAATTGTGTATTCTCACGACTACTACAGAAGCGACAACGTTTGTACCCAGCGGGTTCTTAGGGAGGTTCCGGCTGTGCTTCACCTCTCAGGTAAGAGGGAATGGGAAGAGACTGAATTTCACAAGCTGCTTTTTTTCCAGGCTGTTCAAAAGGCTGATCTGCACTGGGGGAAGCTCTCAATGCAATGGCATGATACCAGCAGGTGAGCCAACAGCAAATAAAAGGTGGCTGATATTTGAGTTGCGTGGCCGTACCTACAGCACGCCAACCAGGAGCTGCTGCTGTCCTCCCAGCTGCCAGGCAACCTCCGTGCATTAGGCTGTAAGGTACAACCTTCTTTCTTGGGGCATTTAATGTTGTTAAACCCTTCACAGGAATCCTTACCTTCTTCTGCAGTGTTTGATAAAAAATACTGTTGGAAAAAGGACTGCGAACTTCATGGTTTTCTGGTAGCCATTCCTGAAATCTCCTAAGTAGAAAGACAAAGGTATTGGTGTGCTGGGAAACTTCGGCACGTTCTTTAGCATCAACTCGTGGGGTGACTTTTTAAAGAGGCTGTTTAACCTTGTCTGTGCTGTTTGCACCCTGCGATGGTGTGCGTTCCGTGGGTGGGTGGATAAGGCCAAGGGTGCTGCACCAGCTGGTGGCATTATGCGTCCTGGGCTGCTTTTCAATGGATGGGTTAGGACCAAAATCCCGTTTCGGTTTCCTGATCACATATGTCGTTGCTGTTGCCTCTCACATCACAAAGCTGAGAAAAGCTCAGTGATTACGGTGGGAATTGAAGAGATATAAAGATCTTATCTTCAAAGACTAAAGCTTGCCTCTTTCCAGGATTCCCAGATCTCAGGCACCCTCGTGGGGAGGGACACCGACCGCTGGCAGCACGGCGTGGCTGGCGGACACTTGCCTTTCCCTGCAGCAGAGGCTGTAGATGGGGATTCCAGGCGGCACGTGTCAGCAGCTCCCCCAGGAGCGAGGCTTATCCCCGGCCGGTTTACAATTACTCACATTTGGCCAGCTTCAAATCAAAGGAAAATGTCCCACTGAAGTACACAAGTCTCAGTGGACTTGGAAACTTAAAGAAACTGCACTTCCGTGTAATGCAAAATAACATTTAACTCTTGAGAGTTGTTTGGTGATGATTTGGTTGCATGCAAACCGAGAAGGACCTATTTCTTTGGTCTCACCGTGTGCTTCATCAGAGAAGCTGCAGACTGGTACGCTCGGGTAGCGAATGCTCAAAGGGCGTCCAGCGTGGCTGCCAAACTGAGCACAGAGTTATTGCAAAGTTTTGTTCTGTGGCAGATATTCTGACCTCGGGCGTAAAGACTCATAATGGCCATTTATTCAGCATCTTAAATAACTTCAGCAGTATTGCAGAGCACGTGTCCTCAGGAGAAGGTCAGAGAAGCCCCAGGGAAACTCTTCCTGGCCTGTCTCCTCCTCCCCCCTCCCCGGCTCTCTTTCATTTTTCCCTCCTTCGAAGTCTCTTTGTGCATCCAGGCTGTGGACTGAGCTTTATAGTTTCATCTCACAGGCTAGGGAGAGCAGGGTATCTGTGTGGGCTAAGCCTTTCCCTAGGGGATCTCTGGGCAAGGACTGAGCCTAAGGAGGAGGTGAAGGGAAGGAGTTGGGCTGAGCAGAGACGTGGGGCTGCGGGCAGGGATGAAACTGCCTGCCGAGAGCCGCACGGGACACATCCTGCACCCTGCCTGGACAGAGCTTGCTGCATCCATCACAGCCCCGGGATCTGTAGAGGTTGATCCACTGGATTCCAACTGTGGTGGAGGTGAACGTGGCAGCCTGTGCCCGTCTCTACCTGGAATGATGTCTGGGTAGTTGATGTTTGCACTTTACCTAACCCAGAGCTGGTTTTGAGAGTCTGAATTTGGGAAGAGTATTTTTTCAGGAAATATTTCTCCCTGAGGGAATGGGATGCAGCAGAAACGGACTGGAGCCAGGCAGGCTAGATTTGATTTACTTTTGATGTGGACTCAAGCCTTGCCCTACTGATGGACTCTGTGAACCAGCTTTGGGTGGCAGCGTCACAACGGCATAGCCCAGCGCGAGATGGGGCATCCTGGTCGCTGAGCAGCGTTCTGGGAAACCTTGTGAAGAAATACTCGTATTTCAGACAAGCTAAAATATGTCATATTGACTGTGAGCATCTGGCTACTCCGTGCTCCCTGTGAGACTAGAGCATGTGCTCTAAACCTCTCCAGGTTTTCTTTAATTAAAACCAAAATGAGATGTAGTTGTCACCATGACAACAACGGCAATGTTTAATACTTGGCGAGAGTCGTAACAAAGCACTGGAGGTGTTGGGGACCCCGTTGGGGGCTGCTCATTTCCGAGAAAGCCCAAGAAGTATGCGGCAAGCGCCTGCTTACTGGGGTGAGACACCAGCACTCAAAGGGACGGAGTAAATAAAGCAGAAAGTTGCATTTCTGCAGCACTGGCCTCCCAAATAAGTTTCATAAAAACCTGGGTGATGCAAAATGCATCCCTGCGAGGTGGGGCTGGGGCAGCTGTGTGCATCCCTTCCTGCTGGTGGGTTCTGCTCCCCAGGACAGCCAGCGCAGCGCCGGGATGCAGCAGGATGGTCCCAAATGGGAGCAGGGAAAGGGAAGGCGCCGGGGAAGCCCTGCCGGCACTGGGCCAGCTCGTCCCGGCCTCCAGCGGGACTTGTTTGCCATGAGCGCCCTCTGTTGCGGTGTGTCCAGTGCTGGACAGACGTCCACCAGACAGGACCTTACTGTGCCCCGCCACTGTCACAGTAGCCGGGCATCTCCCCAGCGGTGGGTGCACCCACTGGCGTCTGTGCTGAGCTCCATCCCTCTGGCTCGGGGTCTGACCCTGTGGCGGGGCCAGATCCACCCCTGGGAAGGGGCTGGAGAGGGGAACAAGGTGTCTTGCCTCCTCACCCCGCTTCTCCTAAAGGATTTAGGGTAACATGGTGCCTGGCAGCATCGTGAGGCTAATCTGGCCTCGGTGACCGGTGGGGTGCAGGTGAGCGGGGTGAGCACCGCACCCGTCCCGGGCGCCCTCGTGCTCGGTCCAGCAGCACCCACCACCCCGCACTGCCACCCTGCCACAGCCCCCGGCCCCTCCAGCCCTCCCGGGGACGTGCTGTCAGTCCCCATCGCACACGCCGAGGTCCCAGGGGCTGAGGACCTCCGTGGGCACGTGGAGCACGCCTGAGCCAGATGCGCGTTTCCAAGCAGCATTTCTGCTCAGGGGGATGCACCCCCTGTACCCCACCCCCAAATGCAGGTACGGGTCTGCGTGGTCAGAGCACACACTGTCCCACTCGCCTGCACCCCGAGCTGCTGCCCGGGCCGGCCGCTCCGTGGGGTTCAGCTCCCTCCTTGGCCAAAACCAAGCAGGTCAGGTCTGAAAATGGATGCTGAGGGTAACACAAATGTGGTCCTTGCTGCTGTGCGAGAGGTTTTATTGGGCTGGTATCCTCTCCCCAGAGCTGTCCCCCAGCAAAGACCCTTGCACTGCTCACAGCAGAACGTCCCCCCAAGCCAGGCCTACATGAGGAACCTGGACAGGTCCTCTTTGATTTCAGCCTCGTCCCACGGCCCGTGGATGTTGTCCTTGAGCAGCTGAAGGCGGATGAGGCAGTAAGGGCACAGGCAGGAGACGGCGAGCAGCAGCAATGTGAAGAGCACGGCACCCACGCTGGAGACGGTGGCCAGCCCCGCCAGCGCCACCAGCGCGAAGAGCACAGTCACCCCCACGTAGCATTGGGGCGTCTGGGCTTTCAGCTTCTTCTGCAGCATGGGCCAGAGAGCAAAGATCTGCATGGCGAAGGTGACCATGACGAAGGCGTGGAGGGAGCGAGGCAGGCGGGAGGCCAGGCACACCGAGGCGAAGATGGCCATGTTGAGGGACAGCGTGCTGGAGACGATGGCGGCGTTGGCGCCGTAATCAAAGAAGATGAGGTGACCGAGGAGCATGAGGGCCGACATGGCGTAGATGGTGTCCG
Organism: Caloenas nicobarica; assembly: GCF_036013445.1. Classification (NCBI taxonomy): domain Eukaryota; kingdom Metazoa; phylum Chordata; class Aves; order Columbiformes; family Columbidae; genus Caloenas; species Caloenas nicobarica. The sequence goes on from NC_088264.1 coordinate 7,090,555, forward strand.
TGCTGATGGACTCCGTCAGCGTCTTCAGCACCGGCGAGAAGCCGTAGGTGAAGGCGGTGAACACCAGCGTGCTCTTCAGGTCAGCCCACCGCGTCCGCCCGCTCTCCCGCCGCCCGGCCCCGCCGTCCACGGCGTCGAAGAGGACGTAGCCGAGCAGGGAGGCGGCCAGGGCCGCCCCGAAAAGCCCCTGCGGGCTCAGCATGCCGGCGTCCATGTACCACCAGGTGACCACGAAGATGCAGACGCTGCACAGCTGCTGCACCACCGCTCCCGACTGGAAGACGACGGCCCGGTACCGGTACCGCCGGGCGCGCACGTTCTTCCGCAGCTCCTCCAGGAACCGCTGGTCCACGTAGTTATCGGGGAAGGGCTGCCGCTCGTACAGCACCTTCTGCCACCGCCGCCCGGGCACCGGCTCCATCCCCCGCGCCGGGCGGGGGCTGCTCGGCCGCCGCACACGCAGCCGCGGCCCGGCCGGGCCCCGCTGCCGCCGCAAGGGCCGCCGGGCCGCGCGGGGCTGCCCCCTGCCGGCAAACGGCCGCTGCTCGCGCCGGAACGGGCGGGCGGGCCGCGGGTTCGCGCCGCGGGGGGGCCTGGCAGCAGCTGCGGGCGTCCCGCGGCGCGACGGGGCCGGGCCGGAGCTGGCGGGGGCGGGGGACGAGGAGTCAAATTTTCTAGTCTGTTTTGGTGATTTTATTTTCTCTTGACTGGGTGAGGATCTGCTGTGGCTGCACTGATGTTTCTTGTGTGACAGCTAGCTTTTGCTGACAGATCTTACACTGCAGCAAACCAGTGCCTCCTCTTTCTTCCAACTGAGTAGTCGTATCCTAAGGTAGATGCCATTGGCATAGATTGATAATCTGCTTTGTGTCGTTAAATATTGCATTTTGTGATAATACCAAGAGTGATAAGGAAGATAACTTCCATGAGACAAGCCACCTGAAACACAGTTTCTGGCTACTCTGCTGGAGATTTCAATAGCATCCTGAACCACTTCTGATGAAGCACTTTGTTTGCTGTTCCCCGGGCAGCGGTGCGAGGCACTGCCAGGGTGCCCCCCTCCCTGCAAGCAGGCTGGTCCCTGTAGCTTTTGGGGGGCTAGAGGGACGCCCCAGCTCCATGCCGGGGTCCGGCCACCCCGGGTGCCACAGCCCCTACCCTGCACACAGGCCCGTGCACGGAGGTGCTGCTGGGGCTGCCTCGTTTCTCCCAAAAACGCCTGGGCTGGCAGCTGCGGGAGGTAGCGCCGGCCCCACGGGCAGGAGGGATGCGGGTCCTGCCCTGGGACGCGGGTCCTGCCCTGGGATGGGGGTCCTGCCCTGGGATGCGGGTCCTGCCGTGGGATGCGGGTCCTGCCCTGGGATGGGGGTCCTGCCCTGGGACGCGGGTCCTGCCCTGGGACGGGGGTCCTGCCCTGGGATGCGGGTCCTGCCCTGGGATGGGGGTCCTGCCCTGGGATGCGGGTCCTGCCCTGGGATGCGGGTCCTGCCCTGGGATGCGGGTCCTGCCACGGGATGCGGGTCCTGCCCTGGGATGCGGGTCCTGCCACGGGATGGGGGTCCTGCCGCGGGATGGGGGTCCTGCCACGGGATGGGGGTCCTGCCGCGGGATGGGGGTCCTGCCACGGGATGCGGGTCCTGCCCTGGGATGCGGGTCCTGCCACGGGATGCGGGTCCTGCCGTGGTCCCGGCAGCGGCTGTCCCCACACACCGTGGTGAAGGACTCTCCTGGGGGACCCTCCTGCAGCCCCAATGTGCCACCCTTAAGTGGCCATCCAGAAGGGCACAGCAGGTTGGTGGGATTTGGTCTGTTCTCTGTGCTTGGACACCCCCGTGTGTCCAGCCTCGCTCTCGGCAGGTGACCCCAGCCTGTGTCGCAAGCCCCTCTCCCCGTCCCGGCCCAGTGAGGCACCTGCTTTTCTGGTCAAACCAGGCTCCAGCACCCATGTCGAGGAATGTGGGTGCGATGCTGCAAGCACCGGTCACCTTTCAGTCGCGCCCTGCTCTCTCAGCCTGCCAGCACCCTCAAGAAGCAAAGCGGGAAGAGGAAAGGGAGAAGTCGTGGCTCAGCATGGGCTGAGAAGTGCAGCTCTACAGGGACACCCATCCCCGGTGCCGCCCAACCCCTCGCCAAACAGAGCGAGCTAGTGTGCAGCAGGGGGACCGGGGAACAAACAGGCACGAGGGGAGGTTTCACAGAGGCAAGAGGTGTTTTCCCTAAGCGCGTGGGGGTTTGTGCTCGGGTCAGAGCCTTCCCAGCCGCAGAGAGGTGCTTGCTGTGGAGGAGCTGCTTACTTTGGCCTCACGCAAGAGGCCTCAGCCCGGGGCAGAGCAACCCGAACACTGCGCTGTTTGTGCTTCAGGAAGGGGCGTTCGTGGGTGTCCTGTCACGGTGGGAGCGGGCAAAAGAGCTGACGGTTGTTTCCCCACCCCAGCCCTCACATGTTTCCCTTCGCATCAACAGGAACCAGCCAGCGCCTGCCACGGGGGGCTCTCCAAGCAGGACGTCACCTCGTCCAGATACGTGCAGAGCAGCAGGTAACCCCCACAAGCTGGTGTGCCTTCGGGGGACCTCGGGCTGAGCCGCTCCACGGTGACATCTAAAAAGTGCCACCTCCCAGCTCCGTGCCATAGCACTTGCTCTGCAGGGCGGGAACGGCTGGCCACCCTGCCACCCAAGGGGCCAAGCTGGCGACCCCACGCCGGGATGGAGCTGGGCTCAGTTTCAGCTGCCCTGCCTGTAGCCCCATCCCCACACTTTGCACAGGGCCAGGCGTGTTCCTCCGTGCACACCAGCCGGTGCCCACAGGGACAGGGAGTGCTGCCAGCTCCCGCGATTGCTGGCATTGCCTTGAAGCCCAGGGCCTGGGAACTTGTATTTTTATAATAAATGAAATGTCAGTCTCCCAAAGTCGCAGAGTGAAGCTGGGGTGCGCAAGAGAAATGCTCAGAGGGCAGCACTCCCCTCCTGCTCCCCTGAGAAGCGACATGGCCATGGCAGCGGAGGGACACAGCGCGTCCCACGGGCAGGGCAGCGCTCTGCTCTCATTGCGAGTGTACGTAACCGTGGTGCTCTGGGGACAAGGGACGCTGGGCTGGGGCACAACGCTGCCTTGGTGTGGTCAGGTCCATCTGGAAACGCCTGCGGGACGCCCAGCCACCGAATGAGGGGATCACCGTGGCGCTGGCTCTGCACCCTCGGCAGCGCGGAGACCCGCGGGCCCAGGCGCCCCTTCGCTGCTTGGGAGACCCAAACGGGCTTCAGCACTCAGCAGCTGGCGCTGGGACTGGTGCTGGGTCCCAGCAGCAGGGGACGGCGTGAGCTCTGCAAACCTGCTGCCCACAGTCCAAAGGGCAGCTCAGCCCTGCGCGGCTGGCCCAGACTCTGTCTGCAGGGGGATGACTCACCTGCCTGCGCTACAGCCCCAGCAGGACCGGCCATGGGACCGGCCACGTCACCGTCCATCCCTGCCAGTCAGGGGGAAACGTGTGCCATGGAGTCGACCCTCAGCCCTCCTGGGGCCACGTGGCCGCTGGGGCTCTCTCGGCGGGGATGAGCAGTAGCCAAGGTCAAGGATGCAAAAGCTCTTTGTGAGTGTCTTAATGCCTGCACTGGATTCCGTGCAACGGGGCCTCCCTCACCTCACGATGAGGTGTCCCCAAGTGCCACTGGCCTCTGAAGAGGTCGTAAGATGGCAAGTGCTGTGAGACCCTCTGCTGAAATGCAGAAATGAGGAGCTGGACCCCATGGCACTACAAATCCCATATAGGTGGAGGACCTGTTGGCTTGGATGTCCCCTCCTGTTTGCGAAGGGACCCCACTGTGGGTTTGTTTAGTTTCTGCTGGTCTCTGAATGTTTGAATAAGCTGCTACAGCTGTTTGGAAGGAAGGCTGGAAAAGGTGACAGGCTGGGACTGAAACAGCTGTGACTGATCTAGGCCTCCACTAGAGATATTTGAATACCCAAGCATAGAGGGCACCGCACCCCCGCCGCTGGCTCAGGGCTGCCTCCAGGTGTGTCTGCTTGTCCTCAGGGTGGGACCATCGCTTGTAGGCTTCAAAATAACCAAAGAGCACACCCTGCTTGGGGTTTGAGCTTGCCCAAGGCTGCATGGATGAGGGCAGATCCTGCACCTCCCCATGTCCCTCGGCTGGGGCTCTTCCCCTGCGTCCCATCCATGTCACTCCCCGGGGGACGGGGCTGCCCCAGTTGCAAGTCCACAATGGTGCCAGCAGCTTTGCAGGCTCCTGGCGGTGCAGGCTCCATCCTTCTCACCGTCCCCCTGCAGCGAGCGGTGCCAGCACCAGCACACGGGAGGTTGTGCTGCATGTCCCAGGTCGCTGTGACGGAGCTGGGTCCCTCCGTGGGCCTGGGGCAGTGGGACGATGGGGCTGCCTGCAAGCACAGCTATGGATGCTCCGTTTCTCTGCCAAGCAATCCCCCAGCCCTCCCCTTTGACCCTGGAGCTGAACCCTCCCTCCGCAGGAATGTTTTCCGGGGGGAGGTTGGCTCCGCTCCAGCTGCTGAATTTTTCCATGCCCAGAGACCATCTCCTGCCTTACATGGCCCCACAGCACGGCTGCGTCTGCTCGCCTGCAGTCACCTATTTAAGGATTGTTTGGATTCAGTCCGCAGCATGGAATGGGACAGCAGCCCAGCTCCCCACCGCTGGGCTGAGCCTTGTGGGGGGTGCTGGGGCACGCAGAGACCCCAGGGAGGCATTGCCAGGTGAACGGTCCCTGCCCAGGTCAGGGAGGACCTGAATGCTGGTGCGTCGCTGTTTCCCCTCGTGACAGCATCCTAGGGACATGTAGGACGGGCTGGGCAAGACATGGAGGCTTGCAGGGGAGAACAGGGGTGGTGGGAAAGGAGTAGCCAGGGAAGGGGGGAACCAGCACCCTGCCAGGCAACAAAGTGAGATGAGGAGGTACCGAGGCTGCTGGAGAAACCCAGTGATGCTGCTCAGGGCTGGGGAGAGTGGTCCAGGAAATTGGGATTGGGTCTAAGGATCCCAGGCTGGACCAGCACCCGTCAGGACGAGGTTTGGGATTTGCTGAGCGTGTTGCAGGGCGTAAAGGATGGGAACGCTGCTGTGGAGCTGGGAGGAGGCGCTGTGGCAGGAGAGAGGAGATGTAGAAAGGCAGATGCTTGCAGGGACGTGACCTCTGGCAGACGTGGCCTCTGGGGCAGCTGCAAAACTGAGCTCCCTCAGTCCTGGCATTCCCCGGCAGTCAGCACAGGTCGGTCAAGCCCTGCGGCAAAACGCCCTCCCCACCACCCACATTCCTCCAGGGAGAGGGACAAGCTGGTGACCCCGGCCAGCTCCAGGGCAGTGGGTCAGTAGGCTTCCATTTTGTAGGGGAACGAGAAGAAGGTCAAGCTGTCACCTAGTGAAGATGGTTTTGGTTTTTAATCTGCTTAAAAAAAAAATAATCCTCGGGTAACTGCAGCCAAAAATGACATCAACGATGTGCTCTGCCAGCTGTAGGGTGGGACAAGTTCGAACTTCAGCCACCCAGGTAAGCTCAGCTCAGCCCTTGGTCATACGTGGCACATCCCTAATGCACAGACACAGGGATGAAACCAGACCTGGGGGGTAAAAAAATTAAACTGCCCGTGGAACCTGAGCATGGGTTGTCATGGAGGCTGGAAGATGAGAAATGTGAGTGGAAAATTTGGGAGTGAGGAGGGTCTTCAGTTCCTTTGGGTGCCCACAAGACCTGGCAGAGATGAATGAAGCTTCTGCTGAGCAGTTTCTGAGTCTGTTCTTCATTTAAGCCCTGAATTTGAAGCGTGGGGATGGGATACGAAGCGAAGTTCTGACCCAGCTCTGCCACAGTGGGTGAGAAAGAATCAAGAGCTACAGGTGGCAAAATGCTCTGAAAAAAAACAACTCCCCAGAGGGCGAAGGCAACAGACTGTTGGGGAGAGCTGGTAACCAGGGTGGTGGTGGCTGGAACCGCGTGCCAGGTCCCCCGTGTCAGCTCTCCATCACCCCGAGCCTCGTCCACAGCTGCTTCCCTCCCTTTGCAGCTCTGCGACATGGAGTGAGAGGCATGAAGGGACGCGGTGTTTCATAACGAGGTTTTTACCATCTGCCCAGGGGGATGTGTTTGTTCTGTAGCCGTGCAGGTACAAAGCAAACCAGAAACAGATGGGGAGGGGAACACTGGATGAAACGGCGCTTGCAAATGGGCCGGCTGGGGAAAAATTTGGCATGTACTGATCGAAAGAGGTTGTAAATCACTGCTTTAGTTTAGTGTACTGCAAAAGGATCCTCTGCTCACCTTCCCACTTGACTAGTAAAGAAGCATTCGTTCAAACACAGCATGGCCTCAGCCTGGAAACAACGGCAGTTTTGGAGGAGATATTCACCCAGGAGCCCTTCCTGCCCTTTTTCCAACAACATCTACCTGGAGCCTCCAAGCAGGGGCTCCTGCGCTTGGGAACAGCGGTGTGATGTTGGGGCTGAGACGTGTTTTACACATGCAGTGCTTCTCCCTGCAATCCGAGCTCGTCCTACCCTGAAACACGGGGAGAAGGGTCCCCTGGGCTTGGCCCTGCAGGGCATGCACGTCCCCCTCCTCGTGTGTCCCTGGGGAGTGACTCCCTGCTACTGGCCCCCGCCTCACCCACCTCCCTATTTTTAAATATCTCCTGGGGAGAGGATGGAGCCAGGTGGGAATTTAGTTTATTTTAGCACTCAGCAAAAAGGGGAAGGGAAGCAGCTGATCCTGTGGCATCCCCTGTGCGTGCCCAGCCAGCCCCTCTCGTCCCTCGTCCCCACCGCTTGCACCGGGTGGTGGGGCTGCGGCTCCAGCACGGCTGCCCTGGGCCCCAGCTGCCCTCCCAGCCCTGGGGGAGTGCTCTCAGGTTTGGTTTTGTGTTGAGCAAGCCACAGACGTGCTGTCCTGCTGCATCATGTGCCTGCAGTGTTGCCCACTTTGGCCTCAATTTGCATGGGGCCGTGGAGGAAACCCAGCGCGCCCCATTGCACTGGGTGCTTTCCCAGCCCTTCCACTTGCCCCCGGTGCTTATGGGCAGGTTCAGCCCCCGCCGTCCTCCCAGAAATAAAGCTCAAAAAAAGCTTTACACCTCCGTCATGAAGTTTTGCCGTTTCTCGGTTTCTGTAGCAAGATTTGCTTTTTCTTCTCCCAGGGGGCTCAGCTTGCAGCTGCCAGGAAGCACTGGGGGAACCAGCAGGACCCCACTGGAAGCCTCTGGCCCCACAGCACATTTCCATCATGCGACCGAGAGTTAATTTTGATTGTCTGTGTGTCAGCTGCTGGTGGCTGTCTGGACTTTCCCCCTGGGATGACAAGAGCAGCTCCTCGGCTGCCGATGACGTTGTCTTCTCGGGCTGGCAGTGAGCAGTGGCCGCTGCACCGGGGCATGGCACCGAGCCGAGGTGCTGCTGAAGGCCGTACCTGGAACGCCTGCCAGCTGGGCTGGAGAAGGTGGGTCTCTTCTCCTTGAAGCCGTTTTCCATCTGTTCCCAAGCACCAGCTCTAGGAAAAGGTGTTTCCTGTTGCGCAGGGACTCTGTGCTCCCAAGGTGGGGCCGGGAGGTGCTGTGGCTTTCTGCTGCGCCTCGCCTGGGCATCCCTGCTGGAGCAATCCTTCTGCCTCCTGTTCTTAGCCAAGATTTTAAAATTCATACAAAGCCACACAAAGTGAGCCAACCAAATACAAATGTGTTCAGAAGTGGAATTCCTATTTCAATTAATTTTCAGCACCTTAGTTAAAGTTTTGATTTTCAGGTTTTGAGCCACTAAAGGGGGGGCTCAGAGCCAGGCAGAAGAATTCTCTCTCTGGACCCAGCTGTGCCCCCCGAGAGCCGTGCGAGGGGTCTGAGCCTGTCACAGGAGGCCCAGGCCACAGCTCCACCAGCGCTTTTGGGAGCCCCAGGCCCGCACCAACCTCTCCCCATGCCACGTTTCAAGGCTCTTTCAGGCCGGAGTGGAGCCGGCTGGCTGGAGATCAGAGCAGTCACTCTCCTGCACCAGGTCACGCAGCCCCTGCCAAGAGTCACCGTGTGCTGTGAGACGTGACAGGAGCAGAATCACCGGTGCAAGCTCCACCATCCGTCCCTGCTGCCTCAGCCCAGGGGTGAAACCCTGCAGCAACAACCCTCCCCCAAAATCCCGTGTCTCGGAGAGACTTTATTGAGTGATGAAAGAGCAATTCTCAGCTCGGCTGGAAGCAGAGTTTCTCCTGTTTGGGTTTGCAAGGAAAATGATTCCAACCCCATTTTTTTGCACAGCTTGTCCCCACTTGGTGTGAGCTGCAAAAGAAAGAAAAGAAATTCAGGATTTTTTTTTTTTTTTCCTACGTTTTGTACCGGTTTGCTGGATTCTCTCCTGCAAGTGGTTAATGGTTCATCTGAAGTCTGAGGAAGCTCTCTGAAGCAATCTTGCAATTTACAGCTTTTCCTTTACTAAATAAGAAATGGTCAGGAAATTAAACAGGAAATTGTGTCTGGAAGGAACAAAAGTTGTGTTGTCACAACCTGCTTATGAAAGGTTTACTTTATTCTAACCAGTAAGGAGCCAAGATCAATAGTCAGAAGAGGAAGGAGTTTGTGCGAATTAAATCACAAGTGAAAAGAAAAAAAAAACCAACCACCAACACTTGGGAAAACAAGAAGCCTTTGTAAAGAGCAGAGAGGGTGAATAAGAGCGAAGGCTCAGCATCTGTGGCAACTAAATGCTGGAAAATGCTGAAAGATGGAGGCCCGGGGTGTAGCCTGTGGTCAGGCATCTCCCAAAAGGTCAAACATTGCTCGATGGCCTCCCGTCTCTGGGAGATTCTCTGCAGCCCATACAACACGCTGGGTCTGTTAGAGTGTGACAGAGAAGTGCTGCTCCCTCCCTGCATGGGGTTTGCAGGTTTCCCGCTCAGAAACCCCACAGCGAGGTGCCCCTTGGCCCGCCCAGGGGACACAGGTCCTGCACAATTGGGTGACACGGTGGCCCGAATTCAGCCCTGCGGCAGCACCAGCTCACCTCATCCCGGGATGTGGCCAAGAGAAATTTGGCCAAGGGCAAGCCAAAAACCTGCTACAATCGTGCAGAGCTTTCTGAGGATCCCACGCAAATATTTGCTCCCAAGTAGCCCTACAGTACATTGGGCTTTGCTTTAATTATGGCCTCTAGTTGGGAGATTAGGTAATGTCTAATTATTTTTTTAACCGCTATCCTGCTCATATTATCAGTGGTTGAGAAGCAAGCTTAGCAAGCGCTGGTACGTGGGTATGTCAGAGGTGATGGATCAAAATCTCTGTCTGGATGATGGCACCAGGCCATTCTGGTGGACGCTTGTACCTGGGTGGGGACTGACTCCAAGGGGCTTTTACTCCATGATCCTGACCAGTCACTGCGGTGGTTCCCCTGAAATGATCTGTCCTCTGTGACAGCTCGTTAGTTGTGTTTGGTCTAAGCCATACGTGATTAATCCCCAGCTGGTAATGGGACTGTAGCATGAGAGCTGTGCCAGCCCAGAGCAGCCACGTGGGCTGAACAAGTGTGGCTTCCCAGCCGCGTCTCCTCCTCCCAGGCCAAGTTCTTGGCAAGGAGGCCGGAGGAATCACCGTCCCAGGAGCACGGCAGAGGCTGGTGACAGAGGCAGTCCCAGGGGTACGCTGTGGCACAGCCCTGAGCAAAGCACCGCCTGCCAGCACCCAGGCAAGAGCTCTGGCTGGGAATACTCAGCAACGGGTTAATAAATGTTAACCGGCTCTTCTAGAAACCCTCGTGGCAAAGGCGCTGTCTCGCCCCGCCAGTGCTGCGAAGCAGCTTCTCAGCGTTTTTCAGGAATTGCCTCGCTCCCGTAACCGGTTGGGCTGCTCCTGTGTCATCCCCGCACCTGGGGTGACAGGACCTGACCGAGTTGGGCGGCACTGGGGCAGCTGGGCTGAGCTGCCCTCCTGGCCGCTTTCATCTCGGTATAATCCATACTGCAGTTCAGCGAGTCCATTTTCCTCTGCTAGAGGTTCACCCTAAATCCCACGGGCTTCTTGCAAAACCTTCTGGTGACTTGCACAGGAATTTTTTTTCTCCTGTTCAACCAAGTCACAGCCCCCTCCAGCGGGTCCAAGCCAGGCTTCTGGCTCAGCTGCAAGGTACGGGGCAGCAGGACCTGCTTTGCACCCCGTGCTGTTGTACCCCCATCTTCCAAAGAGACACAGCACAGATCCGCCCCCTCCTTGCGCAGCCTGTGGTTTGCTGGCCAGGGGGGGTTAAACCCCAGCTGGTGTGCAGCTGGAGCTTCTCCCGTGTGGCTTCTCCTCCATGTGTTGGCACCCAGACCTGTGGCACATGGAGCTTTCGGAAGGGCAGGGGGTGCCGAGCGTCAATGACAGCGTTTGGGAGCCCCCCGGGCAGCCGCAGGGGCCGCTCCACGGGCTGCAGCGCCTTTGGGGACAACAGCAGCTGTGGCCTGGGAGCGTAAGGAGCTATTAAAGCAGGAATGTTGGTTTTACAAACTGGGGACCTGACACCTCACCGGATCGAGAGACATCTGACTGTAAATCTTCAATGTAAAACAGAGTGGCTTCAAATTAACCCTGGATTGCAAGCTGATTCCTGTATTTAAAAAGTTAAGCTAGGGGGAAGGGTAGCCAAAGAGCCAGGAATCTGTATTTTTTTAATAAATTTATATGGGGAGAGGGTTGTTAGAATTAGACGGATGAGACAGGTAAACTGAGGCAGGGCCGGGTAGCGTGTAAACCCTGGAGTCCCAGCCGGTGGGAACAGCGGAGGGACCGTGCGGCCGGGACGGGGGTGATACAAGCAGGGCCCATTTGCCGTGTTCCGTGTGCCTCCCATCAGGTACAACACCCGGTCCTGCAAAGTCGTTACTAAAACCTGCTTCGATGAGCAATCCTGCCTGTGACTATTACATTGGCAAGGTAATCGTTTTGTGATAGATAAACTTACTCGACACAGACAGAGTCTATGCCCAAGAGAAGTTTATTGTGGTAGAGATAAGCGAAGCAGCGCTGGGTGTGTGGGGAATCTGCGTTCCACCTACACGCACACCTGACAAAGTTTTTAGTGGTCATTATATACCCCCCCCTTTGTTATTACAATTCTCTGTTTTTGGGAATTATCCCACCTACTAATACATATTCATACTAATAGATACGCGTGCTCTGTCGTGGTGTTAGGGTCTTCTCTCCCCATCTGGTGGTCGTCAGGATGAAGGCTCTCCTCTTCCTCAGTTTGTCCTTTATCTGAACTCGGGGGTCCTTGTAGAAAAAAAAATCACTGTCCTTCTGGCTTTGGCTGACGTTTCTATTATCTCCCCCATTTGGTCGTCATCTTGTCCTTCAGTCCACGATTTATTTGTTCCTGTCCTGTGTTTCGGTACATCTGGTTTCCTCAAAATAGACTCAGAACATCCTTATCAATAACATGAGCCATCTGCCATCCCATTTAACTAGCAACAGGAATCACTAGGTCGCTCTAACATTTACTACGGTTTCCTACAGGAGGGCGCTGGTCCCGCAAGGGCTGCGGTGGCTCACGCCTTGTGCTCACACACACGGGCCGGAGCCGCCGCCGGCAAAATGGCGGCTTCCCCGTCCCCCCCGAACTACAGCTCCCAGCAGCCCCCGCGCCCCGGCCCGCCCGCTGGGAAATGGAGTTTCCCCGCCCACTCCGCCGCGGGGTTTCTGCTGGGGGCCTCAGCCGACACCAATCAGCGCTCGGCTCTGTGGGGCAGCCAGAGATGCCTGATCAAAAAAAAAAAAAAAAACCACCTGTCAGCTCGGAGGGCCGTTCCTTAAAATGTCCCTCGCAGCGGAGGTAATGACATTCTTCGCACGCCCCGCGGCCTCGGATTTTGCTGTCAGCCGTTATTTATTACTACGGCGAGTTCCCTTTAACGGCTTATTTCACGCGGACACCTCACAGGGGTCCTTGGAAGGGCGGGGAAATAGAACACCGCTCTCTTGATTCGCTGTCACGCTGGAGCGAAGGAGCCAATCTGCTCCGGCAGCCGGGATTGGGAGGCGGGGCCGCCGCCAGCTGCGCAGGTCATTGGTGGCCGCTGGGCGAAGGGGCGTGGCGGAGCGGCGGGGAGGGTGACGCGTATCCTTCCAGCTCAGCGCGTGAACGGATAAGGGCCGGGGGGAGGGGCCCGGTTCGGCGGGCGGTAACGGCCGCGCTCGCGCCGCCGCGTGTCGCGTCACGTCGGGGCCGCTCCAACGGTCGCTTCTCCTCAGCGGCGCTCGCCGCCGCCGCCCGCGCTTCTCCCGCCGTCCCTTTGCCGGGGAGGATGCGCCGCCTCTGCCCGGCCGCGGCAGGTAGACGGGGGAGACGATGAGGGAGCGGCCCCGCCGGCTCCTGGCCCTGGGCTCCTGCCTCTTCCTCTGCGCCGTGCTCTGGTGAGTCCCGGCCGCGCCGCGGGCTCTCGCGGGGGAAGAGGCTCCTCCGAGGTCTCCCGGGAGTGCGGGCGTCCCCCTGCGCGGGGCTCTCGGGGAGAAGGGCAGCGGCAGCCCCCGGCGCCGGGCCCGCCTTAGCCTCGCCGCCCCTGCCCTCCCCGGCAGCGCGGGGACCCCGGTCCTGCTGCCCCGGCTGGGGAGTGTTTCGCAGCCCGGCGGGGAGCGCCCTGGTCGGGGTGCTGGGAGGCGATGGCCGGGGGCGCGCGGAGCGGGGGGCGGGAGCGGAGACGGTGCCGTTGGGGAAAGAAGGTGCTTCCTTTTGGCAAAATGCGAATGTGCGAGTGTGCTGGCAGCAGCCGGGGAGGAAAAGGCAGGTAACAGCTTTTGGGAGGGTAATTCCCGCTGCTGTGAATAAGAATCATTTGCCGCGTTCGTGACAAGCAGCGGTGTCGGATGTGGAGTCAGTCCTCAAATACCAGGGCTTCCAAGTTACTCTGTAGACTTCTGTGTGTATTTAGTTGCCACTCCGTGCTTTTAACCGGACGGCTGGCTTGCTTTTCTAATTTCGGGCTGAGCTCTGGCTGTGTTCTCTGAAAGATCAGGATGCCTCATTCTTGAAACTGATTTTCTGTGACTGGCTGGAGTTGTGATAAATTAAAGCTAACGAGCCCTTTCATTTTTGCATTGGTTATGTCTTTTAGAGTGTTTTTTTCACAGTGGTTACCTTAGCTATACCTTTTTCCAGCATCTTCTGTTTACTTTGTTTTCAAACTTCCTTAAAATGTGACTTTTATTAAAACACAAATATTAGGAGAATATATTTCTATGTGGGAAGTTCTAAGCTTCTTAAACTTTGGCCTCCTTTGAAGTCGGTGACTCACTGTTTGAGAAACGCTAGCCAGTTTGACCAGCAAACTGCAAATATCAGAAACTGAAGCAGCAGCAGTTGTTAGAGATAACTGTGTATCTGGAGTATTTTAACGCATTTCCTGTAAATTGTTTAAATAGTCTATTTAGCAGAGAAAAAAATGAAATAGTTTTGAAGTTCTGCGTTGTCTCATGGTTGATTCTAGTTGGATGGACAAGGGGAGCCGAGACATGTTTCTGTACAGAATCAGTTGCAAATCTGCTGCTGACACTTGCATTACTGTTTTTGGGCAATCGTGGAGCAAATTTGGTTCGTGTCATCACATTCCTGTTTTCAGGAGGCAATACAGTGAGTCTAAAAAGTGCTTAAACTCTGTTGCTGTGTTTACATTTAGCAAAACTTTAAAAGAAAAAGCTCCTAGCTATGTAAGTTAACTGTGAACCTGATGTAGCTGTCCAGACAGCTTTTCTTTTACTTGTTGGAAAATTATGTGGGTTGTTGTTTGTTTGTTTGTTTGTTTTTTCTCATGGAAGGTTCTTCTTGTTAGGATCCTCATTAGGAAGACAGATTTTGTTTGTTACTGTATCTTGAGGGCTGATAACCTGTTTCCGCCTCAATGTAATTTGTTACCAAAGGTTTTCTCAATTTAGTGATATATGGATGTAATTTTTTTCTTGTTGTGTTCTTAGTTTACTGTTTTAATGGGACTGTTTTAAGAAAGTTCAGTTGCCTGTTCCATATTGATAAAGACATATCCTGTTCAATTAACTTCTTGAAATATTTCTATTCTGTAAAGCTCAGACAACTTCTGAGTTCATCTTGGGTATGTTTAGGAGAAAAATTGAGCTGTGTTTTTTCTGACTTTTTAGAAGAGATTGCTCTTCCAAGCGGTGTCTTAATGGAGCTCAGAGCTTGCACTAGAGTATCCCGAACTTCTTGCTGTTTAAAAAGGAGAAATCCAGACTGTGTTCACCCTGCTCACTCTAGGTGCTTTTGATTAAAGAGCCAGTAGATTACCTTAGATGTTGCGAGGTCTACAGCTCTAGTTCTCTAGTCTCTGTTGCCCAAACATAAATTCACATTAGGGCATTTAAAATTCTCTGTTTGCAGGATGGCATTGCAGCTTGCTTTAATTTCAGTAGCCGTGTCACATTTGTGATTGGAAAGTCTCATCTATTAATTCCTGCCTTGTTGCTGGACTATGTAATGTGATAAGTTGTGATGTATGTAACATTTTCCTAAAAAGAAAATCAATGACTCTGCTCATATAAGCAGTTAAGAAACTTTGAATAGTAAATGGGAGGCTTTGTGTTCTAAATGTTGGCATGTGTGACAAATGTTGGCTTTTTAAATTTAGTTGTCATTAAATGTAATCATCCAAGGATGTAATGTTAGTAGGAGAGAAGCTGTTTTCTTACAGGTGAAAGTAGTGTTCAACAAATGATCAAATTAAAACCAAAAAAGCATGGTGGGGGGAAAAAACACAAGGCAAAGCAGAGTTGCTGAAAGAACATTTTTGGGGCTACTTGGACTCCTATTTTTTCTTTTTTTCCTCCCCTCCGCACCCCCCCCCCCGCCTTTGTTTCATTCCTGGACAGACAGTTGCTTTTTTCTTTGATGAAACTAAGCTTAAAATAGGATTTTTTTTAAAAAAAATCTCCCATCATGCATTTTAAAGCATGCCTGAAGAAGTTGGTCCAGTGGAGAAATATCAGTTGCTAAAAATCAAGTGGGTAAAAAATTGATATGACAATTTTCTAACTGGAAACTGTTTAAAAAGATCTTGTCCTGTAAGTTAAAAATGTGTATCAGGAACAGTACAAAAAAGCCAGAAGCCTGAGTTGAGGGATTTGTTAGCTGCTGTCTTCTAATGAGGGCAATGTGGAGTGCAGGATCAGAGAGATACAAGCACTTGCAGCTTTCTGAAGCAAACTGTACATGGAACAAATGCAGATCTCTGACAAACCTCAGCCAGTGAGGTTGTTCCAAGTAGTTCAAAAGAGTGGGATGGCTGCATGGTTTTGGAGAAATATTTTTGATGGAGGTAAGGCTTAGGAATGTAGTGCTCTAAAAATAATACACGTCTGTGCAGACTGAAGCTTTGACTGTACATGACAAATGACTCCTGTTGTCCTGAATTTACAGAGATTTTTTTACTGCTTCGTTTAATTCCTTTGTGTGGATGATCATAATGTAAAAAAATACTTACAGAACTTGTAATGCTTTGTAGTTTGACAATATACAGAGCTGAAGAAGTGAAGTGGATTTAGAAGCTTATAGGGGGTACTGGAACTATCTGAACTGAGGCTAGCTGTGACAGTTGTTTGACGAGTAACCTGTATGAATTGTTCTGATGTCAGCTTTTGCCTGCCATAAGCTGTGCTTTCCAAGTGTTAGCTATGAGTTTAATAAAGAAGTCGTGCATACACTAGCTTGTCTATGTTTCATTCTGTCCCAGAAAGTGCTTTGCACAGTCTGATCTACTTAGCTTTTATGAACTCTTTTGTCATCCTTGGTTTTACAACTATGAGTAAAAGGAAGATGAGGGTTAAGTGCATGTGTGCATCAGGATTCTTTAGTTGTAGTTAAATTGTGAATCTGCTGCATCAGTAAAGTAAGGCTTGTATCAATGTGGCTGACTTGAAGTATATGGTGCCACTGTAACCTTGTTTTGTAGTCTTTGCATGATAACGCATTTAAAATGCTGAAAGCAGTATTTTAAACCAATGGTTGGAATCTCACTGTCTGAAGCTATGAAATTCAGTATTGTCTGAAGCGTCTTTGTGTTGGGCTTTTCTGAATATGTGACTTAAATGTCTTTTTGTGTTGCATTCCATTAGACAGTCTGGAGAGCACATTCTTTGCAAAGAGTAGATCTAGTCTCAGCTTTTTTTCTCCCTTAAAGATCCATCAGAACTTTTAAAATTATCTTAGTAATGCATGCAGCTCTCCTGTGGTAATAAATAGCCTTTAAATGAATGGTGTGTTGTTTTGTTTTGTCCTTTTTTTATCAGCATTTTACAAGATTAATGGTGGTTCTTTGCATTTATCAACAGTTATTTCTACTGCATATGCAGCAACGAGTGTTGTGTCTCTGGAGGTTGTGCTAAAGCAGTCAGTGCCTTGAAGGTAGCTTTCTTCCTCTGACTGCCTGAAATAATGCCATTGTCATAGAAGCCCGGTCTTCATTTTCTGAGAGGTTTACTTTGTTCTTCAGGCCTTTTTCAATGGAACTCACGCTTCCTGAACTGTTCTGAAAGAAAGACTGAGTCCATTAAGTTACTGAGGAGAGAGTGAGGGTTCCCTCCTTTTTATAGAATTGCAGAACGGTCTGGGTTGAAAGGGGCCTTCAAAGCTCATCCAGTGCCCCCCCTGCCATGAGCAGGGACATCTGCACCAGCTCAGGTTGCTCAGAGCCCTGTCCAGCCTGGCCTGGGATGTCTCCAGGGATGGTTCATCCACCACCTCTCTGGGCAACCTGGACCAGTGTTTTCCCATGTGTACCACTGCTTCCAGATGCTGGAGCATGGCACTGAGAAAAGCTGGTTTTGCTCTTACCAAGCTTGTGCTTCATGCTGCCTATGGGCAGCAAGACAGCTTTGTGACTGCATCTTCTGAATAAGCTGCCGATGGATACTGATGAGCCTTTTGCCATTTTTTTCTGCATTACCAGTGGCTGGAAGGTGGGTTAGTGCAGACTTGAGAGTCTGGCTGTGGATCTGCTGAGCTCCTTGTTCGTAGAGAGCCTTCTTTCTCTTTGACAGTTAGGCTAGTGATAGCAGTCACAGACCTGTATGATTTGTTCAAAGCAAAAGATTTTCCTGCCTTCCTCACCCTTTCACAACTTCTCTCTTTTTTTTTTTTTTAAACCGATTATTCCAGACTAAATTATTTTGTAATCAAGAAGATAAGCTTCAACCAAGCCTCATTCGTAGGCCTATTGTGCTGGCTGTTTGCCCCTTAGGTCCGAAATCTGCCCACCTTCTCTTGCACAGGTGTATGCTGAACTGATCCTGTGAATATTTTCAGTAGAGAAGTGTCACACAGCAGGGACTGACATCTTAATTCTCCCTCTTAGCTGTTTGGCATTGGTGCATCCGCACCTGTTGGTAATACAACCCTTCGAGAGATGCAGAAAATGTCAGTGATCCTCCTGGAGAGAGACTGTTCCCTGCACACTCAAGGAGAGCTTGGTAATGGGTACACTGGTGATAGCTTCCTTCTGTTTTCCCTTGGCTTAAAATTATTCTGTTTCACAGGTGTCAACCGTAAACTGTTTTGAACTCCTGCACTCTCCATTGTCCAGAAATAGGTCTTGTTTGGGGAGACTTTAAGAAAACTCTTGGGTCATTTAGAGGACAGATGAATTTGAATTGAACCTTGTGTCGGTGTTTTTGTATAAAGTCTTTGGAAAGGATAGCTTAGGTGGTTTATCTCTGGGAAGATCAAATTGTGGAAAAACTGCTCTTATCTTCATGTTCTGCTAATTTGGATTTTTTTTATCAGCTGTAATGTATATGATTAATTTTTCTTAGCAGTTGTTTACTTTCTACTTGATTTTTGTGCTTGTCAAAGCAGTTATCAATAGTTTCACTATCTCTGATAGTCTTCTGCAACCTCCTTCACAATTACTTACAGAGTTTGAGCCGAATTAGAACTGGATGGTCTTTCACATGAAATGTACACTGCAATTTCAAAACCACCCGCACTTCTGAATTTCAGTGCATTCCTTTCACAAGCCTAACAGCCATCAGTAGACCATAGCTAATTCGTATGGCAATACGTGTACCCTACCATTCAGATAGGGGTGAGCAGACTTTCTGCTTCAGTAGAGAACCATAGTATGTGCCTGCCCTGTGAAGAGTGAAGATTACTCCCCCCCCTTCTGTGTCTGGGCTTGCAAGCTTTTGCTTTTGGGTTTGTGCACATCAAGCTGAAAAATTCATGTTGTACTAGAGACAATGGCTCTTAAACTACATTAATGATGATACTAAAATACTCGTGCTTAAGTTCCTTTGTTCTTGATGAGGTTTAATAGCTGCTGCTATTTTGAATCATACTTGAAACTTCTGTATTTGAAGTATTGAAAACTTCTGCTTTCATGTAAGTCACGAAGTGTTGGTTATGTGTTTGGAACAATCTCTTGGAGTGTTTCTGCACTGTTAAGTCATTTGAAGATACACCTTGTACCTGAGACAGTGTATCTAGTGACTAATCTCCTGTACTATTTGGGCATTAGATCTCCTTGTTTTCAAGCCAGCATTAAAATGCTACTCTTGTCATGAGAAAGGGAAGGGTGTATTAATATATACAGATACAGAAGCTGCTGTGTGTTCACTGGACATACTGTGCAAGTTTCCTGAACTCAATGGGAATTCTGTTCTCTGTAAATTAACACTTAAGTTTTCATGTTTGTTGTCTTTCTGCATATAGAGAGATGCTTAAGAGGTGCTATACCATTTGGCTTTTTTTTTTTTATTATGAGCTGTATCATTTACAGGCTAAAGAAGCCTGTTGAATGAATATGCAGAATGCTGAAAGATAGTAAGATAGTGGCAGGTGACTCTGATGTTTGAGTATAGTTAGAAACCTCACTAAAAGCTCAATTTGCATTGCATTTTGCTGGACTTATTCAAAGTCTGCATGAAGACCTTTCCTGGCCTTTGGGACTCCAAGTCTCATGTTTTGCTGTACAGATGTTTTTTGGGATGTGAAGGGGCCATGCACTATAAGCAACAAAAGATGCTGTTCTGATGCAAGTGTTTGTATAGATATTTGGTGTTGTTCTGTGAAAATAAATCCATTTCTACTGAGAAGCAAAACTGCTTGGAACTGCAAGTACAAAACAAATCTCTATGGAGGTTGTAGCTAAAGCCAGCACCTGGTTTGCCATTTGTCTCTGCATTTTCATGACTTTTTTTGCATCAGCCTTATTTTCTCTAATTCTTTGAAATGTGCTTGATGCTGCTGACCATGCAGAATTTTCTCGGGTACGATCTGTATAGGGGAATAAGGAGCTTTATTTTTTTAATCTATGGCTTTAGTTTTTGCTTAGTAGTAATCATTGCTAAAGATATCCTGTTACTATATGATGGATATAGTTGATTCAAATTCTTTCTAAATTGCAGTAACTTAAAAATTAGTGACGGAAAACCCACTACAAATTTGCTGCTTCCAAAAGACAAAAGTATCTTTTGATACTTTTTTGATACTTGATACGGGGTGATACCGTGTCACGAAGTGGAAGGTGACACAAATTAGTTAAGCCCTCCAATAGTTTTGATCAATTACATATGGACTGTATGTGCATATTTTTATTTTTAGGCACCTCATGGGAACAGATGAAAAAAGGTTGAGTGAGACAAAGCTAAGGGAATTTTAAAATGTTGTTCATTTTAAATCAAGCCTTTGACTCTCTTTTATTTATTTTTAATAGGCTTCCTATTTGGCATGTCTTTTGTAAAGACAGTCTTTCATCAGCGGTGCAATATGCTTCAGGTGATGCTTGTGCCCTGGCAAATGATGATGAAAATGTCCAGGAAAAGGTATGCTGAATAAATCATGTTAATTAGCTACTCAGTCTGGCGTGATATTAAATTTAAAAAAAATTGATTCATACACTTTGATTCATGGAATCTTCTTGGCCAGAATATTTTATGTACTCGCTTGTTTTGTCAGCCATGATGTTTTCTTCCCACACTTTTGTTTTCCTTTACTTCAAGTTTGTTGCAGCTATGTGACAATACAGCTGGACAGTTTGTGTGTAGCGAGGAACAAATAGGAAAATTGCTAATGGTGGCTCAGATTTTTTTTGTTTGAGTGCCAGATGTTAGAAGTGGTCATCAGGGACAGTATGTGGCTCTGTAGAGACCATGCTAAGAGGTGATGGCCTGGATAAGTCTAGGCCACAGTATGCCAGTTGCATCTATGTTAAAAACCTAATGCACAAATTGTTGTCCTAAATAGATGCTTTAAGATTAATTGTTTTATTAAGTCAGTATTTATCCCTTTTTTCCTTCCTGTTTAATAAAAATTAACAAAGCTAAAATACATATGTGAAATGCTAATAAACAAGATTCTGTCCCTTTCTTATTTACGTTACTCAGCACCTTACGTTAAATTGAGTGTAATCGTCCCACCCTGATTAACTCATAACAAGTTTCTGCATATTGCAGTTTCATAGTGAGTTCCCAAGCTGTTGAGTCATGTCGGAAAGTCACGGTAATTTCACTTACCTGTTTTCACAGGTGAAGAATCAGTCCTGTGATAAGCATGGGTAGCATTGATGTTATTGGTCTTCCCATTTCGTAGTGTTAATCATGGTCCTCATTCCAAGAAAGCTTTTATATGCCACATCAAACCTGGACAATGTGCGCTGAACATTTTAGTTGACTCAAGTGGAGAGCTGTCTGACCAGAAAACAAAACTTTAAATATTGTAGGTTTCTTAAGCATTTCAACATCTAGGGTAGCCGTGCTTTTTGTCAGCTTGTGTGGCCAAATAGAATTCAGTCCTGTTGTTCTGGCTGCCTGAAAAAAGTCTTGTTCAAGTTTAATGGCTCATGTAGTAAAACTGGAAAGATCAAGTAAGTTTTGAGACTGGGAAGCCACCGGTCTATATTTTCCTACTTTTTTTGCAACGTTCTTCCCTTCATTCTATTAACATGGTGCATACTTAAGCAGATTTCTCAAGTTAAACTGAAAGATGTGAAATATACTGTACTTTATTACTCATAAAAGAAAAAATTCTTGGGTGTATGAGAAATCTTAAGCATGTGTCTATTACTCTTAACAAGGCTGCTGGAGCTGTCCTGCTCCAGAAGAGCAGTCTTGCAGCCCTTGATCAGTTTTCCTTAGATCAGTTGTCTCTTTGAGGCATTGATGCTATTTAATCTTGGGGCGTAGGATGTGAGCTAATAATATTTGGGCAAAGATGTTGATTAGCTGTTGTCTTTAAATTTGCCTGCTCAAATTAGCACTTCCTGCTCCTCATTGTATGCCTGAACTCTCAAATTAATATGATCGTGTATAGTGTAACAGCCCATTTTGGATCTGAACACTAGTACTTGCAGTCCTTGACCACAGGATTTTAGCTAGCCCTTATAAAACGTGTGGTATGTAAATTTATACCAGATTGGCTGCAAAGCATTGCTCAAAAATAACTTGCATATGCTGTACTCACAACTTAAAAAAAAAAAAGTTTGAGGGGCAAGTAAATTCTTGTTCGTTCTACGGTCCGATGGTTTTAGAACTTTTTTCCCCCCCTCAAGTGTCTATTCTTTTCTACTTTGTGAATTCACTGCACTCAATTGTTAATCTGTAGTTGTAAAAGATATAGTTGCTTTTTAAAGGTTATGGCAGACTTGTGAAATTATTCTGGTTCTGGTGATAAGGCTGCTATGACTGAAATGTGCCAAGTGTTATTTTTTAGTGGTGGTCTGTTGCAAGTCATCTTAGGAGTTTTTTTTTTTCCTCCTATTTTGGGCAGCATGGAGATAGGAAGGATTTGTTGACATGGGAAATCATAGCAGAATGATTAACCTTCCTTAGTACACAAACAATTTAAGATAGTGTTAGAATGGTCTTTTCTGTGAGGTTTTAACTTAATCAGTTGAACTTGCTGTAGTTTTTATACAGATGAGATTTTAAATGTATGTGGGCCATGGCTCTGGAGATTTGTGTAGCTTAACTTCTCATTGATATTTTGATTATTGTAAAGGTAGTATTCAGTCTGTACCAGAAGTAACTCCTCTTACTAGAAGGCCGGTGTTACTGCATACTAACTGTTGTTTCACCTTTAATATTCTAGGGGGAAGCGGCTGGTCCCAGACTGGAGTCTGAGCATGCAGACTCAAGTACATGGAGTTACCCTACAGAAGAGCTACTTGATGACTTTACAAAATCTGACCAGGCAAGACTTGTTTCATTCACTGTCTCCATACACTCTTCAAATGCTTCTTGGATTTCAGTGTCTTTCGTTTTGGATATCTAAAGCTCATAGTAACCATCTATCTATCGCATTTCGCTTGCGTGCAGGGTGGCTGTCAGACTCATGTTTCCAATGGGGGAGAAAATGTGTGAGCTAACAGATCTTGCATTTCCCATGTGCATGAGTAATAATAATTTAATATTTGTAGGTACTGACTAAAGCTTCCCAAGATAAATTAAATTGGATGTTATAGGTATGGAAGTCTCTTTGGAAACAAAACAAAACCTCACTGAGATCTTTTATGTAGATTAGACTAGGGGATCGTAGCAGTCCATTTTAGCTTCGATCCCTCATGGCTTCTGTCTGTTTTATTTCCTTAGTTAAAACGGAAAAAGGGTTGTGTTTCAGTTGAATGTGCCATTAATACCATTAATGCTTGGCATCAAGTATTACAAAGCCCACTGTTAAAGGTGATCTATTTGCTATATGTATTTTTGTTTTGTAGATTATAAGACAACATACATAGGACATACTTCCGGATATATGTTGCATGGTTTAGATACATAATTCTACAGTAAAACATTCCAGACCTCCTCATGTCCAGTCAGATGACTTGGAGTTAATCCACCTCTTGTTTAATGGCATTTTCTATTGCTGCAAGAGGTATTCTGACCTGTTTCAGTGGTTAGGTACTCTTCCAGATTTAGCCTTATTTTGATTATGCTGTGCAAGGACTTATGAAAACTGAAGGCTAGGATAAATAAGACTCAAGACTACTAGACTCTCAGAAGTGATAAGCGATTTTTATATTTGTTCATAGACTATAAGTAATTTTGGACCTCTATTGGAGTGATAAAATCAAAAGCCTTCCCAAAAATTAAGCTTAGGATGAGAATACTAAATATAAATTTTATGGTAATGAAGCACACAAACAGCATTATTTCTTTCGGTTGCTGAAATATTCAAGTGTATTTTCTTCTGGCTGCCTCTTTATAGAAATGCATGATTGACAAAGCTGTTCCACATGCCTTTTCCAATTAATTTCTCTTACACTAATATTACAGACTGTGAAAGTGTTTCAACTGTTCCAAAGCAGCACTGAATACCACCTAGCAACTGTTTTGCTGTCTGCTTTTCAGGTTCATTGATGACAGAAATCTGAACTGCTGAGCTGTTAAAACTTCATACTAGATGTTACTGCATGAATGCTTTTCCTGTTCAAGTTTTGAAAACCTGTGTTCACCTGTAATGTTTTCACAGACTACAATGAGTGGAACAAGCCAGCCTGAAGTTGAGACTCCACTTTCAGCAGATTTAAATGAAGCTTCATCTAGCATAGTTGCAAGCACTGAAAACATTTCCAGTTCACCTACCTCAGAGATACCTCCAGTCTCGCAGCCTGAGTAAGCTTTTTTTAATTAATATTTTAGTGGTTTGATCTTTCAGAGAATATCACTTACTCCGATGCTGTTAAAAGGATTACCTCTTCAGGTGTAGTAGGGATGAGACTAGACTGTCCCACACTATTCTTTTGCTGTACTTTGGTTTATGGTGCCAATGTTAATAGAATATGCCATCATTTCCTCAGTGCATGGATTCAGTTGTGTACTTGAGTGAAGTGTCATACTGTTGCCATTATCAGTCTCTAAGGTGCTGCTTTGACACAAAAACATCCAGTGTCTTCTATGTGCTAGGCAATATATACTATAAAAGTCCTCAGGTCTTTACCATTAGGATTTCTGCCCTTCACAAATGTGCTTTTGCGTCTGTAATAACAAGCATCAAGGCTACTTTAGCAATGGCCTCTGCTTTCAGGTAAGGAAGAACTTTGCAGAATTTTATTCTAAGACTTAGAGCAGTCTTAAATAAGTTCTGATATAAGAGACTTTTGATGAAATAGCAAATTTAAGTATAAGTGCAACCAAGACAGTTTGTAATTCTGGTACATAGTAGTGTATAGCAGAGCTACCTCTACTGCGGGCATTCTGCAAGAGTTGACGTGCTTTGTTTTGTTTCCCTTCTCTTGTGGAATGTTGTGCTATCAAACGTGAACTGTAGTATAGACGTTCATGTGTATATAGTTCTAGGTACTTTCACAAAATTCTCCTGGGCTTTTTAATGTGTGCTAAGGGGATGTATTCTTCTGATTGTCTGCTAATAAAGATCTAATATTTTGGTAGATAAAAATTCAACACACTTAAAATGAAGTGGATTTCTCTTTAGTGTTTTGTGTTTTTTAAGGGTCCATTTTTTTTTTTTTAATTTACCCAATTTAGTTTCTTCAGCATAGAAGAGGTCTGGAAATCTTGTCTGCTGACTGATTTTGCCTAGTCTGCTAAGGCTAATGCTTAAGCACCTTTTGGTGCTTCCTAAGTATCTGTAATTGCAAGTCTTTGAAAATCAAGCTTCCCAAATTTGCAGTTTTTATAAAGCAAAACTGGAATGTAATTTCAGCATGTTTCTTTTTATAGAGTTTATTGACTGCTGATTAGTTTGTGTAATGTGTTACAAGTCTGACTTTTATCAGGTCTTTAGTAGGAGATTCAGGATGTTTTCTTTTCAGCATTCAGCTTGGTTTCTTGTAACTGTTGAAAGCAGTCTTGCTGTCATAGTTGGGGAATACTAGAGTGATGAACTCTGAAGACTTGATCTATGAAACAAATGAAAATAGAAACTTGTTTTGGAGCACCTGATATATTAGTTAATGCTTGACGGTGGTGTTCTGACACTACCATTTACAGGAAGAAAGGCTAGAATGATTATAAGAGAGATGCATATTTAAAGCTAAACTGAAGTTAGAAATAATGTATAAATATTCTCTTTATGTACAGATTAACTGTCGTATCCAAAACAGCTGTAGTCCAACTCCATAGTTAACTCCATAGTTAAACATGATGTTTAAAAAGACTCCATTGCATTTGTAATTTTTCGACAGCATTTTTCCTGTTTTAAATGCTCATTCCCATCAGTGTAACAAAGTCCAGCTCCCTTAGGTGTTACCGGTCTGATGTCAAAATATCCTGGAAGTAATTTTATTCCAAACTATTTTTGTTTTGTAATGAATCATTTTTAGGACAGCACTGATTGTAGCTTTTCTATCCAGACCTAATCTGGGGAAAACTTCTTGAAAAATAATCTGAGTTCCTCTTGTGGGTGCAAGTAAAGACAGCTGCTGTGTGAAGTCAGCTTGGTAATGCACTTCAAAAATTAAGGCAAAGCTACTTACTAATGAAAGTACCCAAAGGAGAGGGAGTACTGCAGCTTTTAGGCTGGTGTTATTCACCTTCTGCCAAAATTAGTTATTTGAGTCCAGTCAGGTACACCCTGATATCAGGGTATTTATGAGTTCACACTTCTCTCATGTTTTATTTAGTTGATAATTATTCATACTGTCATCTATCCACCGAGATCGAGAATATGTGGAGCTTTATAAAATTAAGTGTAGTGGTCAACCTTCAGTCACTAAGGCGTTACATGCAGAGTTAAACTGTGTGCATCTCGGTTATATGCATTTTGGGGCGTTCAGAGAAACTGCTGCCTGTTTGTTGCTAATAAATTCTTGTATTCCTAGTGTTTGTTACATTTTGTTACGTAGCAAAAAGTCTTGAATACCTGTGAGTTTTTTGTTTTATACTGTGGGAACTTTACCATATGAGAGGTGCTAAAATTGGCTCTCTGGGTTTGTTGCAGCTGCTTCTGTTGATAAGTGTAGCAGTCAGAGAACCAAAAAGATCCCTTTTTAAGTTTCCGATGTGCTGTTTGTGTTTTGACAGCTCTGTATAATGATGTTGGATTAACCTAGTTTGCTACTGACATCGAAGAAAGCTTATGTTGAAATTTAGGAGGCAAAATAAAGCTTTTAGATCTGGTTTATAACCTTCTAGATCAATATGAAAGTCATCCCTGTACTGGAGCAGAGAGGACAGTCACAGAAGTTACCAACTGAAAGTTATTATTTATCCTTCTTCTCCTCCCCACCAATTCCATCATTCCTAAAGAGCACACAAGGGAGGCTTTCTTTTTGGTTTTTGCCTTAGGATTTGTCTGATGCAGCATGTTCAGCCTTTCTGGGAGAGAGGGAGTAGAGCAGTGGGCAGATTAGCTAGTTCAGGCTGCTGATGCAGCTTGGTTAATGTCTAATGCACTACCTCATTTTTAATTACACTAGCAAAAAAAAATAGTGGAAAGGAAGTCAGGCTAGCTACTACATATTGTTATGCCACCACTTCTCTAGTTTTAGCCAAGTTCTGTTCTGACTGCTGCCCATTGACTTGGGAGCATTAGGAGCTTTTAGTGGTGGACAGTCTCGTGTTTTGATCCTTTGAAAAGGAAAGTTGCTGGCAGTCATGTAACTCTGAAGCTGTTCTTAATTTGTAGTGATGATGGGAAAAATGATCCATTTGCAGATGAGATGGGAGATGAGAAGCCAGCTTTGTGTTCCTTTGCTGAGACAAACAGTCTGGAAAAGGAAATTCCATTCTTGCGTGGGTACAGTTGAGAATGCAGTTCTAAAAGTATAGCATACTTCATTCCTCTTTTCTGAATTGTTTCTGTGAGACTGTTGCTTTCAAATATCTCTAGCTGTGTGGTTGATTAGCAGGGTTACTTGTGTTATCAGAAGGGTAAAAAGCATGTTATTTCTTTCCCTTCAGTGCAATAGAAAATTCCCGTGCTGATATCCCTGTAGTCAGCTCTAGTGAAGCTGAGCAGTCAGAACCTGACTGTGATACTGGTGGGACACTTGAGGCTGACCCTCAGAGTGAGCCTTCCTCTTTTGTCAGCCCACCAGAAAGGTGAGTATTGAAGTAGGTTGTGTTTCTGAATAATTGAAAAGTAATCGTTCTTTTCTGTCTTGGCCTTGCAACAAACATTTGCATGTGCTTGCTTAACTACGTAGTTGTGTGTGTGTTTAGTGTTGCGTATCGTTGAAAATGTGATCGTTTTATAGGTCCTAATACTCTTAAAACTTTCAGCCTTGCAGGTCAACATATAGAGAACATATCTTCTTCACATGGCAAGGGAAAGAAGACAAAATCCGAGTTTGACTCGAAAGTTTCAGCAGCTGAAAAGGGAGCAGATGAGCAAAAATCTGCCCTAAATGCTTCAGAGAACTTAAAGGAGGTAAGCAGGACTGATACCACTCAGTACCCAGAAGAGCCTAATGTCCTCTGTTACGTTATCACCAATGTTAAAGATGAGTGATATCCATCGGTTTTCTGATTGCTACTTTATAAATGCACAGCCCTCGCATTTTCAGCACTGTGTGTGGTTTTGATATTGCAGTGTTAACAAGGCTATAATAAAATGGGAGAAAAAGGCAGCAACACTGATCCATTGGCACAGTTTTTCTGACCTAAGTCTCTTCAAACACAAGATTTGGGCAAATCAAAACTATCTGAAGCAGGATCCAGAAGAAATGTTCTTTATGTAACAGTTAAGTTGGGGCTTCCTGCAGGATGCTGATTTTATTTATTTATTATTTTTAAAGGGAGGAGGGGTTGCACAGTCCAGGTAAACTTATAGAAGTCTGAGGGTTGAATCTTGACTGAGTCAGGAAGTCCCCAAGTAGTAAGCAGATGGCTAGAGGCAAAGATGACAGTTGGAGGAAATAAAAAATGTGTGGTGTATTTTTATTCTTTCCTAGATATCTTATTTGTCCACTGTTAAAGTGGGATGCTTAGTCAGACTGGTCTTTTATACTTAACTGTATGACTGCTTTTATGTTCTTACTGTCAGGCGCTTCCTAAAGGTTATGTTTTTGAATAAGTAAAGAATGACCAAGGACACGGCAATACCATTTTTTGCTATTTTAGGGTCACATTTAAACTGTTGGTAATATAATTTTGATAGCTCTCTTTTAAAACTGAGAAGTTTTTCCCAAGATTATTGAACAGAGTACAGCATGCCTTAAAATAATTACATGCAGTTAGGAAGAGTCTTCTAAACAACCTACTACAAACAAATTGGTGTAAACCAGTATTTAAAAAATCCAGGATTTTCTTTATTTAGCCTAATGTTTTAAAGATCTCAATTTAAATAAATATGGTGTTGGCCTGATGTCCTAGTTAAGAGCGTGATTTGGCATTGCTTAGTCAGATTTTTGACTTTACACTTTTGTCATAGTCCAAGGAAGATCTTGTACCCTGAACTTTCTTGGGAGAGGAAGATACACCTTTTTTTAGGTCCTCTCATTCCTAATTGTATTGGGGATGTATTTTTGGGTATGCCACATCTAAAGTTCTGTTGCACTGTAGTAATGTGAAGAATTTTATTGTCACTTATCTCCAAATATATGGGTTTGGCTCTCTTTTGAGGACTTTCAGCTATAGAACTGTATGTGAAAGATTTCTTGCTTTAAGTGCAGAGGAAATATCAACCAATAAAGCAGTCATTCTGGAAACTACCTGTAAAATCTTGTCTACAAAATAACCTCTACACTTGAAATGTCAAGCAAAAGCTTTTCACGGATCTGGTGGTGTGCTGGAAATGTGTTTTTACAAAGGAGGAGACTTGAAACGGTATAGCGTATGGTTAACTTAAAAGGGTTGCTGCATTATCAGACAAGTCCAAAGCATTATTTCTTTGATAATTAAACATTTTAATATCTCATTCTGCTGGTTTTTGACATGTTCAGAAACTCTAGTGGACCTCTAGAATTATGGCATGACCAGCATTCATATTTGAAGATTTCTGCTACCTGGAAACCTTTTCTCCTTAGGAGGCGGAAAAACAACAAGAAAAAGCAGATGTTTTATGAGACAGAATGCTTATGTTTTACTTCAAATATATTAGTTTAGCCACAAAAATTACCAGCAGTGAAAGAATCTATAATTCTGAGGCGAGATCATCACGTGTTTTTCCTGGCTTATGAGCTTACCTTGGCACTAAGTTTTTAACATGATGCATCTGCTGTTGACTTGATGAGCGCATGCTTTTTTTTTTTTTAAAAAAGCATTCAGGTTCATATTCGTTTCCATTGTTGGTACTGAAAAATATTCACAGTTGATGGCTTTCTCTTGCAGAAAGACTACAAGAAAACAGGAGAAATCGACCCTACGTCAGTGATGACTCCAAAGGACCCTGAAGACATTCCAACATTTGATGAATGGAAGAAGAAAGTCATGGAAGTAGAGAAAGAGAAGAGTAAGTTCGGGATTCATTGGTTTGGTCTAAATACAGACCACTTCCATCTTGTCTCAAATTTGAATAGTGAAACTGTCTGAATTTGGAATGCAGCCTGGAACTTTGTTTTTCTACTAGAACTGCATAATTGATAGCACTTATTGCAGAAAAGCAGTGAGCAGAAGTTCCCTGAAAGTGAAAATACTGTTTGGTTTTTTTGTGGTTTGTTATAGTAGCAATATTTTCTTCTTCCTAGGTCAGTCAATGCACCCTTCTGCAGTTGGTGGGCAGCACTCCACAAAAAAGGTCCAGAAAAACAGAAATAACTATGCCTCTGTAGAATGTGGTGCCAAAATTCTGGCAGCGAATCCAGAGGCAAAGGTAAACACTTGCTAATTATTAGTGTACATTATTTCAGTTTACTCTTGCGCAATAAGCCATACAAAGTAGACTTATTTAAAACTCAGCACTCATTTCTAAAGTAATTTTTATTTTTGTGTTTGGGTTTATTGTGATTTTTGATTTACAAAAAAATGAACATACTATGATCTGTCCCTTGTTTTAATAGGGATTGCCATAGTTTATCTCTTGGAAGGGGAGCAGAGTACAGAAATTGAACAAAGTTGTAATAAATAGTAAATAATTGCCATAGTAAATAATCTATGATTGCCCAAAAGGAGTATGGCATACTGTCTCTTGTGTATTATCTTGCTTAGAATGTTATGAAACTTGGATATTAGTTACTTAGACTAAGAGCAACTTATTTTCGGAGAGAGGGCAAAAACCCTTGCTACCACATTAGAATCTCCCATACAATTTAAAATACTAATTCTCTTCTTTACACAGAGCACTTCAGCTATTTTGATGGAAAACATGGACCTTTATATGCTAAATCCTTGCAGTACTAAAATCTGGTAGGTTACTGAGGTTTATTTGTGTGCCAGGAGTGGTTATAGGTTTCCATCACAGTGGGACTGTATGTAACCTATGTATTTTCCTCTTTGTCTTCAAGGTTTGTTATCGAGCTCTGTGAACCAGTCCAAGTAAAGCAGCTTGACATTGCAAATCATGAATTATTCTCTTCCACTCCTAAAGACTTTCTAGTGTCTATTAGTGACAGGTATGTTATCAAAACTTGCAATTCTGAATGAAAAATGGAATAGTTATTAAGTGGATGGCTTAATAAAACGCGATCTCTGTATGCCTGTTGTTGTCAATAGTGTAATTCATTGTGAAATTACGTGGGTTTTCTTTGTGTATATTACCAGCTACTAGCTTTTTTTAGAATTTCCATGGAAAGGTAACTGTGAGGTCCTAGAAGACATGGTTTGTGTTCTTTCTATGCTTCCTATGTTCTGTTTTTTCTTTCCCACCTTAAAAGCAAAAAAGGAAAAATTTGTTGAAAAGTAGAAATGATACAGTAGTTGGGTAGCGGATGGCAGGTCATAAGATGAACGTTCCTTAACAGAATGCCACTGTGGTTGTGGGGTCTCTTCACTTGTCATTCAGACCATTTTCACATGTCTTAAACTGTCGTCAATGCTGAGCTCTGTCCAAAAAAACCCCGCAAACTATTTACAAAAGAAAAAACAGTACACTATTGAGGAAGTAGAAATAGTAAGAATATTACTGGTTGGCTGAATGGCTGATTAAAGGGTGGCTTTTATTGTGTGTTAGAAAATGTTATGCCCCCAGTACTTTTGAGAGTGAGCAGTTTATTCTGGTGCGTGAAAGAGTAGACATTTGCAGAGTGTATCAAAAAACCTCACTTTCCTCTTCAGTGCTCAAAGTGTGTGGATTCTGATTTTCCGCTCTTGATCTGTTGCCTGTTTCTAACTCTACTTTGCTCACCATTTTTTGCTGCTTGCTTACATTAATAATGACAACCTGTCACTTGTGCGGCATGTTCTTCAGTGTTCATCTGAGGTGACTTTTTCAGTTCCAAAAACTTTACTGTAGGCTAGTTGAATTTCAGTAATTGGATCAAGTACAGGGTTTCAACCTTCAGGGGCTCGCACACTGTTATAAGCTTGAGAGAAGTACTGCTGAGGTTTTGTGTTGGGACTGGCCTTACCTTACAACTCTTCTTACCATAGAAACACGTTGCTACTATCTTGCAACTGAAAAAACAAAATGGTATTTATTCTGTGAAAAGGCATTTTGGGAAGCTTTGGCAAGTGTCTGTAAACAGTGGGTTCTTGCATTTCATTAGCTGACTCCATTGTTTCTTTTCTAGGTATCCAACAAACAAATGGATTAAATTAGGTACTTTCCATGCTAGAGATGAGAGGAATGTCCAAAGCTTTCCTCTGGATGAACAGATGTATGCAAAATATGTTAAGGTAACTTCATGCTGCAAAAGCATCCATGATTCTCAGGAAAGGAGAGGTTTGCTGGGCTTACCCTGTATAACAGAGCATCCAGAGACATGTTATCAAAGCATGATTTACCATTAATTGCACTAGCTTCATTAGTGGCCCTAGTGCGATTGGCTGTGTACTAAACCCTTGTCACACAATCACACATCGCCTTCCTCATAATGGTAACTGAGGGGGTCTTGGGAAGCACCTTGTATCCAAGTACATACTTGATTGCTAGCTGAATGAAGAAAAATCCAGACAGTGTTCTATTCTATTTGACTTAACTGTTTTCTGAATGTAAGGTTAGAAGTATCAGCCTGTTTTGTCTCTTGGCTGTACCTGCTTTGTGTATATATACATACAAATATATATACACACACGCCCTGGAGCACGGATGAGAACATGCATATTTCTTGATTTTTGTGTTGTATTCTGCTATATGGTCTTAAGGCAATCCGAAAGAGTAAGCATTTGAATTCTGGTTCTCATCGATAGTCTGAAAGTGCAGTTTGGCAGCTACTCAGTCATAGCTGCAACTCCTGCAAGTTATTTAGGCTTACTGCTACTGGAGCACTTGCCATGATCTCTCCACCTTCAAAATAACTTGCAGCAAGCTATCTTTACTCAGACTCAGAATAAAACTCTATAAATAATGCGGTCTTTGGACTGGGATAAAAGCTTTTGTGAAAATATTGGGATGTAGGGGAGGTTTAAATTCAAATAAAATACAGACCTTTTAGGTCCTCGCCAGTGATGCGTTATCTTCCAATTATGGTGCTTGTAGGAAAAAAAAAAAAATTGGTTGAAGTAGCTAGGAATGATAGTTATCTAACTTCTCTACCCCAGAAATTCTGCATGAGTCACAAGATAAAGATTTTGTTTATTTTTAATTCTGCTTTCTGGCTGAATTAATGCCTTAAGGTAGCTGGAATCTCGCTTGTCACTGAAGTTCCAGAATTACGCTGGATGCTTCAGCACTTAATCCCTTGGTGGATACAGTGTTCTGCCTTGAATATTGTAGCGTGGTAAAATTTTCAAAGGATTGTTCTAGTGATGTTTTTACATCATAGCACAAAAAGTAGGCAAGTTCTAAGTGTGCCTAGTCTACAGAAGAAGAGTCCAAAAATGTTTTGAAGAGTTTCATTTTTGAAGTGGCTTAATGAACTTGTATGAAAAATAATGGAAATTTTTTGTAAGAGTGCTTTTATGGGAATAGTTACCTTGATCTTGCAGATTACTACAGTCCTTCATTGGTGGTGTCTACATAGTGTTTTAATAAATGCATTCTACACTTGCAAATTAATTTCAATTAAATAAATATCAGTGTGTAGTCAAGATCACACTAGAAATACTGATGATTGCAGCTTCTAAATGTATCATCAGATGCTCTATACGTTTTCTTCCAGTAGTGGTTCTATAAATTGAAGTATATTGAAGCAGCAGCAGTCCACAGAATGCATGCTGTGAAGGGATTTTTTTTTCCTTTTGAGCCACTTCCTGTAATCTGTGCTCTTTAAGGGGAAAAAACCCCACACTTAGTAAATTTGACGCACTTCTGTCTGCAATCATGTTACCTAGAAAAACAGAGCAACTTGTTAAGTTCATTAATAAAACACGTGTTGCATGTTACCTTCTATCTGCAAGGTACAAGGACTAAGTGAGATCTTGCTACCTAGGGTAGATGAAGTAGTATTGCAACTTTATCTTTCTTAACTTGTCGTCTTAGGCAGTTATAGTACTGAATTAAAAACAACAAAACTCTGTAGTTGCCTGTGGCATGTGTTCAGCCTTTGTACTGACATCTTTTTTTTCTCTTTTCCTTTCTCTCGCTTCAGATGTTCATCAAGTACATAAAGGTTAGCAACCTCTTCTTTTGGAATGATGAATGCATGGGGCTTGGGGTGTTCTCTACTGCAACTTGGCACTTTAATGCATGGCAAGAACAGATCTTTGAGTCTTTTCTGTTATGGGCAATCTACAAATCCCTTGAGTAAATAAAACTTGCAATTTCAAGATTGGATGTATGTGTTAAATGAACTCTTGACTGTGGGTCTTTGGAGTTTTGTTTTTAAGTACCTTTTATTCTTTAGGTGGAGTTGATATCGCACTTTGGATCAGAACATTTTTGTCCTTTGAGTCTTATAAGGTAACACATTAAAGTTTTTGCTTTGTCTTTCTACTTCCTTGAAGTAAGGATTAGTGTGTTCTAATAATAGTCAGGCAACAAATGCTGGTCTTCAGAATATATAAGTTATTTGGAAGTACTCTGAATTAAGTAATTACCTAACTTGTTGTGTAGCATGTTTCACATCTGTTTAAAGAAGCTTTGGATCTTTTGATTTGATTCTCCAGTAGGTAAGAAATAGTTTAGATTTGCAGGGGGGAACGTTAGGAAACAGGAGCATGAGCGGCCTTATGGGAAAACATGAACATCTCAAGGCTGACCAAGCAAAACAAGGAACAAATGGTGAACTCAAAGGAGCAGGTGTGGTGAGTTATTTTGGGAAACTGCTGTGTTGCCTGGCACCCCAGGTACATACAGTTAGTAGTGCTTGGAATATCTAAATTATAGCAACTGCGTGTGTGTAGTTCAGAGAATAATTGGCTGTACTGCTCCTAAAATAAAAACAATAAACAAACCCCCAACCAAACAGAAAAACCAAAACCAAAACCAAACAAACAAAACCCCCCACAAAATAAACACAAACAAACAAAAATGCAAACCCAAGCAGATTTCAATTCTCCTGCCAAAGCTATGTCAGGATTTGAACCTGAGAACTCTGGCATTATAAGCCAAACCATATTTTCAGTTGACAAGGCTGCTTTAAATTGATTCGATTGGATTTTATTTCAGCAGAACAGGAGGTCAAAGAGAATATAGCGTGCAAAGTGAGACAGTCATGAAGAGAGAGTCTTGAAATTAGTCAAAGGTGAAGCTGAAGAGGAGGCCTAAGAGCTCTTAGAGAGCTTAAGACAAGGAGGTCTAGGTATGAGTTCAAGTTAAAAAGGAGGAAAAGTCTCTTTGGAATTACTAGAATTAAAAGCAGGCCTTTGTTCTGCTGCAGCACTTGAAAACACGCAATGGACTTTGTGGATACAAGTTTGAGAAAATAAGCATACCTGCTGCTTGATCTTGGTTAACTGACAGCAACTATTGCTTATCTAATTTATATGCTATATATTACATAATGTTAACATTGCTTATCTAATTACCAATTATATCAAGTAATTATGTGACTATTAGACTATTAGGTTTTTATTTTAAAACTTTGCTCATAGGGTATTTGGTACAAGCATGGTTGAAGAGTATGAAGAAATAGCTGATTCTCAGTATCAGTCTGAACGACAAGAACTCTTTGATGAAGATTATGGTAAGCAAATGACTTCTACATTTTTAGCCATTCAGACATGTCTTGTGTGAGTCTGGCTTGTCGTTTCCTGCATATGATAAATTGACTGCTAAATTTACTCGTAGTATTGTTGACAGTATCTCAGCATTTCTGAGCTTATCCAACATTCCTTTTAAGTTTTTAACACTGTGGTGTAACTATTTGGAGGGTTACTTTAAAATGCTAGTAATAGGTCTCTATTTCACTTGGCAGGCTGAGCAGTATCATTATGTGCTGACAAGTAGTAAAGGATAACTAAAATAGTCAAAGAAGCTCACATGAAACAGCTTTATTCTTAGTTGTTCATAGCCCAGTTTCTAAGACTGTATGATCACTGCTGCAAGTAATTGGAAAGGTGATTATTTTGGCTTGTAGACTTCATGTTCAAAGAAAAAAAAAATGAGAATGCCTACCTCCAGGCCTCATGAGGAGGAGAAGAGGGGGGAAAACCTCAGCTCAGTGAGCTGTTTGTTGCATCTGTGTCGTGAATTCTGAGGAAACCGAGGCTCAAACCCTGAATCTCTTCAGGTTTCTCATTGCTTGGAGCTTGATATTTCAGTATGTAACCTGACCTTTAACTTCATTTCTGTAGTTTTATTTTCACACTTTCAAACTGACATAGTTGAACGAAATGTTAAATCTTAAGGTGTTTTTTTTTCTTTGCCTGTGACACATTTAATTTTGGTAGTCATAAGTGTTCTTCTTTATTATATAGATTATCTATTGGATTATAATACAGGGGAAGAAAAATCTTCGAAAAATCTCCTTGGTTCTGCTACAAGTGAGTATGATTTATTAGAAAAAATATTGCTGTGCTGAAACAAATTAAGCTAATTCAAAGTGGAATGACATTTTACTACTTCATTTACTTCTGTGGTTTTTGGTTTTGTTTTGTTTGTTGTTGTTTGGTTTTTTTGTTTTGGCTCTTTTAAGGAAAAAACTTCTACTTAACAGATCCTTTAAACAAAAATCTAAGCCGCATCTGTGGATATTTGTTACAGTTTTCTTCCAGTTGCCTTGAGTGATCTAGATTGCATTCAAGCAACAGATTGTAAAGTGTAGGTTTTCTTCTGCAAATCTTAAAATATTAGAATTGTTATGCTGCAGCAGTATCAGACTTAAACGTAAGATTCACGATTAAGGAAGGAGGTATGATGCAAAATGACAAATTGTTCAGCTAGATTTGAATGAAGCTTTAGTCTTCTGTGGACATCTTGTGTTTAAAGGCAGAATTTTGTCTTGCTCATTGACAAACGACACTTATTGATTTGCTGCTTTAGTGCCATTATGACAAATGATCCAGGCTGTCTTTATTAGAGCTCCTCTGAGTGTTCAACCTCTAAATTTCTGTCTTGGGACCTCCCTCAGTCATTCACACAGTTATCAAAAAAAGTCCATGCTTAAATATTCTTCTATTTGTCTTGCTGTTTCTTAGTTTCAGTGGACTAATGATCAGTGGGTACTTTCACTGGTGTTACAAGGTCTAGCTGGTAAAGGTTAGATATGGGTTCTCATATAGATGTCTAGCTTATAAACTTACTCTTTAACAGATGCATCCATTGTAAAAGAATGATCACTTTTTTTTTTGTATCCTTATGCTGTGATTTGTTTCAAGCAAGTGTTAAAAAATAGGAGCTTGCTCTCTGCTAATCTCTGGGCCCTCTGAATATGACCCCTTTGATTAGTTATTTTCTCTTTCAGATGCTATCCTGAGTATGGTGAATATTGCTGCTAATATGCTTGGAGCCAAAACTGAAGAGTCCTCTGAAGCTGAAGGTATTTTATATATATATATATATATATATATATATATATATATATATATATATAAAAAAGCATTCTGGAAAGTGTAATTTTTAAAAATTATTTCTTTTGAGGAGTTGGATGATCTATGTTTAAATGGCTTTTTTCACCTTTTACGGCATTCTGGATTAGCACCATAGAATTCTTATCCTTCTGACTGTGAAAAGTGGAACAAAGATGCTGAATCTACTGAGAAGGGAACTAATACAAGGATAACATATGTTTGTTCAGCAATATTTGGAGATCTTTATTCTCTGTATTTACCCAGCTTCAGTTGTGAAGTCTGACTTGCTGCTGCCTTGTGGAAATATTTTGAGACTGTCCACAACATTGTATACATAAAGTAACAGTAGCACTTTCATTCAAATAACTGAGTGAGATCTGCAGTTAATTTGGTAGTGCAATTAATAATCTAAAATAAAATAAAACAAATGTTAAAAAAACCAAAGCAACTAAAATTCATTGAAAACAAGCATGGTTCTTGAGTTTTTATGTTCGCATTTTCTTCCTTCCTGCAGTAGGCAACAAAAGTTTGTCTGAAAATGTCACTGCCACCCCTGCAACTTCAACAGCTGCACCGAGGCTGCTTGAACCAACTCCTGTTCCTTCACCAGAGTAAGTCGTTGGTGTGAGGTGTTTTCACTTCCAGTGTGTTCCTAGCAGGAACTAACAAGTCTGGCATCTTTGGCAGTAGAATGCTCAGATATGGCACACTGCCTTAAACAAATGAAAAAGCACATATTTGAAATGTGTAGTGTGGTAATGTACTAAGCAGGAAAACTTATTGGTTTAATTACTGTTTATAGCTATTTCCATTATGAGATGTTTTTTGTTTTAACAATTGACTAAATGTCAAAACGAATAGCTGACTTTCTCAATGGTTTGTATTTTGTTTAGAACAAGTAGCAGTGTTTTGCTCTTGTCTATTGCAGATTTATTGGGTGGAAACTGACTTAATATTCTTCCAGGTTTTGCAGGTTGTCTCCTGCAAAGGAGACTAATTACCAATGTAAGATCGATTGCTAAAACTTCAGTTAAATTGTGTTGACAAAAATTCTGATTTAGGAGCTTATCTTTTCAGTAAGGGAAGTCTAGCAAAAAAATATGTATGCAAAGATATGGAATTAGGTTGGGAAGAGAAGTTGTATGTAGAAATTCTGTGGGTTTTTTCAGTCGAGTACAATTGTTTAGAATTGATTTGGCTACTTAGAGCTGATACTCTAGCTCTTAAATGTTAAGCTATGACTTGTGCTGTATTTAGTGGTTTTATGGTTTCCTAGCACTCTGGTTGTTGAGAGATTGAAGAAGGTCAGTGGGAAGGTTGTGATTCTCGCATTTGCATTTGAAGGTTGCAACAGAAGAGTAAGATGCTTGCCATGTAAGAACTTAGTGATATTTGAACTGGTGACTTTTTTCAAGGCTGAGAGAATGGGTAATATCTGACTGAGAAGGCTTGCTGTTTCAGAAGCAAGGGTTGAAATAATTTGTTTGCAAATCAGGATTGAAAAACACCAGAGAAAATACTTACAGAATTTGAGTGTATCCAAACTGGTCTTTGTTATTGCAATAGACTTCACTAATTTTCTAAAAGATCTTATATGCCTGCTCTGGAAGACTGCAAAAGTGAAACTATTGGAAGTAACATCCCATCTTTAACTCTCTCTTATTGTAGGCTTGCTACTACAGATATTCCACAGATAGATAAAGAGCAATTAATTGTGGATTTGACGAAAGAAAATCCTATTGTTCAGCTAGTACAAGAGTATGAAGAAGATACAAGCCAGTCAACAGTAACCTTGCTGCCCAGTGATGATCAGGAAGAAGAAGCAGCATCATGGTTTGAACTTGAGACAGAAAAGTACTGCTATGACATGGCAACAGCATGTTGTATTTCCACCTTTTCAGAATATCTGTTTAAGTGGTGTTCAGTTGCGGTAGCCATGCATCGACAGCATAGTAAAACTGCAGGTAAACAAGGGCAAGATTACTCTGCTGATGTTCAGCAGCCACAGGTGGTTCCGACTGAGTCTATACATATGTCAATAGATGAGCCTCTACCTGAGGAGTTAGACAGCAAAGCTGAGAGACCATCTGGATCTACTGTTGCCGTTGACTTCAGCATTGCGGTCCGTGAGGAGATCAGTAATGAGACCACAGATTCAGTTGAACTGGAACCAAGCCATCCTCAAACTGTCTCTCAATCCCTCCTCTTAGAAGTTACTTCTGAAATTAAGCCATTTCCAACAACGGACACGGCGTTGGAGGCTGCCAAAGAAGATGCAGGCCAGGTAGCTCCAAGAGTGACTCCCCAGGTGGATACAGCTGAGATCAGTGAAGAAACAGAAAAGGCTGAGAGCTCTGTTGCAGAAGAAACCCCTGTAGTTTCTGAGACCAGTGTGGCCGCTGAGGTAAAGGAGATGAGCACAAGAGAGACTATTGCTACTCCGATTGTTTTAAGGCCTACAGAGACAGTTCTGCAGCCTGAACATACAGTGGGCATGTTAGCTGGTGATGCTGGGGAGGGAAAGGAAAGCACTCCAGAAGTGCAGAAACCCGTTTTGCTTCCTGTTGAGTCGTCTGTATCTGCTGAAACAAAGGAGGATGATCAGGTAACTGAAGAAGCTTTCATGGCAATTCCGGTCTCCGGAGGACTGCAGAGAACAGCTACAGACTTCTATGCCGAATTGCAGAATTCAACAGATCTAGGTTATGCAAATGGAAATCTTGTTCATGGATCTAATCAGAAGGAGTCTGTCTTCATGCGCCTTAATAATCGCATAAAAGCCCTAGAAGTAAACATGTCTCTCAGCAGCCGTTATTTAGAAGAACTTAGTCAGAGGTAAGTCTGAAGAAGACTGGAAAGAGTCTACTGTATGTAACCATGATTTTAGCCAACTATACAAAGGAGCATACACATATGAAAAGTAGTACAGTGGAAGCAGAGTATAACCTAAATCACAGCTTAAAGCTTTATGGAAAACTGAGAAGAGTACCTAATTCTACGTAGCTACTGGAGACCTAGATGTCTGCAAGTGGCAAAGGTTCTCTTTCTGTATTTGTTACAATCACATTTATTTTGTTTTGAGGAATATTGCTGTGGGTTTTTTAAAAGGATAAAGCATTGCCAGGATGTAAACGTTAATCCGGTCCATAATCCTTTCAACAAAGGGGCAGATCCTCCTGTCGCTGTTAAACTGGATGACACAGACCTATGATGCCACCTTCACTGTGTTGATCGTTTCCACTTAAACTACCATGTTGTCAGTAATAGCTTTTGTTGAAGCAGGGAACATGGAGAGGGAGCCAAGAGCTTTCTGTGAAGGGTGTATGTATATTTGTGTTTATCTGTGATGCTCTTTAGCCATAGGAGAATGAGGAAACTTCAGAATTGGTTCCAAGGAAGTGGCTATTTCTAATATTTACTCTTGTGTTTTCTGGCAGTTGGTGTTTTGTAGAGAATTCTCCATAGTGAAGGTGCTAAGGTCTAAGGTGTTGAAATAGATTTGACTTTAACCTTAGGGGTGGGGAGAGGGGGGAATAGGAAGAGGAATGTCCCTGTTTTAATGTGTGAAACTTAAAAGGAAATACCACTGGATGTTTAAATAAAACTTCTTTGGACAAAAAGCAGCTTTCCCCTTGCCTAGTGGTATTTCCTAAAGGCAAATGTGCTGAGGAGTTTTATGAACTAGCATTTCAGACCTTTACACTCTTTGTTCTAGGTACCGAAAGCAAATGGAAGAAATGCAGAAAGCTTTCAATAAAACAATAATAAAACTTCAGAACACCTCAAGAATAGCAGAAGAGCAGGTATGGTTTGAAGTACTTAAGTGTTTTCCTGCTTAGGAGAGTTTACTTTTCAGAATGAGTCACAAAGAGGTGCAGAAATCCTCTTTTTAATTGAAGAAGTTCATTAGTCACATGTCTGCCTTTTAAAAACATCCTCTCCATGCTTCCCAGGTTTTTTTCTCTCTAAACAAATTTTTAGATATGTTCCCAGTTGGTTTAGAACAAAGCTATTTCGAGCTCTGTTTCCCGATTTTTTTTGTGTTTGAAGAAAAAAAAATTAGTTGTCAGCTGGTTATGGCTAAAAAAGCCTCCTAAATGTTTTTGTCAATGTAAAAGTTATCCAGGTAATTTCCAACCCTTGTTTCTTGGTTGTAGCTGCACTCAAACCCTTTTTTTAAAACTTGGTTTGGTTTTCATCTCTGATTTAAAGTATAGATAGACAGTTGCCCTGATGTTGCTGAAGAGACCTAGACTCTGGAAAGGGAGAAGGGGTACAGTAATGGCGTATGCCAAATTTGCCTTTGAAAGTGTAGTGCCTGTAACAAAAGCTTAGTTCACTCTTCAAAATGTGATGTAAGGAAGTGGGGGCTGATGAAGTTTTCCTACTCTGCCATCCTGGCTTTCCTGAGCAGTGCTACCTGCAGTGCTAAATAATCACTAAAGCAACTGTGCATGTGGCATAGCAGACTTAATCCCAAACTGCCTGGAAAATTCTGAAGTGCTATCCCAGGCCTGTAGTTTGCTCGTTCATCAACACTGATGAAAATCACAGCTTCCCTGAGATAATGTGTGGTCTTTTCTGCTTTGTGGGGTTTTTTTTAGTAGTATCAAATGCTGGTCAGTCTGAGGTGTTCCTCCTCGTTAATCTTCCCAGCGTTCTGCTCACCTTTCTTAATTTCTTGTAGGATTAAGAATCCCGTTAGGACTCTTTCCAGGAAGGAGATGATAGCAGCAAAGGACTCAGGCTCCTGTCATGAAGTGGCTGACTTGCTGTGTGTCAGCTCTTAGACTTGAACTCTGCCTGGTCATCTGCATGTGCATATTGTAACATGATAGTACTCAGCTTCCTTACAGTGATTGCCTAGAGCTGGCTACTTAATCTGCCCTTAATGAAGATAGCAGAAGTCACTGTAATGAAATGCATTTGGCATGATGTTACAAAACATGCTTTGATAAGTAAAAATGTTGATTTTTTTTTAAGTGTGAGACTAGTGCTGCTTAAGCAGTTTCAAATGTTAGATGAAAGTTTTGTTGAAAACAGTGCTGAATAGATCATGTGGCTACAAAACGCCTGTGTCAGACAGAATGCTAACTTGGTACATGTGAGACTGACTGTATGATAGTGGGAACCTGACAATTAAATAGCACGGCCACGACTCTCTTTAATACAGGATCAACGGCAAACAGAAGCAATCCAGCTGTTACAAGCACAGCTCACCAACATGACGCAGCTAGCTTCCAATCTGTCAACAACTGTGGCGGAATTAAAACGTGAGGTAATTATAATTTAGAAATATGGCACGAGAATTTAAAGGAAGCAGATGCATAACCATATCTCAATTTGAAGGGGCCTGGAATCATTAGATGAAGCATTTCATTTGGGAAGTTGTCTGTAGTGTTGCTTTCAACCTACTTTAGCAGCTGGCCAGAGGAGGGGAGGGAGGTTTGAGTAGCTTGATCTGCCTTCTGCACAGCAAGATTGGTAATTTCTACTACAGCCCTACTTAGCCCCATGATTGTAGTCTAAGCTAACAATAAAGATAATAGAATAACTTAATATCTCAGCCTTTCTGTAGTGCATTGGAATTGATACCATTCTGTGAAATGATTAATGAAATTAGAAGTCTAACCACTGACTTTGAAATGGTAATCATAGGATTTGTTGCACATATAGAATGTTTGACACACACCAGAGGGAATGGTAAAGTTCATGCTTCAAGAACTTTTCTGGCACTTGTTCCGTTATATAAGCAGTTTGATTGCGTGGCTTTGTTACACAGCTTTAGTAAAATGGGATGGTTTGCAGTGTCCAGCATTTATATTGTCCACTTAAATACTAATGGACTTCTGCTGTAGGAGGTTTAATGTGCGAGAGTGTACTGGCCACTGTTGGAACTGGGCTGTAATAACAGACGAGTATGTGGAGGATTGCACACTTAGCTGCTGAATGGGAGGCTCATGTGGCTGAGAGACCCTTCTCCTTTCCCCTCTGGCTGTTGTGATCTTTTGAGTTTAGGGGAATCTTGGAAAGAATATTAGGAACATGATCTCTCAAATGTTTACATTCTCCAGCCTGAGATTTCAAGCAGTACTATAAATATGACTCTTTTTTTTTTTATTTGTGCATGTTGCCAAAGACATCTCTTGAGCTGTTTTCTAACACTTAGTGAGGCTCCTTTGCCTGGCTGGCTGGCTAAGCTGCTGTTCATGAGTGCTGTGGTTTTACCCAGGAGTTGACAGCGCTGATCGTCAGGGTGTGTTAGATGAGTATCCTGGGACTGGAGCACATGGCTTTCCCTGAACTCAGCTCCAGTCACCTGAGTCTGTTAGTCTGAGACAGTTGGTGGTTACAAAATGGGAGATCATGTTCCTTGTCTTCTCTAGAATCTTTGTGTGACTTCTGAGGTCTCTTACTGTGTTCAAGATAGATTTTTATAGGAAACAGCTGTGCAATTCGTTTGCTTTTTTAAAACATCTGCAAAATATCCTTGGATTTCAGGTTCCATGTAATTGTAGTAAGCTTCAGAAATTAACATACTTGAAAAAAATCCTTCTGTTAGGTTGTGAAATGGAAGAATAGTCAGAAAGATAAAACCCATTGAATCAAGTTAATACAATGGTATTTATTCTGTGAAGAACTGCAATTGAGCTAATGAAAAGCGTGGTAAAATTAAGGTAGTATTACATCAACCGTAAAACAGAGAAGTTACTTTCTTAGTACCCTTTCCTGTGGAAGGTATGTAACTTCCAGGTAGGTTTGAATGCTCTGTGCAAGGGCCGCCTGCTGCTTTAAGTTACAGTAGTACCATAATTGGTGAAATTTGGCTGTGTGGTTTTCAGCCTTCAGTCCTTGAATGCTGCATAGCCAACAGGCTACATCAAACCCCTGAAAAAATACTCCAATTCGAACAAGTGTTTAGTGATATTGAAGGAAACTGACTTGAGAATGTGTCATTTGTACTATTTTAAAGATTTTAATGTTTAAAACAAGAATAATAGTATCATTAAATTATTCTTTGTGTCTAACAACTGTATCAACTTCTTCCAGGTTTCTGATCGGCAGACTTACCTTGTGATTTCTCTGGTTCTCTGTGTCATTCTGGGCTTGGTGCTTTGTGTGCAGCGGTGCAGAAGCAATTCTCAGTTCTGTGAAGATTACCTCTCAAAAATTCCCAAAAGTAATCACTACCCTAGTCCCAAAAGGTAATGTATTTATATTTGAAACTTAATTGTTCTTGCAGCTTTTATTGGTATTGCCTAAATCTGGTGCAACTGGCACATCTGCTTTAATTCTGAGTTTTCTTTCTGCAAACTCAAAATTGATAGCAAAGAGCTGTTACTGCTCTGTAGTAATGCTCTCCTAGGAGCATTTTGGGGCTACTGCACTTAACATGCCTTGATAGCTCATTGCAAATACAGTACTGTGTCTGTTTGCAAGGCTTTCTTGGGCACCTTGGTGAATAATTCTGTCCTTCTGCCAAAGGTGTTTCTTAATGAAATACGTGTATGACAAAGCACTGAGAAAAATGTGTTTATAAAAGCTTTGTCGATTTTTGTGTTCTAGGTGTTTTTCCTCCTATGATGACATGAATTTGAAAAGAAGAACTTCTCTTCCACTGGTCAGATCACAGTCTTTTCAGCTAGCTGGTAAAGAAGGTAGTATTCACACCTCGTACATCCAGTTTCTAGTGTTACTCTATTAGCGCTATACGACGTGTGTGTTACTGCACGTGTATGAAAAAGGAATTGAAGGTTAACGTCAGAGTACATTGGACTACAGTAGTTCACTGAAACATTCCGTAGGACAAGGTGGTTCATGAACAAGTTACTGGACACTCATAAAACTGTGCTAAATTATGCTAAGACATTAAGTGCAGTCTTTGCTATTGTTTATACTCTACAGATGTTTTCTTGGGGTTAGTAGCAATCTATGCAGGCATTCAGGTCGACAAAGCTACGAAGCTTGCAGAAAGTGGATTTGTTTTTATTTATGCTAGATGTGAGAAGTCTGAATGCCCTACTTCTCAGAAGTCCTGATAGCCTGTCTTTGAAAACTGGCAGATAAATAGGATCCTAATTTAG
This sequence comes from Caloenas nicobarica, assembly GCF_036013445.1. Lineage (NCBI taxonomy): Eukaryota > Metazoa > Chordata > Aves > Columbiformes > Columbidae > Caloenas > Caloenas nicobarica. Next base: position 7,135,498 of record NC_088264.1, read on the forward strand.
ATTATGTATCTTGGCCTGGGTATGAGGAATGATCTGGTCTTTTCAGTGTTCATGTTACACTCAGGACAACTGAAGTTTGATTTCTTAGGCCATCATCATCTTGCAAAACCAAAAATGTGTAGATCATAGTAACTACTAAGTGTGCAGCTCATACTGCTTTTCTGGGTGCAGCAAGCTTGCTTCACAGGTTTTTGTACTGTGAATAAAACTGTATGAAAACCTATCAGTTCAATTGGGAATATGTTGTAATAGAGACTAGCTAAGGTGTAGACTGGTGTGGTTTCGTTTTTTTGCAAAAACGTGCTTTTTCCAAATTCCCCCTTGCTTTGGCTGGTAAGAACGGTTTACAAAGCAGTAATGGAAGAATGACAGATTGACCTCAACAGTCTGAACATCTGTGTCCTGGATAGGCACATGTGCTTCTAGTGTCTGTCCTGTCATGGGCAGACTGCACATTAAACACTATTATATTGGTAACAGTTTGTTATCGTAGAAGCTGATTTTGGTGAATATTGTTCCTTTTCCCCAAGGGACGTTCTCTGCACCTCTGCTATGGCCTCATCTATCAGGAGGTCATGTGTATGTCACTGACAGCTGCCATGGCAGCACAGGGGAATTCCTCTCTGTTGACTTCGTTTTCAGTGTTCATGTGTTCCACCTCTGTTAACATATAATAGGAGCAAAAATGTGTGTGATAAGTGAAACATTGTGTCATGCCATTATTATTTATTTAGAATTGTGGTGTTCTAGAGCTGGCAGCGTCAGCAGTGCTAAATTTATGTTCCCTCTCTTACAGTGGAAGCAGAGGACCTGTACATTGTGGAGCCCCTGAAGTTTTCCCCTGAGAAGAAGGTACGGTGGTGTGGGCAGGGCAGGCTGAGCTGAGCGTGTTTCTGCCGGCAGGTGGGGTGTGACTCAGCTGCTTGCCCCTGCGCGGGTTCCTCGGCTTGGTTTTTATGCTCTGCTTGCTTTCTAGAACCTAACTGTTTCTCTTTTTACTTGTGGTTTCAGAAAAAGCGTTGTAAATACAAAAGTGAAAAAATAGAGACTATTAAGCCGACAACAGAGCCTCTGCATCCAATAGCCAACGGGGAAATTAAAGGAAGGAAGCCTTTTACGAACCAGAGGGACTTCTCTAACATTGGGGAAGTTTATCACTCTTCGTACAAGGGTCCTCCATCTGAAGGAAGCTCTGAAACGTCATCGCAGTCTGAGGAGTCCTACTTCTGTGGCATTTCAGCTTGTACAAGTCTGTGCAATGGACAGACCCAAAAGACAAAAACTGAGAAGAGGGCTATAAAACGAAGACGGTCTAAAGTTTCAGACCAAGGGAAGCTCATAAAAACTCTAATACAGACTAAGTCAGGGTCAATGCCAAGCCTGCATGACATAATCAAGGGAAACAAAGATATAACAGTGGGAACACTTGGTGTCACGACAGTTTCTGGACACATCTAAAACTAGCTGAACTTCTCAGACAGGAGGGTGTTTGTTCATTTGAGAACAGTCTGTGGTATTCTGTGGGAGGATGGTGGGAGAGGAAGAGCTCAACTAATTGGAAAGTATTCAGAAATTTGGTTTCTGTCTTTTTAAATAGATGGGATTGTGTCAATCTTGGCTATAAGCTGCAGCTTTACAAGGCTGATAATTTCCTATGAGAACAGCTTGGGGGGAGGGAGGACAGGGTTCATTTTATAAAGGTTGTTTTTTTTTCACAGTTTCTGGGGCAGAGATTTTTTGAAACCCCATTTGTTGGGTGGAATAGGGATAAAAGCCTAATCCTCTTCCTTTAGCTTTGTTCCTATTTCTTGCACCTTCCCATATTTATGTGCCTTTTGTCTATTTATAATGCCACTGGAAGAGGGGAGATACAACTGTTTGTCATTTGATTTATTTTGTAATTTCTCTAGCTTTTTTTGAAGATGCAACACTACAGTGCTGTAAAGGGACATGTGTTGGCCTTGAGCTGGACTCAGTAATGTGGTCTGGATACTGTAAAAATACTAATAGATGGACTTGCCTGACTAGATGCTGGTTTTGCAAACTCGGTTGAGGAAATTATCTCACTATGGATGGTAATAGCGTTTATTTGCACCTTCAGTTACGAGTCAGAGCTGTAGTCTGATGTGATAAATGAATGACAGTGGCTTTTTGGGATTTCCTGTGTACGGTGGGGTCTCAGGCTGCTGAATGCATTTGTTATCTCAGTTGCCTGCGGTAGTTCTCTGAAGGAAGCGATTGGGAGAATGCTCGGTGCTGCTGTGCTGAGAGCTGAGGGGTGCGAGGGGCTGAGCTGCTGCAGCTGGGCCGTCCCAGCCAGCTCTGCGTGGGTTGAGTTTGCAAAGCCTCCAAGTCTGACCTGTCAGGCTGGTTCAAAGTGGATATTTCCATAACGTTTGCTTTTGTATTGGCTAACAAATGTGCAGTGTTTGTATGGTTGGTATTTTCAGATCCAAGTGGGTTTTTTTATTTTGACTGTGATTATATATTTGGATACTATAGGATGTGTGATTGCTAAAATGTTGTGTGTATCTGAGTGAGTGGAACAAAAGATTATTCCTTTTGACAGGTGTTACAGGTTCACGTTGTAAAAAAATAAGTTAACTTATTGAGCACTTTTAGTGGTACCCTTTTTAACAGATCTAATGCCTTTCCTGGGTATTGTTTGTAATGTGACTTATTTAAAGCCTTTTTTTTTTTTTGCTGCTTTCTTGTTAGTTTATGAATACTTTAAGGTGATGTACTTTTGGAGTTGATCTGCACAATTAGCCAGTCAGAGCACATGAACCGGGCGTGTTGAACGTGAATTCAGAAGGGTTTCAAACCTGGATGAGGAAAATATATACCACCTGAGTGCAGCATATGATGTTGTGGAACAAGAGTATGTAACTACAGAGCTGTAGTGCCATTAGAAACTGTGAATTTCCGAATAAATCTGAACACTTTGTCTTTAATTTACTGGCATTTTTCCTTTGAAAATGAAACTTGTGGCTCAAATTCGTTCAGAAGGTCTAGTCCTAGAACTTTAGTCCAGGACTAGGATTGGAGTCCTTTGCATCATAATAAGGAGTTCATAAACTTATTTGCTAGCCTAGATGTATTTGTGTATTTAAAAAAAATGAAAAGGGGGGGGTCGAGTGAGTGAAACTGAAGGTTGAGTGGTGCTTTGTCTGAAAGTTCAGGAATTGTGGCCATGTAAAACTGCTAGAGGAGTTTCCAGCAGGTATCAGTTCATGTCTTGACCTGGGGGATCCCTACAAGTGGTTGCTTTCTGTGAGAGTTGGTTGCATGAACTACCTGGTGGTACTCAGAGCTAAGATTTGTGAAGGGTATAAAGGACCATTAAAATGAAACCTTAGTCATTTATTATTTCAAGACAGAGTTTACCCCTGACTGATCCCTTCCTCCAAACTTATTTCTAGCAGGCGTAGCAGCACTGCGTGCAGCCAAATGCCAAATTCACTGGCTATCCAGCATCTGTTTCTCCTGTCAAATGAGGCCTTCCCAGCACTAATTTCTTCTCTCAAGACTCTCTGCTTCATCATAGCACTATGATTGAAAAAGCAATTGAACGTGGGGTTTACTGGTGGGGTGGGGTGGTTTTTGGGGGTGTGTTTTTCTGTGATGTGGGTTTTTTACTTAACTGGCCTTCCTCTTGCTACATCACTTGTAGGAAACACGCTTTCCGTTACTGCCCTGGCAATCACTGAGCTGTTGTTCTTGTCAGTAAGAATCAACTGAAGCTGGACATGATTGAATTCTTAAAGCAGCACGTCTTTACTATCTGGCTATAAACCAAAGACTGACAGACCTAGAATATGCTGTTAGGTATAGAATGAGGCCAAATGAGTTGCGATGCAACATGCAGGTAACAAATGTGTCTGTAACAGAGGGGTTTTTTTTTTTTGCTTCATAGTAGTCAGCCTGTAAGCATTGGATGAAAGCTAATTGGTTTGGGAAACTGAAGTTAAATCAAAGAGGATGATGGTCGTATATATTTATCAACTGTGCAGTGTGAGCATATAGCTCTGGGGCAAGGAGGGTTGCCTTTCCTGCAAGCAGCAGTTCTATGGATGAACAGAAACTTTCTTCCTCATCCTCTTCTTTTTTGCTGTCCTGGACATTTTGTCCTGCATACATCTGCTTCCTAGACTGGGTTGCCCCACAGCACTGGTGAGCAGTGAAAATCACTTAGAAATTCCAGTTGAGGAATTAGCGGCTCTCCTCAGTGCTTCCTCATACAAGAGCAGTGTATTGTGATGGTTTAAAAACCTTTATGTATACACCCCATTCTCTCTTGGGACGTGACACTTAGCCTTGGACTGAAATCCATTTCTGCTGATATGGTCTGTTTTACACCTTAGATGTTGGTAAGTCTGAGTAGGTTGTGCATGTTTAAATTCCAAACACAGGTTCAAATTTCCAAGTTAACCATTTCAGATGTGAAACTAAATGCCTTCTAAAACAGTCTTTAATAAACCCTGTTCTCTACATATGTCTTAAAAATTGGGCGTAACTTAGATCTAAGGTGTTGCTACATTCTGTGGAAAAATATCAGTGATAAAGCTCGTCGTGTAATGAACATGTAGGAAACACGCCATGGGAATAATGTATATCCTGAGGGACAGAGCAGAGCCCTGTGGTGAGAGCAGGGCTGGAGGCCACGTGGTTCCCAGCTCACACTAGAGATGAGGCAGATGCCTGAAGAGGTAGATAGCACAGGGTTAGAAACTCTTCTCACTCGGTCTCTCATGTTTCAAGACTGTTTTGAGAACGCTTCACAGTATTCCCGCCTCTGAAAGTGTTCCCAAGGATCAGTGTAAAGAATAAAAGATGTCATGGGCTGTGTAGGTTGGCTTTCCTGAAAGCTACTTACTGTTCCTAAGAAACGCTGCCTCTGGGCTCCCAGTCAACAGGAGCTTGTGTGAATTCAGCGGGTGTGACGGGGAGCAAAGGCACAGCACACAGTGCAGACTTCTCTAGTATTTTCATATCTGGCTAACAGAAACTCAGGCCATATGGTGACAAATGTCAGTCTAATGTGTTTTGTGCTGGGTCAGTGGAGATGGCTGCTAGCAGGAATGACTCCTGTGAATAAGGCACATTGTAGAGTCACTACTGGTGCATGTCGGCCACGGAGTGACATTCATCTTCTAAGTGTGTTACCAACCATTTCATCTATGTCTGGGTCTAAACCTTTCCAGTCAAAGCAGAGGTTGTGCTTCAGCCGCTGAGAAAGCAGCACCTGAAGGAACCTATGGAGCTGATCGTGCTGTTGCACTTGAGTGTTTGTTCTGGCAATAGACTGGAGACTGAACCACAGCTTCCGCCTGCTGCTGCCTTGCCGCTTTTAATTATTTCTAACCGCTTTTCTCTAAAAAAAAAAAAGAAATGATGGCCCTTAATGTCAAGTTCTTATTGCTTAATGTTATACTTTCATGTGGGCTGTTGAGTCATTTTTTACTTCCAGTTTTATTAATGTCACACTGATTCTAGCTTACACAACTTGATTCTTTAGTGAAATCAAGTCCCTCTTAAATTGGTCATAATCTTTATACAGAGATAAGAGTTTCTAATGAAGACAGCTTATAAATCTTGAAAAATTCCTGTGGTGTTATGGATACTTAAAGGGAAGGCCTAGTCCATCTTGTGATATTGCTTAATAAGGCTGGACAGTTGTCAGTGTGAAATACCAAGAATCCAGCATGTGTATGCAGGAGCGAGGACTGTGTCCCTGCAGGTCTTGAGTCCAAGGTCAAAAAACACTTAAGCAATATGAAGTTTTCCATGGGAGGATGGATGGTCACAAACACACACATTGTATAAGTGAGTTACTAGCCATGTTTGCCAAAATAAGATGCTTAGGTTATATTCATTAAGCATCAGAGTAGAAATCCAATATTTTTAAAATATGCAGACTCTACCAGCTGTGTGGTAAGTAGAGAACTCGTGTATAAGATGTGCTTGTGTGGCTTCTGCTTTTGCCAGGTTAATGTGAGATGAAACAAGATGGAACAGCTTAGCACACTTCACTTAATGCGCTACAAATATGTTCCACTTCATTTGGAACAATTTCAGTGTAGAGCCCTGACCACAGAGTGCTGTGGGTAGGTCACCAAGAGCATGTGTCTCATCTCCTGGAAACCCTGAGTGTCGAACAGCACCAGGTACTGCTGAAGACATCATTGGGGTTTGCTTGAGAAGAATTGGTGTTCCCAGAGCTTGTTTAGATAAAACGCATTAGTTTAGGGAAAGATATCAAAACTCATTAATCTTTCTTACGCATCCCTTCTCTAATTTAAGAACAGTCATTTTAAAAGAAGCTACGAAGGAGCTTTCTGCTGCCGTACTGCTGTCTCTCAGATTGGACACGTGGCCTGGGAGCTGCAACTGGTCTTGCCTGTGTTGCTTTTCATTCCAGTCACTAATTAATTCACAGATTAGAGGTATGGCTTTTGATAGGGAATGGAGATAAGGTTAACTCTGCACTTTGTGGACCTACAAATGGAAAAGACTGTTTGTCACCTGGAGGCTTGTTTTTTCATTTGTTAGGTGTGGTGGCTATAGCCTACATCCAGCTGCCGGGTCCTCTGTGAACTCTCAGCAAACAATCCTTATCTGTGATATATTTTTTTTTCAGAAGAAATAAATGGAAGCAGCTAATTAGTAACTTCTACTAGTCACAATTTGACATGGTTACTGCTGAAATGTCAGGGTCGTGGACATTGTCTGTGAAACCACCTGTAGCTCCAAGTTGCATCCCAGGAAAGTCAGCTGAAGGTCCCTCGGGGTTTTGAGAAGTCGCTGACATGGGTCAGTTGTGTCAGGGCGCTCGTGCAGCGAGATGGGCACAGCTGGTGTTGGGGTCTCCATGTGCCAAACTAACGCCAGACGGCCTGAGTCTGCCGAGTGACACAGAGCTGAGGTGTGATCCTGGTGGAACTCAGGAAGGAGATCTTGGAGGGTTTTAGTTTTGGTGCGTGGTTGTGTTTTTTGTGTGCGTAGGTAGTGGCGGTGGGTTGTTTGTTTGTTGTGGGTGTTTTTTTTTTTTTTTCCTAACGGCCTGCAAACAGCTGCTCCCAAGGAGGAATGAAGTTGTCAGATACCGACTGGGCCGCGTTGGCCGGCAGGGCGGCCGGCGTCCAGGGCCGCGGGCGGCCGTGTGCGGGCGGGCAGGGCCGGGGCCTGCTGCCGGGCTCCCGAGGGCTTCTCAGCCGCAACGGCGAAATCCACGCGCTCCACACGATCCAATATGAATTCAGCTGAAGCCGTTTGTTACTTGTCACAATACTCCTTAAGTATCTTTTTGCTCTCTCCACGCTCTTACAGGCTGCATGTAATTAGTTAATAAGTACTGTTCACGCGCCGCAAACTAACAAGGGATCGGATCTTAACAGTGAGCACGAGCTCTGACATTCAGCATTACTTCACTACAAAATTGCTGACTTGCTGACTCTTGATTTCTTCACCAGACACACTTTCTCTTGTTCTCGCTCAAGGCTGCTCGAAGTCACGTAAGGCGTGTAGGCTGGTTTTGCTCTTGTTCACACAGGCCTCACAGGCCTGTTCAGTTCCATATAGTGTCCATTCTTTTCAAGAAAATCCCTCAAATCTCCCACACTCAACCGTCACGGGGAGGACGGGAAATCACCACCTGCACACTCGCTGTGGTCTTCCTCCTAACCTCTGAGCGGCCACACCACCTCGTTCCATTTCTTCCATGACTAAGCTAGTGTATTTAATGAAATTACCTGCTTCTCTTTTTCTCGGATACTCGAGCAACAGATCCCATTACCTCATAACCACTATGCCTCATTTCCTTGCTTTTATTACAGACGCAAAAGAAAGAAAAAAAATAATCTGCTGGTTTCAATTCTGCCTGTTTTTTCTCAGCCGCTTTGGCTCCTTCCCTGCTTGGATTCTGTCCCGTGTCAGGTCAGAGCCCAGCACCTCTTCTGCTGAACCCAGGGCTGCTGCCTGCTTGTTGGGGTCATGGTGAAGGAGGGAACAAAGCATCTTGCTTGCTGGAAGAGGAGCAACACCAGGCCAGGGCCGTTAGAAATGGATTTTGAAACCTGCTCTTGAGCGTGAATATGTGAATTTCTCTCTCGTGTGCTGTTGGCACCAAGGATATGGCTTTATGTATGCTGCAAGTGCTTCTAGCAAGGAGAGCGGTTGTTGAGGAAATGAGAAGCATCGCCCGTGTCTTGAAAACTGAACTGTTAAAAAAAAAAAAGGTAATAAAGAAATTACACAAAGACGTTAGCGCTAACTGCAAAGTGTGGCTGAGTTCCGCTGTCTCCCACACCCCTCGAAGGCTTCAGTGGCAGGAGAAGTGCTGCCTCTGGAGGCAGTTCCCACAAGCATCCATTCTGACGTTCAGTCAAAAATCCATGTGTGTTTTGCACAAACTCCTTCAGCTTTGGCTCCCAGTTAGTGGCTCCCTGGGAAGATTTTTTGTTTCCTAGTGTAATAGGAAACATCCATTAATCTTTCTCAGACAGGCACATACCTGACTCTGTCCAGAACCTGATAAGAGCCTCTCCTATACAGCGGTTCACGCTTAGGGTTTTGTTTTGTTTTTTGGTTTTATTTTTTGTCAAGTACTAGATCTGGATCATGTTCAAGTCCCGCTTTCTTTGGTGTATTTCAAGCAGGTCATGATTTTGTCCTTAAATCTGCTGATACAAACTTTTAGCTGCTGGCTGATTTTCTTTGCTGTCAACATAAACTTTATTATAGGTTTGTATCATTAAGAGCTCCCACCTCTCTTACAGGGGTGAGGTGGGGATGGAGAAGGTTCTGCTGAGCAAATCTTCTTTTTCTAACTGTGGCTTGTCTTTTGTTGGTTTTGGCAAAGGGGATTGATACGCTGATAAAGGATATGGAAGGTGTTTCCGTTTGAAAACATTCCCTCCTGTTCGAATGACATAATGTGGCTGCGGAAAACAGAGCGTGCATCTTGCGGACTGGGTGAAGGAGGGGCCAGGGAGGCAGACAGACAAATCTGACACCCCTTTTGTCCTTTTTATGTCCTCCTTTTCTGCCCAGCTGTCCTTGCCCCATATTTTAGGAGAGCTCTAGTTCTAGGCCTTCTAGCCAAATAGGTTGACTCAGGTGTCTACCTATGGCAAATTGTCCCACTATTGTTTCAAAAGCCCTGTTAATATTTTGTGTTGCTTGAGCCGGGGAAGCGAGCAGAACGCAGAGCCCGCAGGCAGCATGTTGTGCTGCACACACAGCCCCACTTGCCACTGTCTTCCAGTGTGTGTCACCCTGGAGATCTCTGGAGGTGGTGACAGGGGAAACAGAGTGTGACAGCACGGCCAGTACGGTAGAGTGTGCTGGGAAGGGAGAGGTCTCAAAATGTGCTGTGCACCCAAAATGATCCTCTGATGGTAAAACAGCCCTGGTCTTTGGCTTGCCACAATGTGTGGTATTAGCAGGCTCTTGATCTGAGCATCTGAAAGAGAAGATGCAGCAGACATGGCTATGGTTTCATTGTCTCTGCCCTCTCACCTACCCATTTAAAAAAAAAAAAAAAAAAGCATCTTTGTGAAAATAGGAAGCGGTGGGTGAGAAATAAGTACGCTGACATTTAAGGGAAACTGCTACTGTGTCTGCAATCCCACCAAGACGAGCTCTCTGCATTAAACACAGTGTCAGAAAAAACTTGAGACTGGATCCTCTCCAGGCAGAGCTGTGTGCTTGGTGGCTTCTGATGGGCTTGTCGGCAATGCCCCCAACTTGGAGAAAGTCCGGGGCTCCAGTCGCAGAGCTGTCACTGTATTTTACAGCAGTTGAACAGGCCAGAGAGGCCATTAAAGAAACAGGAGCTCCCTGACACCCATGTCTGTGTTTGGAAGCCCCACAGGCACGCTGTGCTCGTTGCTCTGAGAGCAAGGGGGTGCAGGCACTGATTGTGCATCCCCCTACTCGTGGCTCAGATGCTGGTGGCAGCAGCAGGGCTGGAGTGCTGCGCCAGGGCGTGATGGGGAGGGCGCTGGCAGGGGATGCCCGACCGTCCTGCCGCCGCTCCGGGCTCCCTGTGCCTCGGAGGCATCTCTTTCTCTGTGCCCAGCACTGGCTCACAGGCTGCAGTTCACCACGTGGCACGGGAGCCGTGGAGCTGAGCCCAGCCCTCTGCGTGACCCTCTCTTGTAATGATTGCAGGAGCAGACAAGGACCTGTCCTCAGGCTGGCTGGGGAGCACTAGCACTGTTCTGGGACGCAGAGAGGGCAGGCATGACCAGGATCCAACTGCTGGAGCTGAATTTATGTTCCTTTTGTGTATTTTACGTTGGAAACCTAGAAGTACGAGGAAGAGCCAGACAGCTTGCTGAAACCTCTTGTGCTGCGGATCACCGCTGCAGCAAACGGCTGCGGTGAACATCTTCAAAAAGCAGTGGGGTGTCTGGTGGTGCAGGCAAGGCTTTGAGGACACATCTGACTTATTGGTGTGGTTGGAGGCAAAGCTGAGCCCTTGCTTTGGAGAAACAAGTGTGTGTATGTTGCTAAATCACGCTGTTCTCAGACCCCAGTTTTGATGTTCAAGATCAAAGCCTGCATGTTGGGATTGCTTCCTTCAGCCACAGAGGAGACAAATCTCCAGTTTGTTATTGTATTAAGCATTTCCTTTTCTTAAATACTACCCCATACAAATACATACTTCAATATAGGTCTATAAAAAGGAAGGACAAACTGCTGTTTATAACCACTTGTGTGCACCTGTAAATCTGTGGAAAAATCTCATTGCCACCACTAGGAAATCTGTGGTCAATGAAGAATGGAAACTGGAAACTGAGGAATGGAAATGTCCTCCCCATCTCTCCTCATTATGATTTCCTAATGAGGTCTTATAAGTGCTGGTCCTTGCAGCATGGCCTGAATTTTGGATCCTTTCTTGAAGGTAAAAGAAATTCCACCAAGAGGAGTAGCACAGTGTCTATCCCAGGCTTTAGTCACAAGTTACTCAGCCAGGTTAGGTCCTGCTGCAGTGCTCAGCATTCTCCTGAAGAGATGGTGGAAAAGCCTTCCCCTCTCTAAAGCTGCTTCAGGTTAGAAGAGGACCCTGGTACCAGATTCAGTACTGGCAAGGGTAAGAGAGGCAGCAGAAGCTGCCAGAAGAGCCCGCTCGTGCCCCGAGACGCCGCGTGTTTCCCACATTACAGCACACTGGTGCAGCCTGGCCGGTGCCCCACACAGCCCGCTGAGCTGGCCCTACACGGGCCGTTAATGCTGAGGCTGCCGCGTTGACGGTGTCTTCCTCTTCTCAGCACGATTTTTATCACAGTGGGTCGACGTCTGCGACCGGCGTTTTGTGGCTCAGGATCCGTGCCCTACAGAGCAGCCAAAGAAAAGGTGAGATGCACAACAGACGGCAGTAAGTCATCCTGTGCGAAATAAAGCAGCTCCCCAGCACCCACAGCTGCGCTTGGGATCTCGTCTTCATCCTTCTGCTGAGTGGAGGAGTCCTTGCCCCACTCTGGGGCTGGACACCAGAGGTTTTGTCATTCCTCTTGCTCTGCTTGTGGTGCAGGACACGGCTGTGGAAAAGCAGCTGCCTCTGCCCGAGTGGGCTGCTGGAAAGGGTGGTTGGCTGGTGGGTGTGCGCTGCGCTGATTACTCAGCCCCTGCCGGGCAGCGCAGCCCTCGTGTGCCCCACGAGCACTTGGCTGCTGCGTGCACCTGCTTCCCGAGCCGGCTGCCGGCGCGGTTTTGTGCGAGCACGGTCTGCCGCCGGGCTCGTCCCGCTCTCTGTGCGTGCTGCCTCGGTGTGGGAGGAGCAGGCGGGTGCCCTCAACTCGCAGCCGAAGGCGGAAGCTCTTTGGGGTTTGCTGTTGATGCTTGAGACTTTTATAGAGGTGCAGCATCTGAGCTGAGGCGCTCGCTGCTGGACTGATGCAGGCGTATAAAGGCAGAGCTGGGTCTTCCCCTAGGGCTCAGTCCGGGGCAGCCCAGGAAGTTTTTGGTTGCCGTATGGAAGATAACGCCAAGCACGTCCAGCCCATCCCACTCCCAGCCATGCAGCAGAACTTGAACTACGTGTACCCCCAGATCTTTTGGGTGGACGGCTGTGCCAACACAAGTGCTTCCTGCCCCTCAGCACCCCCCGTCGCTCCTCTTCCACCACCAGTACCTGACCGGAGGAGAAAACCAAGGAACAACAGGGAAAGGAGGAGTGTCGGCTTCCTGGTGGTCTCCTTGCTGATCCTGGTGGCCCTCACTGGAGTGGGGCTGAGCATGTTTCAGATTTTCCACCTGGAGAAGGAACTGGCTGAACTCAGAGAGGTGAGATCTGCCTGGCTGCTCACAGGGGCTCTGGGCAAACAGGGGAAAAAAGAAGAACTTAAAATTGGGTCTGAGGTGCTCAGGTGGTGTAAAACTCCCCAAGGGGCAGGCTGGTTAGAAGTCTGCCACGGCAGTGTAAGTGGGGTTGCTTAGTACTGGGGGTGACTGCTGTGGTGACTGATGTATCTGGATGTCTTTGTGTTTCTGAGTGCAGCGAGGTCTCTTTCTCTCTGTATGTTTCTCAGCACTTCACAGCTCCCCGTGAGCACCCAGAATTAGCTACTGGCCAAGATAGTTCTTGGCTGCTTTAGAGGTTGCCCTTCTGCTCTCACTCTGCTAAGACAGCTTGTCACTCTTCTCTTTTGACAGTCTGCCAGCAGTGAACGCATCCCTCCAGCTTTGGAGAAACTCAAAGGTGAGTTGATGTACCTAGAGGACGAACTCCTCTGTGTTAGCACGTGCGGATGCTCCTGTCCAGCTCTTCCCTCTCCTCAGCAGTGGGCAAAGGCAGGCTCACAGCTCGATACTCTGAAAGTGCTGATTTCACTTGCTTGGCTGGGAACAGAGCTTTATCTCTGGAGTGTGGAGATGAGGTCCTGCGCCCTGCCTGTTGGGGTGCTTAGCGGTGTCAGCCATGGGTTCCTGGGACACTGTCCCTCTGCCTTGGACCTCCCAGGCCCAGTGGGACAATGGTACTGGGGGTACTCACCTGCAAAAGTGAGTTTCTGGCTGTCCTAATGTATAGCAAGAATGTGCACGGAAGGCAGAGAATGGAGACAGGCACCACATGTTACTTCTTTCCCTCCTTACTCAATATTTTTGGGTGATTCAGAGGGTTTCATTTGCTTTGGGGGTGGGAGATTCACTCCCACCATTGAGAGTGCAATTTATTTTTTCCTAAATTCTTTTGGTGCAAAGTATCACTGCAGCCAAAGAGAGCTGAGAAGATCCTGATTATATGTGGGGTTTTTTTCTTTTAGAAATGTCATTTCACTGAAATCGAAACTTTCCACAAGAACCTGCCAATTTTTCTAAATTTCATTTAGGAAAAAAAGAGTTTCAATCTGAATGGAGCAACTTAAAAAGCATATTCTGAACTTCCAAACTATTATTTTACTTTTACATTCCACGTTAATGCTATCAATAAGAATATCCCTTTTTAAAGATGGCCAAGTCAAAAAGAAATTTGCAGCTCTCTTGACAATTTTTGCTAGATCTGAAAATGTATTTATTTTTCCCTTGAGGATTTTGCTTAATAGGAAAGTTAATTTATTTTCAAGTTTATTCTGATACTGAATGAAAACAAATTTTAGAAATATCAAAATTCTCTGGAAAGGGCAGTTCCAGTACCCATCAACTCCCATATCAATAAATTTTGTAATCTATTGCTTAGGGGCAGGGGAGCTGTCATTTTAACTGGATGCTCAGTGCTCTGATCACAGGATATTTTAGCAGAAGCTCTCTGGGCTGGCTTCTCCATGGACTGTACGGCTAATGTCTTCCCTATTTTTGTGCAGGGCAGAAGGAACAGTCAACGGCAAAGGAAGCGAGGAAGGCAGCACACTTAACAGGTACGTGCCGAGGGGCCAGCAAGATGTGGGAGCAGGGGACGTGTGGCTCAGCGAGTGGGTGGCATGGCTGTAGTTGTGAGGAGCCCACCTTGCACGGGCTCTCCTGTTTTCCTTTGGTAACACGTGCGCTCCGGCAGCGGGAAGTTACACCCCAGCTCAAATCTTTCCGTCACTTGGGCTTTTCAGTGAGGGCTCTGTTTGTTCGTTTGGTTTTTGGTTGGCGTCTGGGCTGTGCGGGGCAGAAGGCTGTCACAAGCGGCTGGCGTTGAGCGAGGGGAAGGCGAGAGCTCCCACCAGCGCGAGGTCGGGGCAGACTTTCCGCGTTGCAGACAAGGGTTTGGACAACAGTTGACTTGTTGTGTGGGTTTTGCTCAGGTCCCACTCCCTGTCAGAACTGCATGTACTTACCACACTTGTCCTGTTTTGGCTTCCAGGGAACCCAGCCCAGCGAGACCTCCCTCTGGAGTGGGAGCCCATCTCCGGCCATGCCTTCACCAACGGCGTTGAGTACCGCGATCAGGGCCTCGTCATCAATGAGACCGGCCTGTACTTCGTGTATTCCAACGTGCTTTTCCGGGGCAGCGTCTGCAGCAGCAGCCAGATGTTAACCCACATTGTCTACAAGAAAAACCCGGCCTCACCAGGCAGCCATGTGCTGATGGAGGACAAAGGCATCAACTACTGTACAAGTCAGAAAACATGGGCCCGGAAAAGCTACCTGGGGGCTCTATTCAAGCTCAGGAAGATGGACAGTTTGCACGTCAACGTCTCCAAAATTGCTCTGGTTAATTTTGAGGAATCCAAGACATTCTTTGGCTTATTTAAACTTTAAATGGGGTTGTTGGATCATGGCCGGCAGTGCCCCACACACACTGGGACGTGTGAGGGGTGAGTGCTGGCTGCGCAGCAGTGGCCAAGCCAGGGTCTCGCACCACAAAGCTCACCAAGAAACCATATTTTGCCCTTCGTTGTGAGAGGGCTCAAGCAACTGGTAAAGTCTTGAAAGCTGACCTCTGGGAAGCACCAGGGCTGGACTGGGTCAACCTGAAGAAAATTGCACATTATCCCCCTCTAGGGAAAAAAAAAAAAAAAGAAAAACAGAAAAAACCCAACGAACTCAAAATGCAGTGTGCTGGAGACCCTGTTGAAACTCACTACTTGCTACCTGAGAAGATGCTGGTACCAGTGGCCCCACATGGCACCATGGCCTTGGTGAGCCTGGGACAGCTGGCGGGCGCTGAGGAAGCCCCGTGAGCCAGGGCTGTGGGTGCCTGGGCTGTGCCGTGCCACGCGTGGGCAGCGGCGCGGGCAGGAGTTGTGTGGGGGGCCTCAACTGCCCTTCCCAAGCCGCGGCCGGCCACCCTGCCTGGGCATTGGGCACTGACTGCTGAACAACAGGCACCTGCCTTCTGGCTGGCTCATTACGTGTGATATGTTCATTTTGTTTTAAGTTATCAACCATTCCCATCCCAGAAAATGTCCCCTAACCCATTTATTTAACTCATCCCCACTGCTTTGCAAGGAATGTGCCTGAAGCAGTGGTGCTGTGAGGGAAGTCCCAACCTTGGAGAGAATCCATGGCCACGCTGTGATGGTGGGGCTGGTGGGGAGGCCACGCGCTCTGCAGACGGGACCTGAACAACACAGCGGTGGAGGGCAGTGGGGCCTGAGACGAAAGCATTGTCTCCAACCCCCTTTCTGCCCTTTCGACACATCGAGGTCCCCCACGGAGACCCGGTCCTGCCACCCCCTGCTTTGGTGCAGGCAGAGGTGTGCTGGCCACCATCAACAGCATGGCTTTGGCTGCCCTCTTGTCACAGGGTATGCTGTCTCGAGCAAAACACAGATGGTAAATAAAGGTATATTTTTCTAGTAAGTGGCACTATCCTCTCTCCTCATTTGGGGCAGCAGCTTCTGCAATGGCCAAAGCCCTGTGATCAGGGGCCAGCACCCTACTCCTTCTCCAGCAGCATAGCAGAAATCTGGGAGCTTCAGCCCACTCTGCTGCCTGCTTGGCAGGGCACAGGGTCCCTGCCATGGAACTTTGGGGCTCCAGCATTGAAACAGCAGGATTTGTTGCTGAGCAGAAGAGCTGCCATCCCCAAAGGCACCGTGCTCCTCCATGCACCCTGTGGCTGCAGCAGCATTTCCCGCATAACAGTCCGAAGGGCAAGGAAAGGAAATTTTTAAAAAGGAAAAAAAAATTGCTCACCCTCTCTGGTCCATGTAGCTTTTCCCTTGCGTGGGTTAACCCCAGGGCTGTATGTCACATTGCCACCAGGCAGTACAGGAAAGCTGTGGTGCATTGTCATCTCTGTGGTCCAGCCTTCTCGTAGCTCTCGTGTTGGTCACAGTGAACAGTGGCTCTTCAGCAGCCTGCAGCATTTATTTCCTTTTCCATGGTGCTGTTCTCATCTCCGTGGCATGTGGCCTGTGGTTTGCTGTTGCTTGCTTCAGGGAAACCTGTTTCTTTGAAACTTAGAAGTGGACTGGCTATTGGTGGGGCCACCATGAAGTGAACAATGCACTCAGATATTTCCACTGCATTTCTCAGGATGGAAAAATGCCTCAAAAGGTCAAACTTTAGGGATCTTTTTACTTGATTGATGCTCTCTTGCTGTTCCCACCCCCTCCTAGTATCAGAGTGACAGACCACACAGCACAAGGATGGAGGTCTTGCATCCAGGCAAGGCTGGAGGTTGCTGACCTCTTCTGATTGCTCTTTGTGCTGCATCGCTTTCCTAGTGACCGGATATCCAAGTGGGGAGTGGCCATCTGCATATACACATGCCTGCAAGCTCACAGCTATTTCTGTGGCAAAACCAGCTGAGGACCGTGCATGCTTCCTTCGCTGGTGAGCAGCTTGGGAGAGACAGGTCATTCAGTTGCTGCTATTGCTGCGCATCAGCAAGGGCAAGGATCTGCTCATCTTTCTGTCTGCAGTGCTAAAGGCAATGCAGACCTGCAAACTGCAGAGACAGTGGCACAGGGGGATGGACAGTTGTTTTAGAGCTAGTGCTGGGATCTCCTGAGGTGGACAGAGCTGGCTTACCGTGGCAGGACAAAGCCAGGTGCTGGTAGGATTGCTCCTGAGTCCGGGAGCAGCTCTGACTGCGGTGAGTCAGTGGCGCCGCTGCCAGTAGGACACGTTTCTTCTTTGTGATCCTTTCCTCGAACATCGCTCTAAGCTGCCCAGAGAAAACCCACTACTTAGCTTGTGGGCTCTGACTAAAAATTCAAATAAGGTCATGGCAGGATTATGCAATTTAAAACTACACAGAGTCAATTCATAGACTGCCTGTGCTACAACAGCTTTATTAAAGTCATCTCTTTAGCTAACGAGCTGTTCATTTAGTGAATTACTTGCTTATTGTTAGCATTAAATACTTAATGAATATTTAATGCTGACACTATTAATAGCTCTGAGACTATATTTAAAATTATTGAATAAGTATTCAAATTACTTGCTTATTGTTAGCATTACTTAATGAATATTTAATGCTGACGTTATTAACAGCTCCAAGACTATATTTAAAATTATTCAATAAGTATTCAAATTATTGATATTTATTTTTAAATTATCAAGTATTTTGTTTTCTCCCCAGCAAAGGAAGGCTATCTGTACTAGAAAGGATATTCCAGCTTCATTGGCATTTTGTTTGGTTGTTTTTTTTCCTTTTTTTCTTGAGGAAATACAGGACTTTTCTCTGCAGGCCACGTTGCTGGATTGCGATAGCCTGAGCTGAGATCCTGCTCCCAGAGGCCGGCACGCTTCCCTGCGAGCTCTGGCCCGGGGGACCTGTGCAGGCTGAGCCGGCGGCACCTTGCAGGCGCACGGCTCCCGCGGTCAGCCGAACCCTTTCCAGCAGGGCCTGTGCACGCGGGGTGTGCAGCTGCCCAAATCGGGGCTCTGCGTGACACGGAAACACTCGTGCTGCCGTGTGGCCAAGCACAGCGAGCTGCTTGACAGAGATATGGACTCTTCTTGTGGTTTATGTGTATCAGATGCTGCATCCTATTTACCTTTCTGGGTGGCAGAAAGGGCAGGGCAGCACCACGCTAGTGTCTTGAAAACCTTGTGTAGGCGCAGTATGTACAGCAACCAAGGTGGTAGAAGGGACTGCATTATATAAAGGACCCTATGGACAGGGTTATTGCTTCTCGTACAGCAAAAGCGCAGGGGAAGCAGAGAGACACCCGGTGAGCTCTGAGAGACAGAGAACGAGCAGAGACTGAGACAGGATGAGCCATGAGTGGTGCTGCTGTGCGGTGGGTGCTGCTGTGCGGTGGGTGCTGCTTCTCACGGATCCCTGGAGATGGGAGGCGATGTGCTGGGAGCAGCTCTCCAGTGCCCGCCGCAGCTCCGCTCAACCTGGGCAGAGAGCGAGAAACATCCCTAGGCAGCTGTGGCCAGCATCCATCGCATCAACACTGCGGATCGCATCCTTGTGTCCTGACTCCTCACCAGTCCGTGGTCACTCCTCACGGGCAGGATGGTGACTGGTGCACAGCAGAGGTCTGGAGGGCACCTGTCACGCAAAAGCAGAAGGAGCAGCCGGATTTCCAGCTGATCCCCAGTATCTGCTGAGACACCAGGGTGTCAGAGGCAAGAAACGGAGCCACAGCATGGACTAGCTCTTGGCAGACTTGCTCAGATACGTATCTTGTCTCAGAAACCTCACAGCTCAGTTGTCGCAGTTAGCTGGAACTGTCACTGTTGAGATGTGCGATGCATGACTGTTTCCGTAGCCCTCCCAGGGAGAAGAGAGCGAGCATGAGTAAGAATGGAAGAACTGAGACGTCTGAAGTCACTCCAATCCTGTGAGTTCAGACAGCAACCTTCTATTGATCTGACAAGTTTCATTGTTGCTTTGGTTGCTTTTTGGAGGGCGGTGATTTTTTTTTTTTTCTTATTAATTTTCCTGAAGCCAGCCTTGTGCTTTCTAAGTTTCTGTTACAATGTCTTGTGGGGTTGTTTCTTCCAGCACAAGGTGCTGTAACGACTACCAAATTTTTACCAGGTTGGAAAGGAGCATTGCCTAGTGGTTAGAGAAAGGAGAAAAAGGGAGGGGAGGTAAACTTGAATATTGCTATTATTTTTCTAGTAATCTGACGTGTAGGCATATTGCATTACGGTTACAGAAGTGTAATTTTAGGCATGACTAAGTGACTGAGGTTTAACGCAAAAGAGAGGATGAGGTGAGTAAAGAAAGAGGATGAGTTCTGATGTAAGCTGAGGCAAGTTGCATGTGAATTTCTTGTTGATTTTAATTATTAAAAAAAAAAAAGAGAGAAAAGAAAATCTTGACAACTTGGTGCTGATTCATCTCTTGGGGTAACACGGAGAGTCAAATGTTCCATTCCCTGCACATGAGCAAGGCCCTGACAGAGGAGACGTGGGACTGCAGGCTGTGGTGCAGGAGGATGTTGGTGGTGCCTGCAACGATGTCTTCAGCCGCGTCTTCTGCCAGGCGGAGGCGTGGAGAGGTGCTGAGTTCCCTGGTCCCTGCCTGTGGTACGACCAGCTATGCTGCTTTAGGATCCTACCAATAGGCGCTGGTTTGGCTGGTTATCCCTGCCAATGCTCCGCCAGTCACGCAAACGGGCACAAAGGAGGACTGTTGTGAGGACTGGAGGGTTTTGGAAAATAAGCTGCTCTTTGCTTTGGGTGGCAAAGAGACAAAAAGCTACAGGTGGAATAACAAACCCCCAATGTGCTTTCCTCTGCCTCAGTTGCCTCACCATTCCTCAGCACGCTCTGTACAACTCAGCTCTCTCCACAGAGATCCAATTTCTTTTCCCCGCTTACAAACCATCATAGAGATTTTACACCTCTTAAGGTTTCTGCATCAAAAACAGGTATCCAAGAATTGGCTTTCATTAAAGTCCTGAAAGAGCACTCCCAACTGTGGAAGATCAGAGATGCTCTAGCAACAAAAAAGGATGTTATTTGCTCTAATTCCCTGCCCGGTTTCAACAGGACAGGACCAGGATAAATTCAGTACATTCAGCAGACAAATCCCATTGCTGTACTTGGTATGAGCGAAGGTGGCTGGGCTGGCTAGTTTCAAGTAAGCCCCAGAAGCATGCTGCTGCAGCCTTCGCGATGTTCCTTGCTGTCGTGCTCTGAAATGGGCACTGCGTGTCCTCGCCGTGGAGCGGTCCTGCCGGGCTGCCTGCACTGCTTTGCTGCTGAGACCTAATTTAAGGCTTGGAAGTCGCACGGGGTTTACTGTGGCTTAGCCAGCTACCATCTGTTAGCAGAGCTGTGCCCGTAGCAAACGTGGTATTATTGTCACAGCCTTTGAAGTTTGGGGGGGTGAAGGGGCGTTTCTGCCTCCCGCTTGCAGCTGCACTTGCTTGTTTATCTGATCTGCCCAGGACTCGAGTGAGGAGCTTTGCGAGGGCTCCTCTGCCAGCCTGGTGCATGAGTTTGCAGCGAGGGCAGGGAATGACCGTTTCGAAGGTTTGCTCAGAACTCCCCACTTGCATGCTGCGGAGACCCTGCTTGCTGGGCTGGAGACGTGGCTCAGGCGGGGCTGCTAAAGGAGGGAAGAGGATGGTAATTTCTTGATCCAGCTCGAAGCACCCTTAGGTCCTGCCGCCCTGCCCTTGAAGTGTTTATTTTGTCACCGCGTGTATTTTATTCCGCACAGGGGGGAGTTCAGAGGCAAGACGTGGTGTGATGCGTCTGTCAGTTTATGTATCCACGTAGTCACGGTATCTAGTGCCCTCCCGGTCACAGAATAAAGATGTTTCAGACCTGGCTGGATCGGCTACGCAGTGCTACAAGAGAAGTACTAGTGCTGTGCATTGGGCTTTTGTCTTCGTGAAGACAAATTACACAAGCAAACAAAAATCCAGCCCTGTTGTTTGGAGGAAGCTGGAATATACACTGAGGGGACGAAATAAGAGAACATCGGGACACACCAGCAGGCTTCAAGGCTGCCATGCTCAAGACTGGTTTTTGGGGCTGAATGCAGAGCACGTCAAAAACCATCCAACCACTGAATTCTTTGGAAAAAACCAAAACCAAACCAAAAACCAAACAACAAAACCCCTAAAATTGGTACTTGGTAGCAGTGCTTTCGTTTCTCTGCATTTCAGCTCATTGCCCGTAAATCACGCTTGGCACCTGGCTTTGTAGGATGCTGTGAAGAAAAGCTTGCTGATTTCTCCGCAGTGCTCGCGTTGGGGTTATGACCAGCACCAAAAGTGCGTAAGGAAATGGTGAGAGTGGCGAGCCTCCTCTCTCCGGCAGCCCAGAGCCAGGTCGCATCAGCATACTGAGTCTCTGGAGAGAGAGAACAAGGTTATATGAACAAGGGATACAACTTGGAGAAAATAAACCAATGTTTACTGCCTTTAATCATTAACTCTCCAGGAAGGTCACTTAGACAGCAGGTGTTGCTGCTTTGTACAGCCTTCGTGGTCAGGCTGACCTCTTGCTTGTGACCAAATTGCTCTCCTTTGGTTTTTTGCAACTGTTTTCTAGTGTTTTCTTTTTAAATTTGGTACCACTGCTGAACGCTTTGCTTTTGCTCTTAGGGTGTGAAAACCTCTTGCAGAACCATTTAGTTGCCTGTTAGCAGCATGCTTCACATAATTGGTTTGGAAAGTCAGTCTTTCATTAACCGCTTTTGCTCTTCTCATTCTTTACTTCTGATTTCCTCTGTGAGAAGAGAAGAAAAGATGCTGCCCCCCATAACCCTGCTTTTTATAAGTGCTATTTCCTGTGGTCTTGAAGAGCTTGTTGAACACAGAAATGAGAACCTGAGTACCTCGGTGCTCTCTTGCTGAGTGTAAAAGGGAGCAGGTATGTGGTGCAGCCCTGTGCTGGCTTCCAGGAGCCCCCAGCCTTGCAGGGAGCTGCCGGGGCAGCGTGTCTGCTGGGAATCCCTCCTTCCCCACAGCACCGCACGGGGTCCTGCTCTCCAAAGGTCCTGCCGGCATGGCAAATGTGCCTCCACTGGAGACGCAGATGGAACCGCTTTTTTTTTTGCCCTCTCAGCGTCTCCATGTGCTGAACAGGGCGGGCAGATTGCTTCCCTGGGGGGAGCAGGGCTGAGCCACATTCAAAGCACTCAGGCTCTCACCTGGAATATGCAATGGAAGTGGCGCATTTTAAACTTGCTGGATGAATACTCCACACCCTGCCCACCGAATGCTTCAAATTTAAATAATAGTACTTGTGGTGGGTCGACTCAGGCCAGCAGCCCAATGGCCAACCGGCTGCTCTCTTGTTCCCTCTCCTCAACAGAATGGGGGAGAAAATAAGATGTAAAGGCTCGTGGTTGAGATAAAGACAGAGATATCAGCTACTGATTGCTGTCACAGGTGAAACAGACTCGCTTTGGGGAAATTAATGTTAAGTGAAAGGGGTTTGGATAGTGAGGAGCGAAGGAGGCTGCGGTCAGTCCAGAGGAGCGTCTCTGCTGCTCCTCCCTCCTCACGCTTTTCCCCTTCCAGGGCGGCACAGAGGAGCCGCGGGGGCTCCCTGGAGCGTCTCCCCTCCTTCCTCCTCTGTCCTTGCCGCCACAGGGCAGTTTCTTGCACTTTTTTCCCCATGCTTCTCAATGCGGCATTTTCACCTTTTTAAAACATATTTTCACCAAGGCGCCACCAGCTTTGCTGTGTCACACATCCCGAGACAAAGCTCTTTCACAGCAGGGACGTGCCGGAGTTTGAGACTGTAGCTATAAAAGCATGAGAGAGCAGTTCACTTGTGCTTTATTTGCTGCTGGGCCTTCCTCCTCACAGTCAGTTTCTCCTCTGAAATTTACGAACGTTGGAGTCAGGAGTAGTTACTCCTTTTTCACCCAGAGCAACAAATGTGGATCCCGAGGCAATGTTTTCCCACACAGCTTTTACTGGCAGCTGAAACCCGCAGCTGTGGTTTGCGTTCTGTGTTGTATTGTTCTTTGCTCTTTATTTCTGGTTGCATTTTTTGGATGCCTTCCCAGGTGATGCATGATTCTTATTGTTACCTGGTTCGATGACTTATATGTTTCGTGTCAGCATTTAGTGCACTTTGATGTATGGTGGCATTGTGCAGCGGGGGTGTGTGTTCACAACAAGTGTTTCCAAGGCCCTCTCAGCAATCTGTGATGACTCACGTTTTTCATGTTGTCCTTTTTCTGTTTTTCCTTCACTGTTGTTAACGTATGCATGAACTCAAGTCTAGGATGTGCCCTATTTTAAAGTTGCCTTCAAGGGAGTTACTCACTTTATATTAAGACGTTGGAATGAGTAGCTGGCATTGCTAAGGATGAGGGAGTATGAGCTTGACTGGAGATGTAGTGCCTGCGGTAGGCAAAAAATAGCTTAAATGATGAACACTGGCAGGTGGCAGCCAATTGTGCATGTATGCATGCGGGTGAGTGTCCGAAACAGAACTATTTTCCATCTACCACTGTGCCTGAAGCCGATACATCTCTGAAGGTGGTTTCCCTCCACGCAGCTTGTATGGCACGTGGCCCAGTGCCCAGGCGGAGGAGGGTAAGTGACTGGTGGTGGCAGGGGAGAAAATAATGGTGTGAGGAGCTGATGTTTTCTCCAGAAGCCCGGGGCAATGGCTGGGGAAGCTGCAGGGTGCAGGACGGGCTGCAGGCAGCAGCGAGGAACAGCTGCTTGTGTCTGGGAGGGTCTCCTGCTAGTCCACTCCAGGCCGCCTTGCGCTGGGACAGGAAGCACGTGCAAAGCTACAAACGCCCCAAAAGCAGCACTGCTGACAAAGACAATACGAGGCAGAGTAGCTAATGCTGTATGGGTTGTCTGTCCCACCCAGAGGTGGCCGCGTTCCAGTGTTGGAGGGAGGGAAGAGGTGGTCTGTAAAAATGCTTCAGATACTTTTGCAAACAAGATAATAGCGTCTTTCTCTTTTGTCACAGAACTCTGCTTTGCTGGCACGACCTGGAAGCTGAGGAACGTGCGCGCTGCGTTGGCTGCGTTTGCAGGATTTCAGGACCTGGAGGAGAAGTGGCTTGGATGAGCAGCCAGGAGATGTGTTTGGGAGGGAGGGCAGGGCACGTGGGTGCCGCGGCAAGTGCTGGGGAGTGGGAAACGCCCTGAACTCCTTGCCTGGAGGTGGGAACTGGCTAGGAGCAGGTATGGGGGCTGACAACACCGAAGGGAGGAACTGCATTGGGGCCCCTCAGACTCTGCTTGGATGAGCAGAGCGCGCATCCTTTCACTTCAAAAGGGAATCAGATATACAGATATAATCTCCTTTGTCTCAGAGCCTGGTATCCTGGGGATACTGGTCTGAACTGACTCTCAGTGTGCAGTTTGTGCGTGAGGGCATGGTTACAGGGACATTTTCAGCTGAAGGGGAGCAGAGAAGAGGAAAGGTATGGCCACACTAACCCTGCAGCAAAGGAGGAAGCCGAAACAAGGGGCTGGGGCCGGGGTGTCGTGGGCAGGATCAGCGTTTGGACAGACGTTGGCAGGGGCCTCCATGCTGAAAGAAGCCACAGGCCTTCCAACCACACGAAAAAACCACCTTTGGTGGCACGAGGAAAGCTCAATAAGAGATCCCAGCTATAGGCAAGGCAGCTCCAGGCTCCAGCCCCGTGCACCACTAATACTCAGTTAAGCCACCGTCCCCGTGTCCTGTCCGTGTGCCGTGGGCCTGTTATGTGATGCTGCCAGGAGGGCACGTGGTCTGTGACATTCGCAGCCTCACCTCCCAGGGCAGTGTGGCCTTGTGCGGGAGTGGTGTGATACTTCCAAAAGAGCAAGACCCACAGGTGATTCATAAATATTTGCATTCTGAAAATGACTTTTCTGCTGGCATGAGTGAATCACATCTGGTGGTGGTGAGGGCTTGGGGGGAGATAAGGCCCTTCTTTCCACAAAGGGTGGTGGAGTCTTCTCCAGCCTGAGTGCTCTGGCACCTTGACCTGTGCTGAGCTCAGGACCTTTGGGAAACTCTTTTCTCACCGCTGTTGGGCGAGGTGCGCAGCCAGCCCCACGGCAGTGCCCATTCTGCTCGACCCTGTGGATGCTTGGGGTGCTGCCTACCTGCACCCGTGTCCTGGGCTCCCCCGCGCTGCTGCCGGCTGGCGCATTGCCCGCTCTGGAGAGGTCCTGTGTCTCCTTCAGGGCCGCGGTGGCCGCCCGCGCTGCCCTCCCTGCTGGGTGGGAGAGGATGCTCGAACTTTTCCGTGATGCTCGGTGTTAGCGGGGGCAGGAAGTGCTGATGATCTAAGCTGCGAGGAGACCTTCTTCTCCAGCATTGCTGGTTTTAGCCTTGAGTAGGTTGTGGGTCCCTGGGGGACAGAGCAGGGATAGCGCTTGTTTATGTGTGTCTGTCTGGCAGGCTTGCCATGGGTTTATCCCAGAAATGAGGTTTGGCCTGTGACTGGGAGACAGAGGTGGCAGCTTATGGTTACAACACGAACCCTTTGCATGAGCATGTGTTCTCTGCAAAACTTGCAGCCTCCCTTGGAGAGCCCTGGGCTCAGGAGGACAACCTCTAGGAAGAGATTCTGGCTCCACGCGGGCCAGGAACTTGGGGACTGGGAGCTACAGGGTGGACTGATATATGCCAGCACCCTGCCCGACTCGTTAGCCCCGCGTGCTGCGGGGGCTGGACAGGGGCTCTCCAGAGAGCCCTTCCCACCTCCCCACCCTACGGCTTGACGCCAGGTCCCAGCTCAGCCCCAAGCTAGAATTGTCCTTCCTCTGTGCAGTGTGTCTGCACTCAGGGTGGTAATGTCCTGCGGGGAAATTCTCCTTCTGCAGCCAGGGAGGAGGAGAGGATGTGCAGGAGGGGCTGAACAGCTCCTCCCCATTCCAGACACCTTGAGGGTGATGGGCTTGTTCCACCCGTAGGTGCTCACAGCAGGCTGTCCCCGGTGACAACTCTCTGCCACCTGGAAGGAAGTGTAACAGTCGCAGTCATGATAAACAGCTCGGGACTTATTAGAACAGCAGATACAAACAGAAAATATTTCCTCTTTTTTGTGTGTGTGTAAACACAGCTACAGGAAATCAAGCTACCTTGGGCAGGAAGCAGAGGTTACTGGGGACAGGGACAGGACAGGCAGCGGGGTTTTGCGTGCTTCTGATGGCAGTCTTGATCCACCGCTGCTCCAAAGAATTGTCACCATCTTCATTTCCTGATGGGGTCTCAGGAGCCTTGGAGGGGCTGTGGTGGGGGGGAGCGGGGATGTCACGCGTGCAGCCTGAGAGACAGCCTGCTTTGCTGTGCATCCTGCACCTCCCGGCCATGGCCGGCTGAGCACTCTCAGGAAACGCTCTGCAGGGAAGGAGCTGAAGTCGGGACAGCTTGTGAACTGCCGTGGTGAAAGAGACGGAGGCCTCGAAGACCAGACCAGGGAGGCTTAAAAAGTGCAATTTAAACGAACACCCTGCTTTACACATGCAAATTTGCAGACTTGTTAATATGTGACTTCGGGATGCAGATGCCAAATGTGACCGTATCAAAGTGGGTTTTGGCAAAAACAGACCTGGATTGCTTTGAGAGTGTTAAATGGGAAGCTCAGTTCAGACTAATCTTAAAAGTAAAATCGTCAGGACACTCAAAAGTAGATTAAGATCCAAATAAGCATCTGAGTCCAAAGAAGCTAGGATGGCTATTGCCAGTATTGCATTATTGAGACTGTTTGCCAGCTAGACACAATAATGTTAGTTCCAGCTGTAGCCCTGCAGAGCTTTAGAGACACAGGCTGTTATTAAACCTCTTTAGGACTGGAGCTTTCCCAGTTCTTCTGAAGGTTCGCCACATAGGTCTCTTGGGACCAGTGTGGGCTGACTGTGATATGAAGTGTATCAAATCGAAAGTTTTAGGTTGGCTCATCAGCAAAGTGCTCAGTATTGATGTGAAAACAAAGGGCCTGAGTGCACAGAAGCAGCATTCTACGATACCTCTTCGCTGGATATAGTTTGCAGCTTTTAATTGCTCTTCCTCCGCCATTGATAACCTGTTTAACTGAGATGTCCTTACCAAGAGATGGCTCACTGCTGTCTTCATTGCTAAGAATGCAAAAAAATGTCCTGAACTAAGCCAAGCATTTGTAACAAAACTATCATAGGCTTGGAAAAGACTATTATTTGGGTAAGCAGGACTTGCTCTGAGAAGTAGGAAGAAGTGAGAGGAGAACAACCCTGTCAATAATAAGAAGTTGTTTGTGGATTTCTCACCTGGCCTAGGGACTCATGTCTAAACATCTGAACGGGCTGTGTGGGAAGATGTGTGCTAACTTTGAATCCTTGGAAGAGAGGGAAATTCCAGAGACCGGGTACATACCAGTGACATGTGACAGCAGGTGTAACAATGGCCAAAGAGCTAATGACATCACACTTGAGAGAATACTGGGAAACTTAGCAGAGTCCAGTCGCAGCCCAGTCAAGAGACATGAGCTGAAGCTCTCTCCGCAGTCTGAAAGGCTCCCATGTGTTGTCTGGAACTGCTTTATTGTCTGCAGACTTGGTTTGCTGGTGCTTTTAATTTGAACCTGGGTTTGCAGTCCTTAAGTGTCCTGGATTATTTCTAAAGGGACAACAAAAAGTTATCTAAAAGCAGCTTACTTTCCTTAGAGGGCCTTCTGGTCACTGATGGGACTGACCAAATTCCCCCTCCGAAAACGTGGGCACGGTAAGTCAGAGCAGAGCACTAGAGGGGCCCTGGGAGGCGACCTACACCTGCGTGTGCAACTGCCACTGAACCATTTGTCAGTGCAAACCCCAGCTCAAGGGTTGCAACCCTCTGGTACGAAACAAAACTACTTTCTGGGATGGAGCGGCCCTGCAGACCCTTTAAGATTGTCCTGGGCAAGCAACTCCTCCTGCCTCACCTGCGGCAGGTAGCAGAAAAGTCTTTGAGCTGGGACAGACAGAGGAGCAGAGACCAAAGGCACTGGTGGGTGACTTTCATTCCTCCTGCCTCTCGGTCAGTTTGTGCAGTATCTACCTTGTAGTGAGATTGCTACTTAAACCATAGTGGTTAAGGAGTTGCTGAGAAGAAACAAAATTCTGGCTCATAATTACCATTCTTGAGGATAAATACAGAAAGCTTTTTCCTTCACTGGACAAAGTCCCGAGATCCACTGGTGAAAAAATAGCCTAATCTGGGTGAAAAATAAAACACCTGTTTATCGCAGGGAGGGGTGATGAACCTGAGGAATTCTGACTTGAGTCACACCTGTGTGGAGAACAAGGTTCAGCCAAAGCTTAATTGGCCTAATTGGCAAATTACTTAAAGCTGGTAAAGGTAGGTGGGGCCCAGTTTAGTTGTGCTGAGCTGGCTGGGAGTTAAGGTTGTGTGATCTCCTACCTGCCTGCTTTAGATTCTGTAGCTTAATGTTGCTGTCTGGGCTTAGGGTATTGCCGCTGACTTGGGTTTTGCTGCGTGTGTGTTTGAAAGTGGTAGCTGCAAAAGTGCTTTGAAAAGGGGAGCTTGGGTCCTTAGTAATCCACGGAATATCTGTTACTGGGTAGTGCTAGAGAGTGGACGGGGCTCAGGGGCCTTTTGCCTGACCCAGAGCTGGCGCAGTGCTGCGTGGTCACTGCGTCCTCAGCGTAACTGCTCAGAGCTACATCCCTGGTGGTTCTTTTTGGGACAGCTGCTGGTGCAGAGGCGCGGCAAACTCCAAAGGCAGCAAAATCCTATTCAACAAGGATTACTCTGGTTCTGTCCTATGTCGCCAACACCCGGACTGCAGAGGGGTTTGTGCACCTTGACTCTTAAAATCTCAAGCCTTGTACGCGCTGCGCAGCGGCGAAAGCTGTGCCTCTGTGCCCTTGGCTAATGTGCAGCTCCACATCACCCCACCTGCAGGCCTTCTCGCGTTTCCCCTCAGGAGCGGGTGCCTTCGGGCCGGCAGTCACGAAAATATTCTTTTTGTGGTCGTAAACCGGAACGTGAACCTTAAATCCTGCATGTGTTTTTCACACAGGAAAATACAGTCAAAGGAGAGAGAGAGCGAGACTCCGCTAACCAGCAGTTGCACAGGGATCAAACGGTGTTTACGAGAAAGGAAACCACCTGTGAAATCGGTCTCGATGATTTTACCTGACCAGATCTGTGCTCCCTTCCTGCACCTCCGAGCGCTGGCTCTCCCTCAGCCTGACATGTAAGAGCTGAAGTGACTGAACGGGCACGCACGAGGCTGTCCCCCAACAGAGGCACCTCTGCCAGCGTTCCCAGCCCTCCCGCCGTAAACCCGCTGGTGCAGACTGGGATATGCCGGGCTGGAGCGGAGCAGCTGCAGGCACTGGATGGAGCTGTGGATGCTGCTGTGCGAGGTGAGGCAGGGAGGGAGGGCTCCGCAGCCGTGTGTGTGCGTTCCTGCCCCAAGGCTGGGTTGGGTGCTCTGCCCGGGGTGGGTTCGAGTCCAGGAGCAGCGTTGGGGAACGTCTCCAGGCAGTTCGTCTGAAGCTCTTCTCAGGCACTGTTTGATCAAAAGCAGCGCAGTACAAATGCTTTCTCTCTGAAAGCTGATCTGATGAGATAAGGCACTATCAGTAGGTATTTCCATTAGACATAAAAGAAAATAACTCCTTTTCCGCCACCCCCACCGCACTAGTTCCACACCTTGGTGGAGGGAGAGCAGCTCTACCCACTCAGCGCTCCTGGCTGCTCTGAAGGCCAGTGCTGACCCAGCAATGGGGCCGTTCACGCTAACCCAGGACTTCTCCGGGCTCTGGCAGCCTGCACAGAAAATGGAGCAGCAGCGGGCTTCAAAAGAAATGGGTGTATACTGCTCCTCCAGAGTTAGCTGGCAGCAGCTCCTGTATAAAGGGGTCTTTTAACTCACCCTGTTGTGCCTCTGCCGAGTGTGCTTCTAGCCTTCTCTGCAGTGCGTCGCATTTTCATTTTGTCTGTAACTCTCGTGTACTTGACCCTGGTTTGTTTGAATGTCAAAGGCTGAGCATCTTCCCTCAGGGACCTCAAAGCCTTGCCTGGCGTGGGGCCCTCCTGCTGTAGCACCTGTGTAAACTGCACTTGTCCAGGGCTGTTGAGTGTGGCTGGAAGGTGGAAGTCCTCGCTGAGTCCCTTGGAAGGTTTTTGAGAGGTTTTGAGTGAGAAAGATTCATACCTCCTTCCTTGCAGTGTTCTCTCTGTCCTGTAATACCTCACATTCTCATCCATGCTGGAGTGATTTATGCTGCTTCTGAGATGTGGCAATCAGAGAGTTTTGTCTCAGAGTTGCTTTTCATGTATGAAATGAGCTGCTTTTAATTAAGTGGGAGAAATAACATCTCTGTTTTCGAAGCCCTTTTTGTCCTGCTGCAAACACCCTGCTCAGGCAAAAGCATTGCAACTGCCCAGGGTTACCCATTTAGCCTTTTGCCAAGGGATGCATGTTTGTACCAGGTTTGGGACAACATGATGTTTCCTATTTCCCAGCTATCCAGAGACTGTTCATTTCAGTATTTGTTTGAAAACCATGTTGGTGGTTTACTGTCCCATGCTGGCTGGTAAAGGGAGTCGGTTTTTCAAATCCTTTGCAAAATCAGCCCCAAAGATGCAAGATCTTTGTCCTAGCTGGAACTCTGTTGTTAGGACAAGAATATTCCTGTAATACCTTTTCCTCTGAGGTTTTACATCACGTTTCTGATCTCAGCATGTTTATGTATAGAATAGTAATTCTGTGAGCTTTGCTTCTGGTGAAAAATGCTGCTGCTCTGGCTGGGTGCATAGGCAGTGGGTATGCAGAGGAGTGGTGAGGGTGGCTGGTGCAATGGGGCACAGCCCTTGTCACCTCTTGCATGCCTTGGGCTTTATTACCATGTGCATGGTTTTGTTCTGGGTGGGATGAGAAGTGCATTGGTATCTTGGGTAGCACAGAGGTTCGTGCTTACCAATCACAGCTACTGGGCTGTCCTGGGAAGGATTTTTTGCTGGAGACAACCGTTTGGGAAGAGCAGCCACAGGGTGAGGAGGGGCTGATGAGGAGGCCCTTGTCTGTGAGTGTGTGGAGGAGCAAGTGGGAGAGCTGTAACCGGGAGGAGATACGGTTCCCATGTGGGGAGAGCAAAAGGTCATATCTTAGGTGCTGGGTGCAGCCCAGCGGTGAGCAAAGCGGTGCCCTGGGGGGGACGTGTGCCAGGTGAGGCCGGTCCCTCTGCTCCGGGTGTCGAGAGCGCGAGGGAATGAATACTGCCTTCCCAGCAAGCGGGCGGCTCACGTGGATGGCGCTGCCTGCCCAGACCTGGCTGTGCCCTTGCTGCCCAAAGTAGTACCTGTTGTAAGAAATCTCCCCAATGCCCTGGGCTGAAGGCTGCAAAAAGAGAAAGTCCGGTGTTGGGCGAAGTCCCTGGAGGAACCTGTGGAGGGGGCTGGTGGCTGGTAGACAAGAGAGAAAGGGCAATAAATATGTGTGGAGGCAGAGCAGAAGTGCTGCTGGCAAGGCAGCATGGCATGGAGCAGACAAAAGGACCCCAAACTCTGTTTATCAGCCCTGACACAGGGGAGGAGAGGTACCAGCTGGCTCTGCGTGCTGATGTATGAGTGTTATACATACCCAAATAACTAGGAAAAATCCTGTCCTCTGGGTGATTCCACCTGCCCCCATAATCACTTACATCGGCATTGTTTTTATCCTGCCCACGCGTTTTGGCTGCTCCAATAAGCACATGAAGAAACCACCCTCCTACTGCTGAGTGACTCACACTGTCACCCCTCCAGGAAACCAAGAGATAACCTCACTACTGTTGATAACAGCAGCTCTTCCTTAGCTTCACAGGTGGTGGGACACCCCTCAAATGCTGCTTGCAGCCGCTTCAGGGGCATCCCCACCTCCTCAAATTCAAATGTGCTCTGGAGATCAAAGAGCCGAGCTCTTCAACTGGGTCGCCTTTGCACAGAGCAGGTGGGGATTCCTCCTGGGGGTGGCTTTTCTCTTTCCTGCTTTGTGCTTTGCTGCCCTTTGAGGCTGGCTGCTTTTCTGCTCTGTTCTGTGCTCCAGCCCTTTCCTCTGCAGAGCTGTGCATAGCGTGCTGTCACACGTGGGACGGAGTCATGGTGTTTCTGTGCAGAACAAGGCCAGGAAGAGCCTGACAGAGGAAGTCCAGACCAGGCTGGGAGGAGCAGTGCCTGCAGGAATGATGGCAAGGCTGTTTCGCTCCATTTTGGGATTATGTTTGTTTAAATCAGAAACTTCAGAAAACCAAGACAGTTTGTGGGTGCAGTGTCTAGCATACATGCTGCTGCCAGGACAGTCCTGATACACTGTGACTCTCTTGCTTTTTTTTTTCCATGTGAGATTTCTGCTTTGTTTGACAAAATAGTGGGCGTTCAGGTTTTCTCTTGTCCCTCCTGGGTACCTAGATGGTGACCTGCAGCTGTCTGATTGTAAACTCTGTGAACTCTCAGTCACCACCATGTGCTCTCACCACAATTGTGTGTGACTCTGAAATAAGACTGAATTTACCATCTTCAGGGTATGCGGGGGTTGGAGACAGGCTATCCTCATCTCAAAGTAGAGGTAGAAACACAAATCAGTTAAGGCTGAAACTATCTGTTTCGGGTACTCCACAGCATCTGACAGAGTTATGTGTATATTACTTTTAAGCAATATCTGTCATCATTTGGCATTCAGTCTGTTCAAAGACACCTAACTCGATGCAAATTTGGTACCGCCTCTCCATCCCACCAGAGGATGACTGCTAGAAGTCACGCAGGTGGTGATGGAGAAGTGGGGAGCAAGGCTGAGCATGCTGATGCCTGGGCCATGACCTGCTGGACCTTTCTTAGCTTGCAGTTTCCCTATGAAATGAGTATTAAGCTGTGTATTGGGGATCTTTCAAGGATGCTGGGCCACAGAGGGAAACCCAAACTCTTTAAAGCAGTCAGGCTCCAAGCCCATGCTCTGGTCTTCTGAGAAAGTCCCTGCAGGACGCAGCTGCCCCTGGGAGAGCAGAGGCAAGGGCTCTGTGCTGAACTAGTAAGTGATTTCTTTGGTTGTACCACCCAGGAGGGCTGTGCTTGCTGAAATCTCCCTTTACAAGTGCAACACCGGTTTTCCTATCACCCTGTAGTGCTTCTTATTTTGGATTTGGGAAGATTTCTATTGGCAAGACACTGCTTTGTGACATTGGCCTCTTGTGTTTTCTGGTGTGGAGAGATGCACGGATGTTTTACCAGATTTGCATCATACAGATTGTGTGCTCACTTCTTGTACCACAAGAACTGACCTCTCAAAAATGGCCAGAGCAGTGGATTGAACTGGAAGTATTTGATTTGTGGCATGGGCTTCCTAAATGACCTAACTGGCAGCTCTCTAGGGTGTGCGGATTCATTCTGTGTGTGCACAGGGTCTGACACAGGGGCACCTTGGTTTTACTTTGACAATGAAATAAATCATGGTGCTGGTGCTGCTGTGTGGTGGCACTGGTGGAGTTTGAGCACAGACCACTAGATGTCTGTATAAACTAGGGTTTGACAAGCAGCGGTCCCAGCTGTGGTTTATGAATTTATTGACTTATAAACAGCAGAGACGGAGCACAGATTCATAAACTGCAGTCTCTCGCACCCACAGAAGGGTGGCAGCAAACGAGGGGATCGGAGACTGATGCTGCAGCACAGAGCGGAATGGTGCATGACCAGGAGGTGGTTTGCAGGAGCCTGAGGCCGGGTTGATGCTGCCAGGTCCCAGCGCTCTGGTGGGACATGCTCTGCCATTGCAATCAGAGCTCCCAGCAAGGAGCCCCCGCAACCCCAGTGAAGTCTGTCTCTTGCCAAGAAAGTTTTGGTTTTGGTGTTGTGGGTTTGTTTTTTTTTTTTTGGTAAGAGAGAGGCTTTTGCCCATCGGAATAGAGATCAAGGTGGTCAGAAGGAGCTCTACCCCCTCTTCCCTCACTGCGGGCACAGCAACTTGTGTCTCCACTCCCCAAATCCTCAAGTGCTGGTTGAACCTGTGTCCCACCCGAGAGAACTGCGTTTCCCTGCCAAAGCAGCTTGCTTTGCTTTAGCTCTGCGAGGCAGAGCGCTGTCAGCACCAGAGCAGCTTGCCCGCCTGCCCGCTGGGGAGGGAGAGGAGGAAGCAGCTCTCCTGTGCTCGTCCTTTCGCACAATTGCACTAAACCCACTAGAGGGCAGGGGAGGCCTGTGAAAGAGCAGAGTGGCCTCAAGCCTGCGGGAAAAGAGCTCAGCTGTCCCTGGGGGGATCCTGCACCTGAGGAAGGATGCTGTTCTCTGCTTCTTGGAGGGGTCCTGGCACAGGCTGAACCCGCTGCAGCCTGGCCTGGCGCAGGAGCAGTACCTTGTTCTCCAAAGGCCATTCCCTCCTGCTCTGCTCTCCTGCCGCCTCCCTGCATCTACATAGACCTTTCCTTCTCTGCTCCACCCTGCCTTGTCCCTTGTTCTAGCTCCACCAGCCCACAGGCTGGAGCATCACCTTAGCTTGCCCAGGGTGCTCAGCCCAGCTGTAGAGATTTGGGAGGCTACTCCAAGGGACAAGCAGTCTCCTCGCATGGTGCATCTGGCGTCTGATGTCTCTGGCACGTGGGCAATCAGAGGGCTCTGTGGCTGAGCTGGAGCTCAAGCCACTGAACTGCAAAATGCCATGAGGATTGTGCAAGGCAGAAATTACCTTGGTGTGGTAAATGGAGGAGTAGCACATCCCCCTAGTGCTGCCTGCGTGGAGAAGGGAGAGGAAGTGGCAGCACGCAAAGGGACTGTGTCCCCTTACAACAGATCATGCGTTACTGGATACAAGGGGCACCTGTGGCTGGAGGGGAGCTGGCTTGTGAACCGCTCACAGCTGTGCCTCAGCCTGTGTGACACTGGAGCTCTGGGAGCACAGCGGGGCTAACGGCAAGGTGCAGCTATGGGCAAAGAGACACTGCATGTTGTGCTCCTTGTGCTGCGTCGCACCAGATGTGCATGAAGTCCCCGAGTCGAGGGACTTCGTCAGGATGTGGCTGGAGACACTCTCTGGCTGGGAGCGTGACCTGGTCAGAGCTGTGGGTGTTTCTGTAATTCCCAGGAGTGCAGATGCTCTCTCTGAAGATGCGTATCAGCCCCACGTTCTGCTGCTCGCTGCACCAGCCAGCAGAGCCCAGGGCAAAGCAGGCAGAAGCAGAGCGGCCAGCGCAGGAGCCGGAGGAAGCTGGGGTACTGCACGGGGGCATCGGAGCCACAGCACAGGGTGTAAATGAGGAAAGGGGGGTAATGCGGCCAAGCTGTCCCTGTCTCCTGCCCTTACCTTTAAAAGAACATTTGTCTCTGGCTTTTCTTGAAGGAAAATTGGACTTTCTGGAAGATCTTGCCTACAGATGTCTTTGCTCAATGTTGTTTATTGCGGGGCTGGTGTTTGTAAAGTACGGAGCAGACCACATGTCTCTTGGGGATTCTCTTTTTCTTAAATTCCAGTTAGCAAGGCAATCTACGGAAATAAGTTTGAACAGATAGGCTCTAAATTGATTGTTTAAACCATGGTATTGGACAGGATCTGATGTACCGTTTGAGGAAACCCGAGAATCCGCACTTCGCGAAAGATACCACTGCTTGCTTCTGCGTGCTCTTCATTGTTGCACCTATTTTTGAATCCAGCGGACACATTTGCCAGCTTGTGTGGGGAATGGGAAGGGGACTCTATTTCTTTCCTAGGAAAGAAAATATGAATACTTGCATTTCTGACATAGCTGGGAACAGAGCATGGAGCCTTGTGAAGACTCGGTTCAGGCTCAGCTGGTCACCTTGCAGCTGGGCTGCGTCAATCCAGGACTTTGTATGCTGTGCAGGCAGCCAAGTCACAAAGTTGTTTGTTTGGTTTATTTTTTTTAATAACTTCAAAGCTCTATGGATCGATGTATTATATTTGGGGCTGAGTAGTAGTGAGTCAGGCTTTTAAATCTCTAAGCTCTGGATTTATTCCTAAGCCAAACAGATGTACTGTTAACACTGAGCTATCTGGAAGTGCAAGACCACCTTCTTGCTCTTAGTTTTGGATACGGAAAAATGGCACCTTATCGTACAGCCTCCTAACTGACTAGAGGAAAGAATAGGTTGCAGCTGGATGCAGAGAAAGCATGTGAGCAGGCGACAAGAGAAGTTGCCTCTCGGAGGAGTGGAAACCTCCAGCTGGTACTTGATGCAGCCTTTAGAAAGGCATGAACTGAGGCTTACTCAGCTCTGAATCTGAGCAGGACACGGCTGGCAGAACATCACAAAAGCAGTGAGGGTCTGCAATGCAGCTGCCTTCTCTGGGAGCTGCCAGCCCGAGGCCTCCTCGGGGCAGCAGAGGTAGAAACTGCTGCAGTTGTGCAGATGCTCTGGGCAGGACGCCCTCTTCCAGCACTGAAGTCGCTGGGTGCCCAGGAAGGCTGTCTGATGGGCAGGCTGGGACTTCTTGCTGAGCAGACCTGACATGATGCCAGAGAAGTTCAGAAGCATCAGACCCTTTTACCAAGTGCCCCCTACTTTTTCAGATTTGCATCTGTCCTTCCTTTTGAGCTTTCTTCTTTGTAGACGTGTCTCTGTCCAACACGTTAGCCTCTGTTTTGTTTGCCGTGACTCAGCGGGATGCACTTCCCGCTTGTGAAGGGGACAAAGCCAGTAAGAGAAGATAGAACACGGAGAGGAAACAGGGGCAGCTAAGAGCACAGCCAAGAGCCAAGCCGGGGGGAAATAAGTATGCAGTGCCCTGCCAGAGACGTATTTTCTTATTCCCAACTGAGGAGATTTTTTCAGTAACTTCTGTATGAGCAAGCTGGTGCCATGGTAATCAGGCCCACGTTTGACAACAACAGTATCTGCGGTTGCAATAATTGATTGGTGTTTGCAGCTAGTGCTGGCACATGTGGCTTCTACTTTGTATCTGATTCATGACTCGTTTCCCGTCTTTGGATGGGGGTCCCATCTCTATGTGCCCTATTTTGTAACATTCTAATCTTTTGGCTGCTGGATCCATAGCACAGCATGGTGCAGTTGCCTCTGGCCTGTTTTTTTCCCAACGAGCAAATTCTTGGCAGCGTGCATGTTGCAGTCAGGTGGGACGTGTTGTTCCTATGGCCTGGCCTCATCACTGCCACAGTGACAGTCTTGTCGGAGATGTTGGGAGAGAACGCGAGGAGATCACCCTGGCTCACAGTGACTTGCGGTAAGCCCAGTCTTGTTCTGCCAGATGCGAGGTGACCTCGATTTGGAGAAGATAAGGGAAAATACTTCTTGGAGAGTTAAGGTGAGATCAAGAGCTGGAGGTGGGACAATTTGCACCCACCAGCTGACCTCATGAGGCCTTCCCAACGGTGTGAACAGAAGTTGTATGACTAGCCCTTAAACTTGGGGTAACACCCAGAACTGGCAAGACTTGTTTCACACCACTGTGAAATTATGGGGTCGGAAGCAGCCATGGATGTGAAACTTTAACACCAGTAAGATGAGTCAAAACCTCCAGCACCCAGTGTCCTGCACTGAGGCTCTGACATTTCTGAAACATGACACCGAGCAAGTCTGGATGTGTTCCTATCTGAAGGCAACGGCTTATTTGGCTGACAGCTTTCTGTTGACAACCTTGGAAACTCATTTTTCATCCCATAAAATTCTTGCTATAAGGGAGAACCAGCTGAAATTCCCCATGAGCCTAACATTGTAGGATTTTCTTTGCCAGTCTGATGGATTCAGTCTTTTTCTGTTCAGACAGTTCTTTCAATGCCTAAAAAATGCTTTAATTCCTATAACATCCTTTTTTTTCAAGCAAGCACAGAGCTGTAGCTTCTCCCACCATACGGGCTGTTTGACTGGCTCTGATGTGGTTTGTGGTTACATGTAACATTGCTCATGTGGCCCTCCTGTGCTTTTGATTTTCTGAATCACCAGTGAGTGTACTTTCACAAGCAAGTGTGAGTCTTGCTCAGGAGATGCGTGTAAATACCATGGAGGGGCACCAAGAGGCTCAGGTGCTTCCAGCATGACCTGCGGGCTCCTGTGCCTGCTGCAGGTGGGGGCGTGTGGTTTCCAGGTGCTGCTGCAGCAGGCACTGGGGAGCCCAGGACACCCCACCAAGCACAGTCCCTGCCCTGAGCTACTCTGGACTCCAACCACCCACCAGTGTGGGATGAAGCTCCCCAGGGCTAGATGGTATCCGCTGGGTACTGAGAAATTATCAGGGGGCTCCAGTCTCCTTCCTCGTTTGCCAGATTATCACCTCTCCATTGACAATTTGCTGTGCTTGAATCCCAAAAGATTCAAAAAGTCCTGGTGTTGACCTGCCACACTGTGGGGGCTTTGAAGACATGAGCTTTACCGGTGCACGTGCTGCACGTCTTAAATAAAGAGCAGATGGTGGTGTCCCAAGCTGCCAAACGGGCCACAACGTGTCGATGGCAGAGGGGCCAGGCATGATGATGCCACTGGAACATGGTGTTGAGTCAGTGCATTTTCTTCTAAAAGATGGCAAAGCAAATAACAGAAAGTAAACTTCGCAGAGGCGGTGGTTTCTCGAAGTTCCAAGTCAGGCACAGGTCTGTGTCAGAGCCTGGGTCCAGTGGGTGCTGGTGTAATTTGGAGCTACCACACTGTTGCTGGTCCAAACGCTGTGGTATCTCACGCAGACACACGATGTCCCATTATATTGGGCTGTGCTAGAGCTAGACACCACAAAGACCTGAGTTCAGTGCATCTGCAGAGAAGTACCATGAATCACACAGGCCCAGGAATGATGTCTGTCTTAACTTAGCAGGGTGATAATGAAAGACGTGGCACAGCTGATAAACCAAGATGCTATTTAGAGAAGATACCCAAGAACAGGAACTGGTGCACAATGGGGTACTCCCAGTACGCTTACAGTAATTTGCAGATTGTCTGCATCTCCCTGGTGTATGTGTGCTGCCCTAACTGCATCTTCACCTCTCTGTTTGAATGCTGCTAAGCTTCTGGCAGTAAGTTAGCAAGCCAGCTAAACCACAAAGAAGAGTCTTCACCAAGGCCTGACCCCATTAATCAACAAAGCAAAGTTCCCCCCTCCTCTGCTGAACCATTTCATAGCCATGTCTGAGTGGTGGTGGGAGTGTGATAGGAAAGAAGCTGCCCTAGATGAGAAGGTGACTGTGGCTCTGCTCAAAAATGGCACCCAAGGAAAGAAAAACTGCCCGGTGAGAGGCACAATCCAAGGAATTGTGCAACTGGAGGTGGAAAACAGAAACTGGTGGTCGAAGTCACTCAGAATTGAGACTCCGTCTGAGAAGTGCTATCCTATGAAAACAGGAATGCAATTAAAGCTCTAGTTAGGAACGTGAATGTTTTACTGCGTAAAGATCCTGAGGGATTTCCCATAAAACCTCTTGCCTGGGGGCTTTGCCTCTTTTAATGCCTTGGTGCTATTTCTGTCCCAAATGATACGAGACAATCCCCCTGGAGAAGAGGTAATGCTAGCAGTAAAACCTGCTTTCCGATCCTACCCTGGCAGATGCAAAACGAACCAGAGGATATACTGCAAGCATCATTACGGGAGTCTCTTTAGTTCAACAGGTCTTCTGCAAAGGAAGTGACATTTTCCTATGGTGTTTTCCTCCTGTCATTGAGTTCATCATCCTCTGCTGTCTCCTTTAAAGATCAAACAAACAAAACAACAAACCAAAACAAACCAACCCCAACCCTGCTAAGTAAAAAACCCCAAATCTTTGTAGCATATCCAGGAGGGACTCCAGATAGGTGCTACTCAGCTTGCTGAGGTTTTTTGCGGTGTTTTCTTATGTCACTCATTTTGGGTAAGTCAAGCACATATGAGGCCTTTACAAATAAAAATGTCAAGATTGTGTTTATGTTCTTGTCGTATAGATAGGTGCCCTAGCCTCCTGCTGGCAGATTTGATTTGGAAGTGCAGCGACTTTCCATACCTATAGATCACAATTTGGGTCTGAGTCTTCTGGGACACAGGTCTGAACAATGTTCAGATCAACCTCTCAGACAGGTCCTGGCTTGTTTCCTTTCATTGTGTTGTGCAATGATGCATTTAACTTCCAATATCAAAGACTGGTGGTGCTGTGCAGCTGTCTGAGAAAGGTCACCGAAAGCCAGAGGAGTTTCACAAAAAACAGAGATGAATAGTTGACTCAGATTCACTGAAACGAGCAAACCTCTTCTCTTTTTCTTTCAGCATTATCTGTTTTTTGTGAAACTTGCTGGTTTTGCTGTGATCTTTATCTGTTACTCGGTTGCAAGAAACTTTGTTTTTTCATGCACGTTGGGAAGGACTTTAATACAGACAGAGTTCACATCCTGTGCTCGATGCTGCAGGATGGATTGAGATTTCCTGTGTCAATCCTGTCACCAGTGGCTCCCATTGCCAGCCTCTGCTGTTGTCGGTGGCACTGAAGGGGACATTTACAGCTGGCAGTGATGGGTGATGCTTCAATCTAGGATGTGACTCCAGCAGCCTGGCAATATTCCTGCCTGCCTGGGCTGCCTTGGGCTGTGCTAAGCCATGTGTATGCTCTGGGACGCGTATCCAGAATCCTCCCCTTCATCCATGCAGAGTGGGGAGATACCTCTTCTGTGATTTGATGCCATCATGTTAAAGTTTTTCTTGCCCATCATTGACCAAAAAAGATCCTAGAGAATAAAAAGAGCCGTGGCCTTTCTGTGAGTGGCAGTGTCTGAGGCCGTTCATCAGCCTGGTCTGAATTCGGAGGATTTTGCTGGTATCCAGTGCCAGGCAGACATGCTGTTAGTGTGGCTCCTGAATCCTTTTCTGTGTGTAACCAACTAGGCAAAATAAATATTCGCTACCCGATGAGGCGTCAAGAAGGTGCTGGTGTAGAATAGAGAGCGATATGCGGTTGAGATGCCCCAGATATTTCTGGGGAGGGGTGATATTTGAGGTAAGATGTCACAGTCTCAGGTGACTTCAGGATGCTATTAATAGCCTGTCAAGCATAACACCTTGCTTTGAAACCAGCGGCTATTGGCTGTGGCAGCCGATGGCCTCTATGTGGGCTGGCGGTTCCCACAGACACCACTGAAACCGGTGCTCTTGTCTTGCCGCTGCCATCTCAAGAGGGAGCTTGGGGAGCAGGATGGAGCCCCAGTGACACTGTGCTGCAGAGAGGAGCGAACGACCGCTTTAGCTGGATTGTTGTCTTAACACGTCTGTTTTCCCCTCGAGAAATCCCATGTATACGTGAGTCATACGCGACTAAGTTTGCAATAAATAAAGAAGCTTTCTCAGGGCGGAGTGCCCTGGCTATCAGTGCGAAGATGTCTCGCTGCTGCAGGGTGGGCAATGGTAGGGGGCCTTGGTTCTGCCCAGGCGGTGTGATTTTTAAAGAAAAGTGATGAGTCACAAATACTTAAAGAGTCTTGGCTGTCAGGCAGTAGCTCTTTAAGTCTGCTATGAGTTGATTTCAGCCCATTAGGAGTCCGAGCTGACTGGAAATAAGCAATTCCTTAAATGAGAACGAGCATCTCGAGCGTTTGTGCCTATCCAGCTCAAGCGGTTGAAGTTCACAACATAAATCTCACTGGCATAATTTGCTCTGCCTCCTCAATCAGCTGGACATCATTCAATATGTAAGTCCACAGGAAATGACTCCTTGTTAGAAAAGATGCTGGTTGCTAAAAGACGCATTAGGAGTTGCTCTACTGAGAGACAACCAGAGCAGTACCAGAATCAGAGATATTGAGATGGCTGAAGGCGAGGAATACTCATCTACTATTTTCATGAATTCCTCTAGATCAAAAACCTAGTGCTGGCTAACAAAATATTCTTTGGATATTTGAACTTCAGCATGGGGAGGGCCCAGAATATTATACCAGGAATGCTGAGACCAGAGCACTAGAAATGGGCTGAAACCCAGCAGTACAGTGTGCAAGGGCGCTCAGTGACTAAGAACAAAAACCTATTTTTAAGCAGAGGCCTCATCAGTTAGAAAATACTGAGAAGGAGAAAGATGTCAGTGAATTGGCTGATCACAGGATGACTGTGAACCATCAATATGATGTTCTTGTGAAAAAGGCAAATTTAGTGTGAGGATCCACCAGGTGAGTTGTGATGGGCCCTAGTCCACTGTGTGGTGCAGTTGTGAAGAATGACAATGTAGATGCTGAGCGTTTCTTACACCAGGTCACGTTGGAAGGAAGCCTACTAGAAGGCTGAACAAAGGAAAGGACTGAATATTTGGAAAGGACAGGAACGTAAACTGAAGATAGTGCTGTCAGAAGAAGAAAACCATGAGAAATGGTGATGAAGATCTCTCGGCTGCAAATTGGGAGTTTTTCTAACCATCAAGGTCTAGAATATCCTCCTCCTAGAAACAGAAGTGCCAAAGAATCTAGTCTTTCCCTAAAATGACGTGCTACGGGGGGCTAAATGACAGGCTCATAATAGCACAGGATCGGCTTTGGTGGTCTGTAAGCCTTCCTCCAGTTCAATGCTCCCAGACAAGCTGTTGGTGAAATAGCTGCAAGTTTTGTAGTTTGTAAGCACAAAGTTAATCAGTGGAAGCCGGGTTGCTAAAAATGCATGGAGGCAGGCATTTGTAACTGATGTAACTTCAGAATTTTGCAGAGGTTTAAACCGAGCTCTTCCTAGCTGTGTGGTCACAAATCCCAAGTTTGCTTAGGCAAGGTACGCCAAGGTAGATCAAGGTAACGCTGTTGTCAGGAAAGTGGCCCTGCACGCATTCACCCTGATTTAAGTTCACCATTTGAAAGCTTATTGCTAGATGACAGAGCTCTGAATTCCCTGTGTTGGTAAGGGCTATGATGAAGGAAGTGAGGGATGCTCAAAGAATTCTTTCCCAGGTGAGCTAGTTAAAAACTAGAGAGAGATTTGGAAAGCAAAGGTGGTGCTTGATCATCCATGTACGTTTGGAGTGGTGTGTAGCTGCTGTGACCTTTCTCTGAACTGGTGCACCTGTAACCATGCTCCAAGAGAAAGCCGTTGTCCTTGTCATCATAATCGCTCTTACGCAAAGTAGACATCTGCTGATTTGTCAATGCTTAAAATTCCTTTTGCTTGTGTTGCTAACTGCCATTCAACAGTTGTTTCACTTCTGTGTTTTAACAGTGATGCAATTTAAATAGGAAGAATCATATCTGCTGGAGGAAAA
This sequence comes from Caloenas nicobarica, assembly GCF_036013445.1. Lineage (NCBI taxonomy): Eukaryota > Metazoa > Chordata > Aves > Columbiformes > Columbidae > Caloenas > Caloenas nicobarica. Next base: position 7,178,382 of record NC_088264.1, read on the forward strand.
AAAAAAAACTGTTTTCCTTAGAGTCAAAAGGGGCTTGGGTGGTTTTGTTTGGGTCAGCTTGGTGGGATCAAAAAGTCAGCAGGCAGCCCTAGAAAAATTAAATTTAACAGCACTGCCGTGTGATGCATGTTCTGCTGCGGTACCACCGAGGGCCCGGGGATGCCGCTTCCTCCAGCCGCTGTGCTCCTGCAGGCTGGGAGAGAATCTCCCTCTCTGGTCCGCTTCCTATACCACTTCATTGGTTTTTTTACCTTAGGCTTTGAACCTTTGTTGCATTCCACACTGACCCAGACTCAACCAAGCTAAGCGTGTTCCTATTAAGGGAGTATCTCCTCTTACCCATTTAGTAACTGCTATAGTACTGATCATAGGGGTCTATCGTTAATGGTTTTTTAGAGCTCAGGAGATGGTCCAGGAGTTTGCGCTGTTTGTGCAGCACCCGAAACTTCTCCTGATGGTTGGGGTGGTTCGGAATGAGAGACGTGAGTGCTTTTGCAGAAAACCGGGGTACAAATAGTGCAGTGCTTCCTGCAGCAACATCGGGAGCCCTCCCGGAGAGCAGCATCTGGTTCCCATCAGCCCTGTCTCCTGACTTCTGCCGGAGCGCACCTACTGCGCCTGCTCCCAAAAATGGATACCAAAGGCTTAAAGTCGTCGTCCACTAAGGCTCCTGATGTTGCTGAACCTGTTGCAGCTCAGATCGAATTAGAAATGGTGCGAATTTTCAGTTAAATACATGTTAGTTACATGGAGTTAGAGAGAGGCACTGTTCACTCCTGCTTGTAGATATTAAGATTGCAAGACAAAGTACTTGTTTCAAAGTATTAACTGATGTCTAGCTGGCAGTGCCTTGGTAAACCCAGCATTTGTTTTGATCATCAGCTTTCCCTGTATTTTTGTTTTGATCATCAGCTTTCCCTGTATTTTTGTTTTGATCATCAGCTTTCCCTGTATTTTTGTTTTGATCATCAGCTTTCCCTGTATTTCCTGCTTGTTCTGAGAATTGCTCTGACTCACTGGTAGCAGCTCATTCTCACATTGCTGGCTCCCGCTGAGTTTCTTTTCTATGGATGTCTTTTCCAGCCCCATGTGGTTCCACTGTGGCCACTCTCTAGAAACAGTACAGAGCTCGGGTCGGAGAGCCAGAGGGGCCGGGTGAAGCAGGACTGATGTCTTCACCTCTCTGTTTGCTGGAAGTGGTTTGGGCTGCAAAAGGCAGCTGGAGAAGCTGGAAGCTCCTGGCAGCTCCCCAGGGCTGATTTCCTTGGTTTGGTTCCTCCTGCACTCATGGACCACCAGGCAAAAGAAGGAGGAAGCTACAGGAGTAGGCTGGGAGCAGTTTATCTGTGTCCTTGCTTTTAATTGAAGTGCAAGGCAGTGGGTATCTAGACCTGGCTTCTCTTTGTGTTAAAGTGGTACTGTTGTTTGAAGAGGCTGGAAACTGCTGTTCTGAATGTTGCTGGAAGGAAACGAGCTGGTTTTGTGTTTTAGCAACGGGATGTTTCTTGCCTGGAGCCATACAGGCATGTGTCAGGGGTTCAGTGGTGGACAGGTCACACCGAAATATCTCTTAAACAGAAATCCCCATTTGAAGAAGTTAAACTTTGTGGGCCTGATTTTCCCACTTGCATCCTCCTTTCTAAGATATAACTTTGCGTAGTTCATTGGAGTTATTCTAACCCACCTCAATGTGAGTAAAATCAGGAGGAGCTCTTGTATTTTTAAATGCAACTCTGCACATGTAGCAACTGTCAAATATCAAGCTTACTCCTAAAACTAGGTTTTAAAAGAACCACTGGAAAGTTTAGGATTTCACTTTGACTCACACGACTTTTCTTTTTATGGGAACATCACTAAGACTCTCCTTTCTTGATACAGTTTTGAGCCGACAGGAGCTGGGATAGCCCCTTCGATGGAGCGGTGTGTTTGAATTTCATAGGAACTTTGAATAAACTGCAAGGTGAAATAGTTAGCTAACTCAAGAATATGCATGTTTTTGTCTCAGCATGTAGTTTATAAGCCAAAGTAAATATTAGAGCTTGTGTTTTCCCCATCCAGATACTGAAATAATCCAGACACATGACTTATAACATAAAGACTGACTTTCCAGTAAGAATTCATATGTCATTAAAGTTTGTTTGAAAATGGAGCGCAGGAAAGACTTTTGGTCAGAAAGCAGGTCAGACTTCCTTTGTAAAAGAGTATGCATTGTTTGGGGTTTCACTTATTTAGTAAAGCACAGGATATTTTTCTCACTGCTAGTCAAACAGCAACAAATTACAGATAAATTGGCAATGTGACATGATAAACTCATCACGGTATGAAACCAAGGCTCTGCTCAAACAGTGCTGTTAACAAATTCCTTGTGACTTGATATTAATGATGTGGTCTACCTTATTAGAGATAAAGGAATTGAAGTGTGTGCGGTTTTAATATTAAATCAAGAAACATACTGAAACTTAGACTTTATCAGAAGATAATTAATAGTCATCTTTATTTACTGTAAGCCTTTTCTGTTTTCTCTTCAGCCAAAGAGAAAGACTACTTGGACTACCAGCAGCTGCTTATGTTAGTGGAAGGTAGATGGGTATCTTTTCTGGAAATGATAACTGCCAGCTTCAGCTGGGTAATTCTGATTAAGGAGGTAGTTTGGGCCAGCAATGCTGAGGGTTTTGACAGATGAGCCTGTGATTAACTGCAGCACTTTGTGGAGTTGCCACCACAACCTCTCACAGCTCTCTTAGCTTGAGCTGGTCAAATGACTGGAAGTCATTTTAACCTCTGTCCTCTGCCGAGAAGTGTAGCCCTGGCCTCAGGTGCATCTTTCTGTCCGCTCCTGTGACACTTGAGGCAAATCAGTGCACTGCTGCTTTGCAGTGGGTTTTGTGTCACCCGCTGCTTGGAAACTTTTTCCCAAATTGACAGCCATGGTAGATAGAGCCGTCTCCCCTTAAGGAAACTACAGGATGGGTTTCCATCACCCCCTTCCTTGCCAGCGTGCAAGCCTGACTGGAGAGGGCTTTGCGACGGCATTTAGCAAGGCTGGCAGTTAGCACAGGCTAATTAAGGACATACTTGAGTAACAGACGAGTGTGGTAGAAAAGCTTTTCTCTCAAACAGCACTGTTCCCGGGGATTTAGTGCGAGGACCCCAGGGACACGGCTGTGCAAGAACAGCAGGAAAGGCAGGGGACTCAAGTTGTCGTGTTCCCTGCCGCTGCCCCTGCAGCAGCCCAGGCTGGCTGCGCCGTCCGGCGGGGCTGGCAGCCGGTGCTTGGGTGTTACAGGGCAGGGTGACACAGGGAGGCTGCGGCCGTTCCTGGGCACAGCCAGCTTTCTCTGCACTCAGCAGTCTGGCACTCACGATGCCCCTGTCCTCAGAGGGCAGCTCCCACTAGACCAAAAACCACCCGTAGGAAATCCAAACCCAACGATTAGCACACAGCCCGGACTCGCATCCAAACCCAACGCAGAGATTGCATATGTTTGTTTTGAATTAGTGATTCCAGCGTGTGCACTGGCATTTGTTTTCCTCCCACAAGAACCGGGGTGGTTTTAACAGATTTAATCTGTCTCTTGGGCTTTGGCTGCAGGAATAACTGCTGACAGCCAGCTTGCCAATGGCAATGGAAGACAATTCTGTGATTAGGAATAGTTGGAAGATAGTGGCATGTATTTGGGGCCAGCTGTTTCCTGTCATGGTGTTTGGATGCTAGTGAGGACCTCTGATTCCTGAACCCGGTTATTAAACTTTGCAGTCCTCAAATGACTAATCTTTTCAGGTGGAGTAACCTCCAGAGGGTGGTACTAAAAATCCTGGGAGCCTGGCTAGAAGGAGCACAGGTACCGTGCCCCATTGAACAAAGGAAAGCATTTCCCAGACACATCCTTGCAGTTCAGGGAAAGGTGGAAATATTTTTCAGTTAGCTCTGCACTGTGGTTAGGATTGTAAATGTGTTTATTCATTAGCTGTTGATGTTAATTCTCTTCAGGCTTTCTGAAAGTATGAATGAGAAGGAACTTGGTAATATGGCAATTATGAAAAAATTTAAGCAGGATTTTGACTATTCAACATTCTACCACTACTGTTGTTATCTGTTAGCATATATGTGGGATTTTTCCTAGCAAATCACTTCCCTTAGAAATGAGTAACAAAAATCCCCAAATATTTGCAAAGCAAAGGCAGCTGCATCAGCCTGCCCGTTATCAGACAGGGTGCCAGAGGATCTCACGAGTCTGTATGACTGGATGAGAATTTGGCAAATGAAATTTGTTACCGATCACTGCAAAAGTTTGTCTGTGGGAAATAAGAGCTTGCTTTAGGGATATATGTTAATGTCCCTAATAGCTTTCGCTTCTCTGGAAGGCTGTTGGAATCACTGTAGGTGCCTGGCTGAGAACTTCACCCAGCCCTTAGTAGGAGTAGAAAAGGCAAAGAGTTCAGAGCAAAGCGGAACAGAAATCCATATTGTGCCCACATCTGCAATGCTGGTGGCAGTTCCATCCAGTTTACCTGGGAAGCTTTACAGTCAAGCTATAGAAAACACAAAGATTGGCAACTAGGGTGATGAGCTTTCATATGCAAGGTGACTATGCCAAGCTTTTTTGTTTAGAAAGAGGCGATTGTGAGGAGACCTACTGAAGATTGGTGCATTTATCAACAGAGAAGTGAAATATGTTTCACTCGTGCTTGCTTGTAGTACAAATGCAGGGGCATACGATGACATTACTCAGCAGCAGGTAAGCTAAAGGAAGGAGTGTTTTCACGACACACAGTCCAAGTTCAGTGAATTACTACGGGATATTTTGGAGGCCAGGAATATACCTGGTCATAGGGGTTAGGTGTGTTTATTGAAAGTTAGGTCCATGAAGACCTCAGCTCAGGAAGTCAGCCAATTTTCTTTGCTGGGAGGTGTAAAGTGGGGTCCCATACTATGCAGACACCTTTTTATATTCTTCCTGAAGAATCCACTTTTTACCGCTATCAGAAAGAGGATATCGGGCTAGATAGAATAGCTGTCCTAGATGAAGAATGCTGTGAGAGTGTTTATGTAAAAACTGAGAAAACTGTTTGACAGTGACATTGTGTGGACAGCTTTAAAGGGAAGTTTTGGTTTCTTGGGAGAAGATGTTTGACTGCCATGTACTGCTACCTCCTTTCCTCTGCAAGTTCTTTGCATTGTAACCTGGGAACTAGCAAAAGTTACAGAAGCTTCCCCGATAAAGATGATGAAAGATCAAGACAACAGTCTTGCACATGCATTAACAGAATGAGGCCTCCGGAGAAAAAGAGGTGGCCTCCCAACCCACTCCCTATTCTACTTCATGGCATCAAGCATGGGGCATGAGACCCAGAAACAGATGATCTCAGAGGAGAGTAACTGAGCTGAGCCCTTGTGCAGAGTAAACTACAAGACCTTCTCTAACAGCTGCTGCCTGTTAGTAGGAATTACCTGCTAATCAGTCTGCAACTTTCTTAATGTCTCAGATTTTGCAGAGATTTCTCTCTGAGAGGATCCATTGTAATGCTCAGTGTTTTCCGTTCTTCGTCTTCATGCTTGGATTTCACAGAGTGTGTGTGGGCAGAATGAGAGGAGGAGGAAGGAAGGAAAAGGAAGCCTCACGAAGTTTTTGTGGTTTTACCCACAAGAGAAAACAGATTCCCTTATTTGCATGCTGTCCTCCTCTCTCTGGGATAAAACCTGGTCTTCTCAGGAAGAGAAAGTGGGTATTCCCTGGTTCTGTGAGCTTTCCCCTCAAGCCTGTGCTGTAAATTTGCGTCTGCTTTTGGAAGGTAGGTTTAGTGTCCTGTCAACTTTTCACCTATTTATGGCTTGTGGAGAGTGTGGGCTTGTGTGATGTTCCTAAGAAAGAGTTGAAGATCTGTCAGGAATGTGTGGTTAAACTGGGGATTTCATTGCTTCAGTGTGTTGTAGGGCATTAATACATTAAGAAATGAATTTGACACATGGAAGTTGAGAGGTTCTTAACCAAATGAATCCTGCTGTAACTTCCTGTTAGGAAAACCCTGAACAACGCTTTGCTACTTGAGCTCAGAAGATGTGCAGAAGGATGACTTATACGTGTATCCTAATCCTGATATTCCTTCTAAAGCACTTGGTGCTACCAACTGCTAGAGGCAGACTTCTCAACCACCCTTTACTGTCTGAACTTGGGCAGCCATTCTTATGCACCATATATATATACAGTGGTCAACAGTGTATAGCTGTTCACAGATATACTTTATCTCCCCTTTCTACTAGGAGACTGTCATGCAGAAAGATGAGTGCTCTACCTAGTACGATGGCCAAGGCAACAGTGTAGGTCCTCACTATGGTAAAGCAAGAGTGCAGGGAGACATCCTCACAGCTGCCGTTCCCAGCTGTGGTTGTGCGTGCCCAGGCGGTGTGCTTCCTTAAGTCCTGCGCTGCAAATCAGCGTATTTGATGTTCGACTCCACTGCCCTGTTTGAAGGCAGCTCAAAGTGGACTCCTGTCACTTGGACTGCTCACACTGAAGCAAAAGCGGGATGCCGGCGTGTTCTGCCAGCCGTGCATAAATTTACGGAGTCTACGGTTCTCACGGAGCTGGATGGAGCAGAACGGGGAGTCAAGGAAGCTACATGTGAAATGGAAAGTTACATGCCAAGCTGAAGTTTCTAAATTACAAGGGCTGGGAAGTACTGTCGTGAAGGAAAGCTGTTTAAATTTTAGGCAAATGATCAGTGTTTGCTACCTCCACGGCGGGTGGAGGGTGGTGTGTAGTGTTGTATGCTCTCTAGAACACCATGTAGCTTTGCTGGTAGAGGATCTGTTGCCTCCTAGATGTGTATTAGAGCTTTGAATGTGGCTGATGATGTGGCTTGCATATATCTACTTGTTGCCATACAAAGAATTTTTGCAATGATATTGAAGAGTGCAGGATCAGGGCCTGACTTGTTCATCTTGCCTGTCTTTGAAATCAGGTAGCTGACATGTTTCTGTCCTTTCCAGTTTTCCCACACATTGTGATTGCACAGGATATTTGCGTTTGCAATACGAAACACAAAGTAGGCTTCTATTTTAACACCATTGCCCTTCATTTTGCTGCCTAGAATTTCCACCTAACCAAGTATGACTGTAGCTGTCAAGTTACAAGTAAAAAAAAAAAGGTGACAATAAAGTTGCTCTCAAAGTACTTTGAGCTGTGCTGATTCACCCTGTAGAGAATCTGACCTTTTGTTAGTGGATTTCTGATGACTTGACCCTGTACTGTAGTGTTAATCTGTTCCCACTCTTGCAATGTAGAAAGTATCTGTCTCAGATTCTTCTGTGATGACTTTGGCTTCCAACTCCCACTGTTAAAATGCACCTTATTGAGCTTGTAGGGGTGAATTAAGGAATCAAGAGCTGGGAAACCTTTGTTCTGTCCACCACTGAACTAAAGGACTTGGGTTACACCACTTAGCTACATCTTTCTGAGAGCATCACACTCGTTCATTTCATGTGTACGTGAGTGCTTATTTATGCACTTTGTATGATCAGTGATTGTGTTTTGACATTCCTCTCACATACAAGCAGATCATTTTCTGTGCAATGATTTGATGACTGGAGTATCCTTCATCCTGCTACTACCCTAGCATCAAACTGTAAAGTTTGGCTTTAGAAAAATAAGAGCATTATCACTCCTTTCTTCCAACCATTGTGGCTAGTTTTGGAAGGTTGCCTTGGGATGGTTAGAGCTAGAGTTTCAGGAAGTCAGCCCATCTGAGCAGGAAGATAATGTGTCTATCAGCCCTAGCGACATTGATAAGTTACAATAATTGTTTGTTTTTCCATGGACTCACAGTTTAGATCCCGTTGCAAGTCAGGGGCTCATGGAGCTAGAGGTCCAGCGTATGGCAGACAGATTTCCCTGCTGCAATAACACCCAAGAACCATGTACCTTTTCTTCTTCTATCTGTGCCAATCCAACTTATTGTACTGATGCAGTAGTATATCTCAGTTTCCAATGAAGAATTAAATCAGCCACAGTCTAAGAATCACATCATGCCTTCTCAACTCAACAAACTCTCACAAAAGAGTACAGCAGAGTGGCAAAGTGCTCTCTGTAGTGGCTCTGGACCCTGCCCTCACACCCATCTAAATGGGCTTAGGACCTCCATCATTAATTCTGAGCCTGCAGGTAACTGTCTTAGGTTTTGCTAGTCCTCTGATAACTATACAGGATAAATCATCTGAACAGTTGAAAAGGCAGCAGTTTTTTTACACTGCTAGCTCTCTTCTCTTCAAAATGCTCTGGCTTATTATTGGCTAGGGCAGTTCAAGGCAAGCTTAATTTTGTATTACATTGGATGATAGTCAATGTGAGTGAGATTGCAGCTTTTAGAATGTACGCCTTGCTTAATCTCATCCTAAACAGCAAGTACACATCTTCTAGGAAACCGTGGACTGAGCAACATCGTGGTGGTAACAAGAAAGGAATGACCCTTTGGGAAGCAACGAGGAGCAGTGACATCCTCAAGACATGCCAGAGACCTTGTCCCACCACTCACACACCCAACATGGCCATTTCTCGGGTTGTTGTATGGGAGACGAAGAGATGGGGATGGAGAGAACCCCCCTCTCCCTGCGGTGTGACTCAGCATTGTTTCCGCGGTTGTATGAACTATACATGAGCACAATGTCAGGGTAACGTGCTGCTGAGTAATACGAAAAGTGCCACTCAGGCTTCTAGAGGCAAGGACCATGGCTGGAACCGCACTACATGTATTTGTCTGAGCTTACCACAACTTGGAGACTGGAATTCCCCTTGTGCGTTTTGCTTTGAGGGTGAGGGAACCCTGTCAGGGTTAAAGCAAGATACTCACCCCACCTCATTCTAGCACAGGTGCTTCATGTAAAGACACCCCTGGTGCTGCAGGTCTGCAGAATGCATCTGGGCTATGAAGTGGGTGACACCGAGATAAAAAATTCTGCTGGAGGTATTGAGCCCTCGGCAGCGTAAATGTGGATTTACTCAGCTGCACAGGGTGCCCTTCCCATCAACGCCTTAATTGTGAAAGACCCACATGTAGACATAGGAAATGTGTGATGATGTTGTTGGACTGTGATGCCATGGGCTGTGAGGATACAGGCACCTGAAAACTCAGCTTCCCCTTTCTCCTTGTGGTTGAACACCTCAGCAGCAAGGTAAAGAGCGACAATGTTCCTGAAAGGAAGCAGAAAAGTTCCACGGTTTGTTCTCTTAACTTGACACTGGGTGTTTCTCAAGTCTCCCTTCCTTCTTCCTTCCTTCCTCCCAATGCTCTCTCCTGCGGCTCCCTGGGCAGTAGTGAGAGTGGGCAGGAGTTCAGGGCACAGGGACAGCAGAATTTTCCTTGAAGGTTCATAGTTGTAAGAGTGCTAATAAGAAGAGAGTTTTCCACTCTAACAAATGTCAAGAAAGCAAAGAGCTTTATTTTTTAATGAGTGTAATAGTCCAACAGGGCTGCAACTAGTCTTTTGTGACTTTTGCTGCTGCTTACTGACTTCTCAACAAGCTTTTTGATCAAAATCTGTTTCTGTCTCTGAACATACTGGCTGAATTCAGCATGCGAAAATCATTAAAGGACTTCTCTGCAGAAGAATAATCTTGGTTTGCTATGAGAAGATGGTTTAATTGCACATAAATTATTACAATTTTGGGTCAGACTTATTTTTGGTAAAGTTCCGTTTGCTTCAGTGGCTTTCAGTCAACATAAATGTGGTTTAACTTCTTTGTGGTCAATGATACACATTTTCTGCCTTTGGGATGATAATTAAAATCACAGAACGGTCTTCAAGCTATGAAAACTAACCTAGGTGATGCTGACCTTCAGTGAAATGGTAGCTATGTAGACCCTCAAGGGTATCAGTGGTCAAACCCCAGGTCACCAGGGAAGCTGGTGCTCTTGGACCCTAACAGGTGGCAACTCAGTAGTAGTAGCTTTGTAGCTACTGTCTTATCTATGCAAGGAAGTTCTCTGCTTGCTCAGATACAAACTGCTGGGTCCAAGTGCTGTCATTCCTATTTTCTTAATCGGGGTGAGCAGAGCTACTTGATTTCTCTTTTTTTGTGACTACTCTGATGCTCGTGCATCAGTCTGAAGGCAAAGGACGCCTTAAGACCTAATTGGGACTTTGGAATGTATTTTGCAGTTAGTAGCACTGGGGAATCAGTATTATTTCTAATATCTGCTTTTCATATTGGGTTGATCTTGGGTAGTTGAGTATCCCACAGCTACTGAGAAGTTAATGTTGCTACAAGTTAGGGGACAAGAAGAAATCACCCTTTCTCTGTGGCAGCTTGTTACTGCATTTTGCAAATTCTCAGGCAAGTCTCAGAATCAAATATTCAGGCAGGCTTAAACCGTGCATCTTTGCTGGGTTCTGTGAAGGCAGCATGAAGGAGGAAGTGACCTACTACACAGGAGAATTCCTTCAAGTTCGAGAGGCATCCACCATCCCTCGTTGGGAGGCTGTTCTTCATAAAAACCCGAACAATGGTTTGACTTCTTGGGAAGTGGTAGAGGTACAGCTAGTTCATTTTATTGTTATTAATAACAGCTGAGGCCTCAGCTGGAAAACCCTACTTTCAGTTGTTTGAAATTGGACCACCCTAACTATCTGAGCTGAAATTTAATGCTGTGAGTTGTCTTGCAGCAGAACTTTCCCTGCATATTTGGACCCAAAAACCTACTGGTGTTCAGGTCTAGCTGAATTTTGTGGAGAGCAAGTGCCAAAGCAGAACTTGTCCAAAGGCTTAAAAGGAAAGCTATGAGAGAGAATTGCAACCACAGGGGTCCTGAGCTCTTGCATTATGACAGGATGATTTGGGATTGTGTCACCTTGAGACCAGCTCAGCCTATCCATTTTGCTGTGCACTTTTGGGAGGGAGCTGCCCGCAGCCTAGTTCTTGTGCCCATCAGTGCTGGTCATCAGCACTGTTCCCAGAAAAGCTTATTCTGGCTTTTTTTGGACAAGCCACCTGCGTCAGTGGTGTGCTATCCGGTCTGTCCACCTCCAAACTGTCCTATTCCTTCCCTGCTGTTATGTCTGCCCGCATCTCACAGGGTCATAATGCTTGTAATGTTATCTGCTCTTGTATAGTGACGATTATAGAAAATCCTCTAAGAGAAATTACCCCTTTTTAGCGGAAGTTTTAAATAGTGTACATTAATAAGACCAGGGTTGTACATTAAACAATGGGAAGGAAACAAATGCCAACTAACACTCAGTAAATGATCATTTGTCTGTCCCATGTATGGTGACGCGATGATGCTTAGGGGAAAAGACTGTTTTTAGGGGTAATTGAAAGTTATATCATGAGGACACCAAAAAAAGCCAAACCGAAGTGATGGAGGCAAACTTATTTCAGGTGTTTCCTGAATCTTGTAGCATAAGTAATCATTTTTCCATGGATTTTATTTTTGTTGTACACTTCATAAAGGGAGCTAACAACTTTTTCCGTAGTCATTCTTTATAAAAGATAAGCTTGTGAGAAACCTGTTCTAGTTCCAAGAACAGTTCTTCTGCTTTGTGCTATTTTATCCAGTTGATTGGAAAAGCTGTGGATATTCTAAATAAGGATCAGGGTTCTGGTATGAGGCTTTTCCTGGTCTGAACCAACAAGAAAAAAAGGCTTTTAGGACCTGGCTTGGTTGGACAAAATGTCCAACGCTCTTCCCACTCCTACTTTCGGATTTTCCCATCACCTCTGTGCTCTCTGCCCAGCAGCACAGGATTCCTCCAAATGAGACATCAGGAGCTTTTCATCTTGGACCGGTGCTCAGCCCGTGCTGCCTGAACCTCTGAAAAGCAGTGCCACTTTAATAAGCAGTGGTGACAACAGGAGTGTCCTTTATGGAAGTTCCCTCTTTCCAATTTTGCAATATCAAGCAATTTCATTTCCCTACTGAGGTTGGACAATTCTGGGGTTGCCACTTTCTCCAGCTTTCCCATGCTGCCTGGACTTGGTTAGCTCAGATCTGTGGTTCCACGTGCAAAAAGTCACAATTGCTGAAGAAAAGTTTGTACAAAAACCTTCAGCAAACACTTGTGGGAGAGGGAAGGGTTGAGATGCATCCGTAGTCTGTCTTGTTCCCCTCACGACAAGGAATGTTTTGGTAGATAGAAGATGCATTGACTTGTTAGCAGTGAGGCGTCATTTTGAGGTTGTGCTACCCGAGCCCTGACAAGCCCTGTGTTTCATGCTCCCATGAGTAAGCTCTGTCCAAAGCACCAGTCCCTGGACTTCTAAGTGCTGCAGATCACTTCTGTGAACAACCTGGCGCTTCCCTCAAAGGCAATCACTGCGGGCAGATTTCAGGAGGCGAGATCAGCCTCTGGAAGGTAATTCTGCCGTCACTTGTGCTCCAGCCAAATCACGTCTTGCTGCACTAGTTGCTGTCTCCTGGCAGTCTGCTTTTGTCCTTGTCTCCACGTGCTAATGTGTGCAAATGCAAATTCAGTCACATTCAAATACATATCAAAAAATCAGCTGTTGCTCTGAAAAGCTTTGTTTTGTTTGACTGTCTTGCCACACCAAAGGCAAATCCTCCATGCACAAGGGCAAGATACAAAAGAAACTCAGTGAGAAGAATCTACTCTGGCATTTGTACGCTTTTTACATGTCTTTTACCCCAAGCCACAGTCCCCTGTCTAAAGGCTGTGCATTCTTGGGGAGCGCATAGGAATGTCCTGTGACTCCCAGGATGAGGCATCTCTCATTCTGCATGCTTTAATTAAAGAATTTCAAAACCGCTTTACAAGTTAGCCTAGAAAATTGCAAGGAGCAGAGGAACCGTTCCCTCTTGTGCTTTAGGACTGAGATCAGGCCCACTCACACCTCTGGGGACAAAGTTCAGAAAGCCACAGCAGCCATGCAATTTCCTCTGGTCCAGGACTGATGAGCAATTTTTATTCAGAACTGGTAATTGTTATGATGACTGCCCATTATAGTAAATTCTGAATAATGCTACTTATCATAACAACCAAGCTGAAGTATTTTGGCTGTTATATATGTGGAAATTGTTGCAGGCCTGTGTTGCAATTATTTTTGATACTGAGCCATTTTGGCAGTCCTAAACATGTTGTATTCTAAATATAAAACCAAACATATGGCAATGGCTTTCTTATGATAAAGCTACGGGGGCGAGGAGGTCTTAAGAGAGATGAATTAATTGCTTTGGATGAAACAAGAAAAATTGCCCGTGGAACTGAGCCTTTTTCCAAGTCTCAAAGTTTTATTTTTTGGCTTCATGTTGGCCTTCATGTTTGACCAGCAAACAAACAGAAAACCAGTCTTTATTCCTTTCTGGCCCACCTATCAAAAACTTTGCAAATAGTTGAGAACTAGCTAGCCCCATCAGATGTTGGGTTAGGATGTGTCATGCCTGTCTTAGGGGTATGGCCTCCCATATTGCTTTTAACCAGTTTTCATCTTGTAGCCCGTTGCTAAAATAGTGAAGTGCAGTATTCTGGCACTTTTTTAGTCTTTTATATTCTGGCAAACTTTCTTTTAGTCATGTACTTTTGATGTAGCTTCTTCTATGATATGTTAGTGGAAACAGATTTCTCTCACATTTTAATTAGGACACTGCGTCTCAGCATTTACTTGGAGTACTAGCTCTAAGGAGGAGAATTCATTCCGTAATGAGCTCAGTGAGCCTCTGAATGCACCCTGGTGGAAGGAAAGACATGAGAATTGGTAACATGCAACAAATATTAGGAGACCTCAGATATTACTCTCCTTTGTGGCTTTATGCTGTTTGATGCCTGGTTTGGACAGAGGGGATTACAGTACGTGGGAGGGGAAAAAAAATGGAAAATATTCAGAATGCTTTTTTTTAGTAAAGCTCCAAAGGATGTGGTCTCAGAGGGATGAGCTTTTTGCAATTCTTCCAGCCTTTCCAAATGCAGATTTTTAACGTTTATCATCATTCCAAGAAAACAATCTAGTAGCTTAAAGGTCAAAAAAATATAATAAAAAGATAATTTGTTTGGAGGTTAGGCAAATTTTGTCTGGAATTAAGACACTTCTATCAGAGGGCAGCTGGTCATGGAGGCAAATAAGAGAGGCATGATCTGACTTTTTTGTCTTTTTAAGACTTTATCTCAAAGTGTATCATATTCTAGAGGAAAAGCTTTGATTAAACCATAAAACTAGAGCTTAATGAAGGAATTAGCCAGCCTATGGTTACATAATGTAAATTGAGATAATGTCATTCGAGGTCTTTGAATTCAACCTGACTGTAAATTTGAAAAAAATTCTAATAAAGCACTTATGCAACCATATTTCCCAGCCTTAATGGTTTGGTAGCATCATCTACAGTAATCTGTCAATTCCTGCTGACCGCCTGAACTGATTTATGGGTGGCTTCCTATGATGAAGCCACAGAAGCAGGGCACTCAGACATTGGCAGGTGTCCTTCTGATTTAGCAGCATTCAGGAGATAGGACAGTTGTAGCAATTTGAAGTCTAAGCGGGTTTTTCATGGATCACCTACTATGGCATGTGGGTAGCCTGCCAAGCCCAACGTGGAGAGAGAGATCTGGTGAGGGGTTGATCTGGCTGAGTGCTCAGTGCTTGCGTTTCAGCATTCCCTGCCTTCGCCACAGTATTTGTTGCTCCTTGGTTCGGCTCAGAGATTTCCCCGGCAATACTACCAGAAATGGTGAAACGTTAACAGAAGCAGTTATACAGTTTTCAGCAGTGGCCACAGCACTGGTCTTTAACAAGGCCATAGGAAAGAGATCATTTTAGCCTTTTATGTATTATAGCACTCCATCAGACATTTCTCTCTTTTGCATGGTGAATTTTAATCTTGATCCTTCTCTTCACTTATTGGCTTATTAGCTTCTTTCCATGTCTAAATTGACCAGTCCTAACAAATTGAAACAGACATAGAGATCTTTTCTATAGTGATCTCTTGACTAAACTGCCAACTCCTCAACTTGAGCCACCACCTCCTTTTATTTTTGCATATTACTTTAACATCCCAGCCACATCATCCCTGCTTACACCTTGAACTAGTGCTTCTTTCAGTTTTAGCAGTCGCAAGCTTGATGCAGAATCTGTCACTGCCATCTACTAATGCAGGTAGCAACAAATATATATCTTTAATCTGCCTGTTACCTGGACTCGTGTTAGCTGGGGTGATACATGGGGGAGGAGAGGAAGGAAGTGGGTCAGGGGAGTGGAGGAGTGGGGAAAAATAGGTGAGGTAGTAATATTTGACCTTTGTCATGGTAATTTTCCTTTTAATTGGATGGTTCATTTACTGAACTTACTTTCTTCTTTGTGGTCGTGTAAAATCCCCGTTCTGTGCCCCAATGGTAACACTCACCCTTCAGCTGCATCTGTGATATCAAGAGGCATGTATGCTGCTCCAACAGCGGGGATTATTCCCACTGCGATGTGAGATGCAGTGATTCAGCAGGGAAATCAGCGTAGCTACGTCAACTCTGCAGTATGACAAGTCTGGCAATGTAAAGAATACCTTGGTCTCAGCAGCCTTTTTGGAGAGCAGCATCACCTGGCAGTGTCACCAGTTTTTCAAACTGATGGCATCAGGGAAATATTTTACTTTTTTTCCCCCTCCACATTTTGTTGTAGCGTAAGGAGGTGTAAGGCTCACCATCACACACTCATGTATTTACAGGCAAGCATGCTCATGCTACGTGATGGACCGTATGCGGCAGCCTGCCCTACCTGGTCATTTAAACCCTGTCGTCTTCGTCTAGATGCAGTGTCTGGTCCCTGAGGGAAGTGCCTGTGCCTCTTTGGGCGCTGGGCTTTGCGCCTTGTCGGGATCAAGCGGTGTGTGTGCAGTGCAGGTGTCCAGCACCAGGTGATGGGAACCTTCCCACCTCCAATTTGCAGGATTCTCCGTGGCCTGCGGGTTACAGCGGAGTATCAAGTCAAACCCACCAGCTGTGGATGTGGCCATGTGTGCTGCCTGCTGTTCTCATGATCTTAGGCTGCTGGACTTAAAACAAATTAAACAGGACTTATTACTAGTTGCCCTGTAGTTTGCTAATGTGTCTGGTCCAAGTAATTTTTTCTTCTCTCTTTCTAGGGTGCTAAAATCTGTTCATACTACTGGATAGAGGTTGTGGGAGGTTATTAAAAGTTTCTAATATGTTTTTAGATTATTGGCTGGAAGGTGCAAAGGCAATGGAAAATATTTTGGCAATTGTTTCCCTGTGAGAGCAGAAGAATCAGGTGAACAGATCGGTATGTGTATCCGAGTATATGTGTCTCTGGACTGAATCAAGCATACGCTTTATCTACCCCAGGTTATGATCTTCATCACTGACCACTACAAATTGCCTAAGGAAAAAGTGAAAGAAACCTTAGGGAAACTGCTCAGTTCTTCCGCAGGGAGACTGTTTTCTGTTGTTCTCAGCCTGAAGTTAATGTTTATCTTGCCGAAGGAGGATCTTAGATCTCTTGCAGAGTTTCAGTTTTAAATTCTTGATGTAGCAGCCTTGATATAGATCCTCATTCTGCAGTAAATCTTGCGTCATTCTTTTCACTATGCCAAGACGTTGTCCTCTGTGATGCTTGTAAATCTGTGTCTAAGTGCTGCTGTTTAGCTAGAAATCTTCTTGCCTTGCAGAGGACACTTTGTGCTTTTTTTTAATAGGTGGTGCTCATATCTTACCTGAATTTCTTAGACTGCAGTTAATAAAGCAAAACTAACCCCATAACAAGAGGAAACAAAAACCCCACACACAAACAAAACCCACAACCAAACATAAAACCCAACCAAATTAAAAACCCCAAACCTGAGTATTTAAAATAAACCAGTGTTCAACAGGAAGGACTCTGGGAAGTGCTGTGTTGTCTCTGGAAGGCTGTGCTGCCTTGCCGTTCCATAATGACGGCTTCCTTGAGCAGCTGCACAGACTTTAAGTGATGTCGGTGGAAATAAATGAACTGAAAGTTGAGCTCAAGTTTCAAAAGCAGAAGGATTTTTGTCCTTACTGGACATTCAAGCAGAAATGACAGCTTCATTCTGTGTAATCTTGATTTTTGTGAACAGGCTGACATGGGATGAAAGAGCTCCGGGAACTCGGAGGATCCAGCCCTGTGCTCAATTAACCACAGACATGCAAACCCTCGCTGCCAGGCAGATATCTTGACTGCCTGGATTTCCACTCACCTCTTTTTGTACAGCTCAAGACCCTACTCCTCTGGCATCTCATGTCTGCTATTGTCACTCGCACCCATGCAAAATGGATTTTTCTGGGCCTTTTGGGATGCTCTTCAGGTTAGGTCCCTATAACAGGGCCTGGGTCAGAATGACCTGTCTGTTTGTTGGCAGCACTATTGCATGATTTTTCCTGTAGTCTTCTCATGGGTAGAAGCCTAAAACAGTTAACAGCCCACCTTGCTAGGCTCTTTTCAATTAGAATAAAATTTTCAGGAACACAGGAATCGCTCAGGAGTGCTGTAAAGTCAGTACAGGCTGCCTTCTCTCTTTTAGCAACTGTGCCGTGAGCCTCACTTTCCACCCTGGTCAGACAGAAGAAACAACTTTGGATCAGGGAGTTGTCTGACACCTGTAAGGCAGGCTGAGAAGGGTGGCCTGCGGAGCTGATGTCTGAAAAGGAGCACCTGTAAGGTTTTGCATTTGCAAGGTAACCTTCTGACTAACATGCTCAACAACTCGCTGTGGACTTCCTACTGAAACAGCCCGTGCAGTCACAGGGAACTTCCCTGGGACTTGCCACACATGTGCTGGTACAGTCCTGGCTTCTGTGGATGCCTGTCTCCAGGGTGTAATAAGAAACTTCCCCGGATTGTACTAAGGATGCAGCAGCAGCTTTTAAGCAGTTTTCCTTCAAGCATCTAGAAGTGAGTACGGAAAACACCCAAAAAGAAAGTGATAGCTGCTGTGGCACTGACACTTGAGGACAACCTTCTGTTGACATTTTTGCAAAGCATGAATCAGGAAATTTGACCTTCTTCCCCTGCACACATTTCTCGTGGTATATACTTCTGTGTGATCTTTACTTCCTGTGACCCAGATAGGACCATGGTACACCTAAATTTAACATTTGTTATGCTCTTCTTGCCAGCTGGACTTCTTGTGAACCAAGCATGGATGCCATGCTGTTCAGCAGTGTCCATTTGACGTGAAGGAGCTGGGGATCCAGCCTGTCACTCCCATGTGTTTGAGTTGGCTTTGTGTAGAAACGTTGCAGGTTACCCCTCATCTTGGTATGTAGCTCGGCGCTTCCTCAACAAGGCCAGGCTTGCCTTGGAGGAAGGTGGTGAGTGAAATAAGGAGTTTGCTAAGCAGAGAGATGACAAGGGAAAGGGCAGGGAGAGCCTACTAAATGCTGGGGATAGAGTAGAGAGAGGCAGGAGTAGGTTATCTAGCATGCGATATAAAATATTTTTTTCATTTGCTCCCCTCCCTCCTTTTTTTTTTTTTTTTTTTTTTTTTTGAGGATGAAGAGATGAGGTGGGGAAGAAAACAGCTCTGAGAGCCAGGAGACCAGGGCATGGGGGCTGAGGTGGGGCTGAGAAGGGTCTGTAGAGGTAGATATGCCTGCTGCTTGCGAGGGGTAACAAGGGAGCAGTAAGGAGGACAAACACAGATGCAGAGGGGAAAACCGAGCCCAGTGCTGCTCTGAAAGCTGTTGCTTAAAACCGCTTCACTTCTTTTAGGCTATGTGTCTCACCTTATTAAGGGAGCTGCCAAATCTGTGCTGTTCAGATGTCAGAATTTGGCTATGGTTTGGAAAGAGAAGGAGTGGGAAAGGGGATGGTAACGACTAGAAAGAAAACATAGCAGGAGGAAAGGCAGTTCAATTCCACCGCATTCTAAAAAGCCAGTTTGGCGTCTTTCTGTCAGGTTCTCTGGAAGAGGTGTAATGGTTATTCCCTGGCTCTTCCGTGATGCAGAGGATGCCGAGCCATTCCTTTTCCTGCCATCAGGTTAGCAAATAGGGCAACCGCAGCCCCAGCATGTTGAGGATGCTGCGGGTGTGTGTGATGTGCACGTGTCTAATCCGTTAACTGTGGAGAGGGAAGAGCAC
The DNA here is from genome assembly GCF_036013445.1 of Caloenas nicobarica. Lineage (NCBI taxonomy): Eukaryota > Metazoa > Chordata > Aves > Columbiformes > Columbidae > Caloenas > Caloenas nicobarica. The sequence continues at coordinate 7,197,433 of NC_088264.1, forward strand.
GTTCCCAATTCCTGCCTGTGACACTGCACCTGCCTGAAGTTCTGGTTACTGCCTCGATGCAGCCCTGCTGACCTTAGCAGGAGTTTTGTCACGTGTGGCAAATCTTCATTGGAGTATTTTCACTGCTATCAACAGAATTTCATTTCTTCCATGTATTTTTTTATCCTGCAGATGGATGAGAAGAATGTAGGGATTTTCTCTTCTTAACGCTGGTATCATTTAGTGAATTAAAATTCAGATAGGTTGAATCAATAGCAAATAGGAGGAGGAATTCCTGTGTGGAAAGTGTAAATACAGGGAACACTTGGTAAAATTCTCTGGCTATGTTAAGCAGAGTAGAAGACTAGGACATTATAATGATTACTTTTGAGCATATTCCTTATTGCATTGGGCCATAATGCACCAGTTCAGCAAAACACTTTTGTCTGTGCTTAACTGCAAATGTGCAAAAATTCTCTTTCAATTTAGTGAGTGTTTAGGACTGTCCTACTCGTGGTTGGTTTTCCCTGCATCTGTATTATTACCTAATCTTTATGGCTGTGATAGGGCAATGGCTTTTTACACGTCTGACAAGGGGTGCCCAAGTGAGAACACTTGAAAGGGAGTTCATTTCCAAACGCTGCCGAGTGGCGTACCTTTAGGAAATCAGCTTCACTGTGGTGTCTCCAGCAGAGAAAAGGGGAAAGTGAAATATTCAAATGCACTAATGACTTTTGGAAATGCTGCTGACAATATTTCTAGCAGCCAAGGGTAGTTCCAAGGGAAATCCCAGAAAAATTGACGTGTCCCTTCCAGAGGGATTGAGAGGCAGTGGTGTTTGCACCAACAGATGGTCCATTTTGAAGGTGGATGTGTAACTGCTGCATCTTAAAGCTGCACGGACTGTTGGCTGGTGACATGTAATCCAAATTGGTACAAGCTGTTTTATAACAAATCCCTCCCTCCCCTAAATAACAACATTCATTTTTGTGACCTGCAGAGCGGTCATTGTTTCATTTCTGATGAATCTGACAGCTCTCACACACCCACGTGACTCCAAAGCAGAATATCATTGTAGCTTCAGGTTTCGGGCAAGATTTCATGGTTACTGGCGCTACCGAGCTTTCCCATCTGGGGTGTCCTTACTTTTGGAAGGTGGCTGGGAGGATGAGGGGGGATCTGGCTGTCGGGGTATGTGGCAGGAGCGGATAGGGATGCATCACTCTGCTTTTCCTGTGTCAGACGATAAATGGTTCATCTTCCTTCCTCTTCCTTGACAGACAGGGAATGCTTTGAGCAGGCTGCTTTAAGGGACAGCTACACCTCTGCTGGCGAGTTAATTGCATGCCGTCACAAGCGGTTAGTAAGGTTTAGGTAAGGGAGTCCTCCCATCCTTGCCACAGCTCTTTCTCCTCGTGTGGATTCTCAGAAAGAAGAAGAAGAAGAAGAAAAAAATCCCCCTAACCTTGGAAACTCCCGTTACTGAACCTATTTTCTCCCTCTCAGGACCTGTCCCAGTTCTGCGAACTAGTGAAACTATCCACCTGAGAGTTGTACATCCCTTAGTCAGACTGCAAGACCTCCTGAGGTTTGCAGAACTACTCCAAATGAGCAAATACTTATTTTTGAAACCAACTCCAAGACCATGAAAAAACCCTCCATTGCTCTTGCAGACCTTTTACAAAAGAGACACTTAATGGGGAGAGCAAAATGATATTCTCTTCACCTCCCTTGTTCCTGCAGTTTCAGAGTTTACATGCCCTGGCTGAAACCACACTTTTGCTTGACACAAATTACTACTGTGTAGCGGTTCTCTGAACGACATGCTTAGCTCGACTTCTGCTTTTTTACTCCCACTTATTGCATCCTCCTACTTATCCTGCTCCTTGCCTGGCCAGTGTATGCGTTTGCTGTCGTTTGTGTGGATGGTTAAGTGCTGGTGTCTCTGCTTGCTGGTTTTGTGCTGATACCTTGCTGCGTCTGACCTGCTGCTGCCTCTTCCTATCGATTGGCATCGGTGACGTGGAATCGTCTGATCAATCAGTGCCTTACTGCTGGTAGCAGCACTTCTTGTTGCTTCTGCCCTTTTGCTAAAAGGAAAGGTGAAAGAAATGCCCTCATCCGTCACATTTCTCTGCTCCGGGGACAGGGCTCAGAGAGCTGGGGAGGGGAGCTCCTTGCTTTGGTGTGGGCATTCAAGGGAGCCAGCAGGAAAAGCAGCAATAGGAGGCTGACTTGCAACTCTCAGGTTCTGAATAAAAGTGGGTTTGTAACTACATTCTGCTGTTGCTTAAAGTCATCCTTTCTGCCCAGCCACACGATGTGATTAAAATCCCAGGGAAGACAAAGGACTCTCCCTTTTAAAGCAGGCCTCTGTCCTATCGGTGTGTTTTCACTATATGCTGTCCCACTCCTGGACCTCACTTGAGGGGATTTCCAGTCCATTTGGTAGCTGCTCCTCCAGTCTTCCCTGCCCTCTCTTCAGATACAGCTTTCAGAGAGAGGACGATGTTTGCTTTTGTGTATCTGAGTCTTACTGGTACTGGCTGTTCCCCACACACAGTCTTCCCCATCGTGGTATTTATGCCCTGCCACATGTAGATATTACAGGGAGAAGCGAAGCAATAAAGGCAAGCTTGATGTGCAGTGGTGATCCCCAAACCAGTGAACACTAATATGTAAAGAATACAGTACCTTGCTCCGATAGAGTAGACCAAGCCGCTCTGCCAACGTGGAGGAGTTTCCCACTGTGGTATAGGACAGTTTCAAGATGACTTAGAGCCGAGTTGGTGCTGGAGTCATAATGAAGTCTGTGTTTTCTATTTTCTTCTACTCCATCACTCATTTGGTTACATCCCCTGGGTGTCTATGTTGCCCTAGGTCCCTTGGCACACGCTGCATTTGGGGAAGGGGGAAAAACAGCTGCTGCCTTTGGGTCCAGAAGGGTTTTGGTGAACCCTCGTGAGGACTTGGTGCTTCCTCTCCGCTCCCTCTCCTGTGCAGACGTGTTGGAGGGGGACAGTGGGCTTGGCGGGGTGGATGGGAGCTCACGCGGGGTATCTGCTGAGGGAAGAACTGCTGGTAACACCTCCTCTCTTCAAATCAGTGCAGTAAATAAGTTTACTCTGGTTTATTTAGTAACTAAGTATGCATTTCAGTTGAGATGTGTTAACTGGATTGAATGCTTCTAGGTCATAGTTCGAGACAAACAGCTATCACCTTGGCAAAGCAAAACTCTCTAATAAGAAATAATATCTCTGTCTTCATTGTTGGAGAAAGGACACTATTGTGAAATCTTTGTCTTTCAAAGCATACTGTTCCCCTGTGGATCAGGCAAATATTTCTGAAATTAAATTTTAAATGTATATAAGAGTAAAACTTGAAATATCTTAATCCAAACTTTATTGTAAAATCACAAATGTGGAGACAAAGTCTGGGACAAAGTTTAAACTTCAGCTCTTCCTTCTTGGTTGTCAGTGTAATTTCGAAGTTGGTAGTAGGGGACTAAAGTCTGAGCTGAGGAAAAAGTTGAGGCTTTAGTTTGCACATCTTCTGTTATGCAAGTTTTTTCCCTTTGTAGAACTTCTGCATGTTACAGTACTGGAGAGCAGAAGCTACTCTTAGGAGCGCAAGGTAGGCAGGGAAGTACTTGCAGAGACCTTAGGGATCTCCTCTGGTGTCATTGAAGAACAGTTGTTTTACATGCATGGGAAAAATCAATGCTCAAATAAGAAAAGGCTGTTGACTTTGCAATATAACCCTGTGAAACTGGCCGTTTCTACAGCCTGAGGCAAAATGCCTTTGGATCTCAACGCTTGAATTGTCATGTGTAGTATGGCCATATCAGGTTTTGAATTATTTTGAGGTGAGTTCTAGGTTTCTCCCAAAAGGGCTCTCAGTGTCATCAGGATCAAAGGAAACCACAGGATGTGTAGTACAGAACAATCCCATCTTGAAAAAGTAAACCTAACAATTTAAAAATATGTGTTCAACTGGTTCCACTTGGTAAATATTTCTTACTATGGTGGCATACTGAAGTGATAGAGCTGAAACTCCAAAGTCAAACAATGAAAAATTGTCCAAGTCAGTGAGTTAAGCATTTTCTGTTCTAAGATTAATGCTAACAGCCCATGCCCTACCATACTGGCACAACCTGCAGGTATGTTTCTGAAAGTAGAGGAGAGCAAATTTTTATAAACTTGGAGGGAAAAAAAAGGCAAGCAGAAAGTCTTGAATCAGCTTGCAGAATACCGAATTCAACTGCAAGGTTCAGTCAGTATGAAACTAGTCTTTCTGTAGGTGCTTTCCTTCAGTGGCTGTTTTAGTTTAAGATGGGAGCTTATATGTGCAAGCCTTTTAGCAGAATCATCTGTGCTGGTCCCAGGCTTTTGTAGGAAGGGAGGAATGCTGTTCAGGATGGCATTACAGATCCACATCTTGCTTATGGGAAAGAGTTGTGGTGGGCCTTTATTCACCTGGCCTAATGCTCTATAAACAAAGCGTGGGTAGGAGATGGTCCTGCTCAGGAATCAAATTCTGTCAGAAAGCCTGTGAATCTGTGTGGTCTCTCGGCCAAAGCCTTCAGATCCTCTGGGGTGGAAATAATAAGCAGGGTCATCATCCAGGGGTGAAAGATCAGCAAATGCTGCCCTGTCGGTGCTCTGGGCCAGGGAGAGAGGTCTCTTGGGGATGTCTGAAGGACCAAGGCACATGGAGCCCTGGTGGTCTGAGCTCATTTTGCCGCACCACCAGAGTGGATGGTGTCACGTTGTTGTAGTGGTTACATTTAAATGTGAGGTCAGAGTTTAAATACAGCATCTAATGGCAGCAGGAACATTACTGGGCTGACTCATGTTGCCAAGAATATCTCCAATTTCTGCATGCATCCCTGCACAAGGGAGGAGGAACCGATGCTGCAATCTCGCATTATACCAGTGAAACCCAATTTTAGAACCTGCACCTATTTCATCCCTTCTTTTGTCTCTACTTTGGCTGGATGTGGTTTTGTTGGAATAGGGTTAATTGAATAGCATTGGACAAGAGAGGTTGCTGAAGGGATGTGAATGACCTTGTGTAGAGCATGTTTGACAGACCCTACTGCAAGGGCTCAAAGTCTCCGTCTTCCTACCCTGGGCCCCTGCGACGAGCTTGCATGTCACAGTGTGGCTGTGCTGCAAGCACAGGGAGTGGGTATGAATACAATAGCAGTTGCAAGGTGCAGCTGTGAGATGTGGCCGTGAGAGCACGGTACGGCTTGTTTTGTACCATGTGTGAGAGTGCAGTGATTGAGCCTTTCTCCGTGGGGACAAGGCAGCACTTTCGGGGAAGCCGTGTGTCGCATCTCTAAATCTGTGGCAAGAGAGAGTGCAAGGAGAGCTGTCTCTTGTTGTAGAGAAAGTAAACACGAATGTAAAGGGCGGTGAGGTATTAAAGCTTTCCTTATTTCAGTAAGGTGGAGAGATACGAGGGTCCTGACTACACTGAGTAATCAGTGCTAAAAATAACAAACTTTTTTTGGAAAGAGACAGGCAACGAGCCCTGCAAGGAGATGGTATGACTGGTGAAAACAAGGGCTGCAATTCTATGGCAGCTCTAACAGCTTTGTCTGTGGCTGTAGGAAAGGCTGGGTGGGACTGTTGGGAGAGAGACCAGCTGGTTCATGTCTGGACTCACTTGGCTAAAAGCGCAGCTGGGGAGCCTGAGAAGGTTAGAGCAGTGAGGTCACTGGAGCTAATTACTGAGTTTCCTGGAGGACAAAACCATGGCAAATGCCTTGAGTGTGAGGTTTTCTTAATGAAAAGCCAGGTATAATCTGAGCACATCTCTTCTGTGGACTAAAGAGGACCACCGTGTTTCTCCATGTGTCTGGCCCTCACATCTGGGTATGAAGTAGGAGGAGTGAGTTGGATACAGCTGGAAAGTGTGTGAACCCCTGGGTCTGCGCCTTCAGGGGTGGAGGGGAGTTGATTTGAGCATATGTCATGAATCTGGCCTGCCAGACAGCATTTCTGGGCAGAAAAAAGGTTGTATCCTCGGAAAAACAGTACATAGTCACCCCAAAATTCAGTATTTCTGCCTTGAAAATTAAAGATGGGTAAGGTACATTTGGAAGTAGGAGGCTGATGTAATAGCCATTGCACAATCAGTTCCTGTGCTGTAATTTCTCTATTCCTGTTTACAGCCTTTCTGTAATAAGTTTTCACCGTCGAGACAGTTATCCGGATTTAATTTTCTTTTGATAAGGAGCATTGTTTTCTCCTTCTTATAGACCTCCTGAAGCCTAGCTGTCACATCATTCCTCTAGTAACGGAGATGCTGGGCACACATCTCCATCCTTAGATCAAGCCCTACCCCACTGTGCGGCAAAAAGGGGCAGCACCCTGAAGATCTTTAGGGTGCTGGACTGCCTAGTGCATGTGGCACAAGAGTGGGGCTTGTGGGTGTACTTGGCTCTTCGGTACAGCGAGACGGCACCTCTGTGGATGGGGAACTGGGAAGACTTCTTGGTCTCTAGGGCTTCAGCTTTCACTGTTGCTGTACATTGAGCTCTGATGCTGGCCAAGTGCGAGCATCATGCGAATGACAGGTTTTTGAATAATGCTAAGTTGCCTGCCAGTGATATTTACCCATCTTTTTTCAGTTTGCTCCCATTAAGTCTTTTTTTTCCCCAGCTGACAGGTGGTGCCAGCTGACAGTGGATGTCCTCAGCAGGCCCCAGTGAATGGCAGTATAGGAAGGATCTGGCTGAAAAAGCCGAAGTGGAGTTGCATCTGGTGACACTGGTGTGGCCGTGCTGGGAATGCAGCAGGATGCAGCCTCAGCCAAGCCAGGTGCAGGAACAGTGTAGTGGGATGAACCTGCTGTCTGATCCAGCAGCCCCTGGGGCTCAGAGGTGTGCCATGGACCCCCCAAATCCTCCCTCCGTACATTGGCTGCAGATGTGATTGGGGCTTTCCCACTAGAGGGCAGTTTTACCATGCCTGCGTTTTCATAGGTTGCTGATTTCATTTAACAGAGTCCCTCTTTAAGACCAACAGAAATTCAGGTGAAAGCCATGGTCAGCATTTAATTATTTCATCAGCTACCAAGGGCCTATGTGAATGATAAAACCATTTATTTGGAAATTGACTACTCAACGTAAAGCAGGTATTGAGGAACAATATTTTGAATGCGTCATGTGTCTTTGGGAACAAGCACGCCCCAGATGCGTCACAGTTGTGTGGAAATGAGTGAGTGTGACTGGGACATGCATTCTGCACTGCGAGCAGGCACGCAGCTTCTGGATGCTTCTGCTGGTAAAAGCAGAGAGATAGCAGGTTTGTATCGTGGAAGTTTTTTAATGTATTCTGAAGCTTTACAAAGAAAACCCAAAGAATCCCCAAAGACCCTAATTCTTAATGGAAATGGCAAGTGCTCCTTACTAGGACATTAACAGTCTCGGAGGTTTTTTTTCTGAGATGAATAGCGATATACTAATATGCATTAATATTTCAGAAAGCTAAGTGAGTAAGAAGCATGATTTTAGGCTCACTTAATAATCTAGACCTGAGAGGCAGCTTGGGAAGCTTTCTGCATTGTGAGGCACAGTTGTGTTGGGAATACCATACTCAGTTCTGCTGCTGCTATGTGAGAGGCTGTGAGCTATCCATGTGCAACACGGAGAGAACATGCTCCTCAGTTCCCTCTAGGTGCCTGGAAATATCCAGGGTTTTGCCTTCCTGAGATCTGAGCTAATGTCGGAAGAAATGACAGATGGTGATTTTGCTGGGAAGCTTAGCCAGACAACATTTATTTCTTATTTTTTGTGTAGTTATACTTCCCCGGGCCATTTGTCCCTGAGCCAGGCACAGTGTCTGGGAAGAGTGTCTCATGTCTCCTTTTCTCTGGGGTTAGGAACCTCTAGGGCTTCTTCTCAGAAGCCTTTCCAGTAAAGCTGAACTCTGGTTTAGCCATTGTGATAGTGGCGGCTTTGTAAGTCTGTTCTGCCCTTTCCCTGGCCTTGTGGGAAGTGGGTTCCCCAGCACACACACTCAGTATGGGCTACATTCTCTTCAATGCCTGGTCTAGCTCCACTCCCTCACTTCTCATTTTGAGGAGACCATAGTGCCTTTTGGGCCACAGATTCCTTTTCAGCTCTTGTGGAAGCTGTTTGCTCCCACCTGAAGCCAATAGTGCTGGGTCATGGCACCAGGCTCGTGCTCCAGAGGCAGGACTGCATAGCGAGGAGCAATGTACTAAGCAGGTAAAACAGAAATGCTTTCGTTGCCCTGATGGCTGCCTGGTGCGTTGAACATAAAAAGCTATGCAAACTCAGAGCATTCATGGCATACCTGAGAAGTTAGGTGTCTCTTGCTAGACAGCCTGTAAGGCCATGTCCTCTCTTATTTGCCAGAGTCTTGCTTGCTTGTATTGGGAACTCTGTGGTGCTCCTTTCTCATGTTGCTTGCCAGAGTTTCTCTCCGCATGATTCATCCCTCCAAGACAGTACGAGCAAGTTTTCAGTTGTCTGCAGCAGAAGCAGAACGGTTTCCTTGTGCAGGCTGTGTGGGGCTTAACCCATGAAGTGCTGAGTGAAGCTCTTGTCCCCAAACTGTCTGACAAGGACAAGACTCCACTTTCATCTATCGCTTCCTCGGTGCTACCCCTTCCTACTGGTGTGGGTGCAATTCCTCCAATGGTGAACTCTGGAAGTCATAGGAGAACAGAGAAGAACAGGCTGGTGCTACAGGCTCTCAGAGCATGCCCAAGCCACATCCTTGATGAGTGTCCTTGCTCTGATCAAGGGACGTGTCCAAAGAAGCTGTCCTTTCTTGTGCATAAGGACCCCTGTCTCTGTGAGGGAACATGGCGCTGTCTTCATCCTTTCCACCCTTGTGTGTTTGATCTTGCATGGTCAATGAGGCTTCTGTGTTGGGTTTAACACATTGTTTAGGATCTCGTGCTGCTTGTTTGTTTTTTCTGATTGTTTCATTTTCTAAGTGTTTCCAGACAAACTGCAGGCTGGTTCCTGTTAGCTTGTCCACCCTCTGTCCCACCTTCTCTCATCTGTCTTTCTCTTTTCTCAAGTTTCCCACGAGAAACTATATTGCTGTTAGGGTCCTTGTTTTTCTTTGCTGTCTTTGTCCAGGAAGTTTTTCTGTGCAAGTCTCTGTCTACAGTCCTTTCCTTCTCTGAAGTAGTAAAGCTGCTCTAACCCAGGCCCAAGAGAAGTATATTAGCAGCTCTTTGCTTTCTTCAACATTTAGGAACAAAGTCTGTGGTTTAAGTTTTCTATAGGGTGTGAATAGAAATGTATGGGCAAAATCATATTTAAATACCATTGTATGGAGTCCAAAGCAAAGGGATTTCAAAGGGATCTCTGACTCTTGCAGCTGGGACTTAAAATATGTATTTATTTCAGACATAGTAAAATTTGTGATCAGCTCACTAGAGTTGGTAACACAGATTCTTATCTACCTGTTCAGCAAAACCACGTTAGAAATAAACTTTACAGTCTTGTACCCGTTCCTACTCCACTTAATGTAGTATTTTGTTCATGTTTTGCTGAAATTCCCTGCCTATCATCCCTAGAGGTCTTAGGTCATCCTCTCCTTAGCATTTCTGTTATCCATGGCAGGTGTTTGGTGTTTAGGACCTTGTATTTTCTCCCTCTTCAGTTTTCTTCTCAAATGTTGCAGATGTTTAAATTATATTTTCTGGTTGCTCTGGTCAGCCGTGGTTTATAATTATGATCTTTCTTGATGAATTACTTTCTGGGTCCTAACTTTATCTATTTCTGCCAACCACCAGTCTTATAGACAGTGGTAGAAAACAGACTATTCAGTTAATTCTGCTTATCTTGTAGAGCTCATTCTGATGTTGTCCATTTCTGCTATGGTCCGGTCAATTAAATCCAGCTCTTGCTACCTGAAATTACTGCTGCTCATCTTGTCAGGGATAGAGGACAGTTAAGACCACATCACTTTTTGTTCTTTAGGGCTGCTACTGTGTGGTAATGATTTGAGATTGTTTTCTTGGGCAGAAGAGTTTCTTTAGGAGTATCGTCAGTCTGTCCTGTGTGTGGGTTACAGACTGTCTCCAAAATAGAGCTGGAGCCCAGCAGTCAGGCCAGCGTTGGCAGAAGGATCCCTGTTGGGTTGTATAACCTGCTCTTCCCCTCTGTGGTCTTATTCCAGCCTCATTCTTATTCCAACGTTCAGGGTCTACTGCTAGTCAATGCTTTTTATTTTGTTTCCTCAGAACCTGAAACTATTGCACTATACTTAATCTATACAGAGAACACAATAATATCTGTTCTTTTTGTTCTTTTTTTCTTTTCCTTAACATATGAGCGGGCAGAGGCACAGTGACTCATTCTGACTCAACTGAGGTTTTTCAGTAGGGGTAAGGCAGAACGAGGATTGAAACCTGTTTCACCTTCTTATTGGTTTGTGTGGAAGTCAAAAAAAGACTGTATTGACATGTTTTGAGAACTCTCTGTGAAGCGCAGCATCCCAAAACATCGAGGATAGGCTCAAACTCCCTTCTCAGGCTGGCCTTGCTTCCTACCAGTCTGGTTTTGTGGAGCAAGCAGGTGCAGTGAGCCGTGTCACCTTGTGCTCCTGTGGCAGGAGCAGGAGCTCCCAGTGGTAACTAGTGTGGCTGCAGGGTCCGTGTCCCAGCTGGGTAATTCTGTCTTTGGTTGGAAGTAATTTTGGGGACACCAGAAGGTATTTCATTTTTCTCTACCTGTCTTGTACCCTAGTTGAGTTGTTGTCCTTTCCAAGGTGATCTAGGACTTCGCCACCCACTGCCTCCTGGTTCTCGAAGAGTGGTGGTGTTGGGAGGACACGTCTTCTTTCATCACAGCTTGTTACTTAGCTCCTGTGTTCAGCCTCATCTTGAACACCACCACCCTGGAAAATGACATGGGTGTTGTGGGGAAAGAGACTTTGTCTTCCAATTTGCACAGGAAGTTCTGGGGATAGCCTGGAAGGTCTCAGTCACTGTGATTGTGGTTAATCTTCCTAATGACTGCAGGTGCAGGATATCCTTTGATTCAACTGTTGCCCGTCACATCCGAAAGGTTTTAACTAGATTGAAATCATTTAATTCTTCTGACTCGAGGTTTTTGTTTTGAAAGGAGACTATTTCCAGTGGTATTTCCACTCAGCTGGAAGTAGTGAGGGACTAAGGAAAATAACTTATGACTGATATCACCTACTGGCTCTTCTCTTATCACACATTCCTCTTATCTCTTGAGCACCGGGACTGAGGGGGCTTCTCTGGGCTTAGAACCGAGAGCTTTGCCGTTTCCCCAGGAGGAGATGGATTGCCTGTGTCTGCTCCCCAGTGTGCCCGTCTCTTGCCAAGAAACCAAATCACAGGCACTTGTATCCTCCTGTTTCAGCTCTGTGTTTGCAGCATCCTCATTCACTTGAGTGGGGCAATCTGGCAGGCCTGTTGGTTTTAACATTTGGTTTTACTGTAAATGCAGGTGTTGCTTTAGCCAGTTGTATGTCCTGAGATGGATAAGCCATGTTCTCAGCTTGCGCTAATTAGCGTGGTTTGAATTCACAGTTGTAAGGTTAGAATCACAACATCTGCAATCACGTAAAAGTACCTCTGATTTTTCAAAAAAAGTACCACTGATTCTTCAGGCTCAGGCACATTTAGAGATCTGATCTGTCACTTTGTCAGCAGGTGGTCTAGCCACCAAGTTGTCACAGAGAAGATGGGCACCTCTGCTATTCCTCTTTCCCTTTAGTCTTAGATTATGCCTCTGTCCAGCGCAAAGCCGCTGGCAGGTGAGTGTTTGCTTTAAAGGCACCATTATTTTTGTGAAGGAAGAAAATAAAAAAGTATTGACAGTCTTTAACAATGCAGCCCAGCAATCCTGTAGATTTTAGTCCAAATAAGGCTGCAAGACTGTGTCCTATTTGGAAAAAGCTGCCCGAGATTTCTCAGAAGAGTTGCACAGTCAGGTGAATTGGCAGTGCAGAACGTTATGTCTGCTTCTGAGCCATCACAAGTAGCTACGCTACTCTTAGGCACAGCACTACTGTCTAGACAGGAAAGCATTTCATTTTTTTCTGTAACCGGAATAAATACATCCCAGAAATGCTTCTATTAAAAACCAAAATCAGTTGATTGCCTTGAATTAGTGAATATGTTAACCCCAGGATAGATTTGTCATTCTTTTCCCAAGAGACAGGTCAGAGATGTTTAGGCGGGTTTGAAGAGGCCATGCATTTCTTGTTTAGAGTCTGGCTGCCCATCACAATGACTTGCAAAATCACAGAATAAGCTGAGCAAAATTCTGAATTTCCAAATCAAGACGAAACTTGGAAATTTTATCGTTAGACTGTAATGTGTCAGGGAAAAGTGCATTTTAAAACGTTGATATATTTTTGACATTTTCCCAGATCAAAATAGTTTGGTTTAAAAAGCTGTGTTACAGGCTTGTGTGTTTCCTCCTAGTTCACTATTAAGTACAATTTTTCCAAGAGCGTATTAGTTCATGAGTCTTACAGCTTCTGAGCGTGCTGCTGGCATTTTAACCTTTGAGACAGTCTGTCTTGGGGGACTGATCTCCAAGCTGTGAATAATGCTGCAGGAGCCAAAATGAGTACAGAGTCATTTTGGCTCCTGCGGCATTATACAGAGCTCGGTTCACTCAGAAATGCATTTAACATTACGAAGACATACAGTCCTCCAAAGAGCCTAGTACGAGCAACTTGTTCCAGCCTGTGAGGGAAGTGTAGCTCTGCATTATCTGATATTGCCTTGAAATGAAGCAGTTGCATTACAGTTCAGGAAAGTGGAATATTCAGTTAGAAATGAGTGACCTGACCAAAACTTTGCTTCATAATTTTCTTCACAGAAAATTAAAATTAAAAAAAAAGGGGGGGGGGGGGCAGGGAGTGGCATTTGATTATTTGATTTTGTGGAAACTTCAGTTCCTGTGTGAAAATTACCTTGCCATTATGTCCTATCCAAACATAAACACAACAAGGAACACATATTTTCTCCTTTAAAGAAAACAAAGCAAAACAAAATAAAAATTTTAAATTCTCAGTACAGTGCTAAACCACTACAACTAACGCATCACCTTCTGAACGTCATCTGCAACTTGCCTGCTTTTCTGCATCTTTCTCTGTGCCTCTAATCGTAAGGGCTGAAGTCCAGACCCTGTTCAAGTCAATGCCAAAACTTCCATTGATTTCCTTTCAGAGAAGGGATTTCACCCACTCTCTGTTTTGGTAGAGGCCAGTACGATGAAATATGTCTTAGCTGTCATAAAACTACTATGCAGGGCTTCTAAGTTCCTGTGTAACTCTGGTTTCAATCCTATGTTTCACTGGTTCTGAGACAGAAACTCTAGATGCCTAGGGAGTCCTAAAAATAAATCTGAGACTTGTTCTGTATTTTATACTGTAAATTCTGAATATTTGTATTGGAGCTGTGTTAAGGAACTGCATATCTCGCGCCCTAGTAATAGAAAAAATTCTGTTGTGTTTTAGCTTTGCCGGTAGGTGTTATGGAGATTTGGTGTTTAGGAATTGGCGCGTGGTTATGCCAATTTGATTTCAGGATTGTCTGTGGAAGGGACACTTCTGCTTCCCCTGCTCGTCTGTTTATCCTCAGTGGGTGAATGTAATCAAATAAATTAATGTGGTGGACAGAGTGAATTGGAAAAGGAGGAGACTGGCCCTGTTCTCCTGGGGCAACAAGAGGCAGCGTACACAAAATGAGCCATTTGAATTCTGCCCCCTCCCACTGCTCTTTACAGCCTGTCCTAAAGTCAGACAGGTCTGCACTTGCATAAACAAAGCTTAACCTGCTCATAGACCTGGCAGTGGGAATGTGATACCCCCTATTATAAAGGGAAGACCTAGGTGAGATTTCTAGTATTTCACTCACGTGCTTTACACACCTACAGTTTTCTGGCATCTTCCTCCCACACATAAGAAACTTCGCTCTGCGGTTTGAGATTTTGCCCAAACCTCTGCAGCTGCAAACCCCAGTTTGCTTGTGCATCAGTGTCACAGCAGCCCCTGGGACCTGCGCTGCTGGAGTGAGGTGGTCCACCTTACTTTGAAGGATTCCTTCTGTCATTGAACAACTCATATTAATCCCTCTGTCTCCAAACCAGAAACATCTCCATGTTGTGAAGAGAACACAAATAACGAAGGCCTGTCAAATGTTTTGGGCTCCTTAGACGTCAGGAGTAGCCAAGACACAAAGTCTTGCCTTTGGAAGCTCCCAGTGTGCCTGTTGAAATTGAGGTAGCCTGCGGAACAACCCAGCCCCTGCGAAGCGGGCAGCAAGGCATGAGTTGTTAGCCCAGCTTCTCGGTTGTTGAAGTTTCCCCCAAGTTTCTGTTGCTTGGGCAGATATTTCCAGGCTGAACTGCTGCTTGAGGTGAAAAATATTTTGGCTTTATTCACAGAAAATTAGCTTTTTGGTGCCGTGTTCTCGTGACTGTTCAGCTCCTGGTATTAACCTCTCTGCAGACAGCTGAGTTGGCAGCACACACAATACACTGAGCTTCTCAAGAGCTCCTGCTGTGTTTTTCTGTGGTCTCTTGTACTTACTCTTCCATCTCTCCTTGTTTTCTCTCTTTCAGACCTGTTGGCCTTTCTGAAATACAGCCTGCTGAACACTCAACAGTCCACGCTCTCCTCCCAGGTAAGATACCAGATGGTGTTAACTCTCCAGCAGGGGCAAAGAAAATTGGTGTTCAGATATCAGCTGGATCTTTCAAAAACTCTCAAAAGTGTTCTGTACTGAAAGCAGCTGTTTTCAGGAGAACAGGTTTGCGTCTGTGTGTGTATAAGGGACACCTCCCTTCTCTAGGAGGCAGATAGTTTTGCTTGCCGTAATGGAGCCATAGGGAAGTGAAAATTCAAGCTGAGTGTAGTACTGCCCTTAATACGGGAAAGGGCAAATGTATGTACTAAATGCAGAAAACCAGGAAAATGTACAATGTTGAGGAATAGGGCTCTTCTGTGAGTGTCAAAGCCAATCCTACCTGGCCCCTGATTCTAGCCCTGAGAACAGCTGATGGAGAATGCTTTCAGAAGAGAGCAGCATATGCACTGTTTTACTTCCAGGAATCTCTGATTTACAGTGGTTGTGTCATGTTTATGGGCTTAATGTTTACAGATTTTGGAAGACTGCATTTTGTTGTCCAACGCTTTTTCAAAGCTGCTTGTATTTTTGGCCTTTGTAGTCCTCCATCGGAGCTTCCACAGTCGGTGTAGTAGTATGCAATAAGGCAAAACATTTATTTTTGTTTCTTATAAATCTGCTGCCTGAAAATGTCATCGGTTGCCCCTAGATTTTGTGCAATGAGAAATAAATAATCTCTGGGTTTTTATCTTCTTTTCACTTACAGCTGTATGTCTGTCTGCTGCCTGCTCCTCCTGTAGTAAAGTTTTCCAAACTGAAAAATCCTCCTTTACCTAATCTCAGCTTCTAAGTCTTTGCTTTTTCACCTTGCCCCTCTGTTTGCCTTTCTAATTCTAGTGTATCTTCCCTAAAATAATCCCTAATGCTCTGCCATGTCTCATGAGTGCTTTGTGTCTTCAGTGCCCTGGACAAGAACATTGAGTTCTCCTTCCCAATCAATTTAGTAACTATTAACATATGTGTGTGTTGACATGTTTTCTTCCCAAGTTGTATTAGATAGCACTTACTGATTTTGAAATTCATCTGCTGGTTTACTGTTCACTTACCCTGGACCACAAGAGCCTTCCGTGACTCTTCACAGTCACCTTCAGATTTCACTATTGTGAATATTTGAGCAAACTTTATCATCTCACCCTTCACCCTGAATTTCGTTTATCTGTAACGTGAGGAGTACACATTTCACTTGTTGAAGTTAGAACAACAATCTATCTTTAAACTATCTGAAAATGTGTGGGAAAACACAGACATTTTTAAACTTCGGCCATTGATGTTTTGGGGTTTTTTGACGGTGTCTTTTTGGAACTATCCACAATGGAATCTCAAACTAAGTTTTTGGTGTGGGTGTGTGTATCTCGAGCATTCACAAACACTTAAAGTCTTTACAGCTGACAAATAAGTTGAAGAGTTTTTCCTATTCCTGAAACACACACAAATTCCCAGTATTAGTAGGTGATTGGCAATTACTATGCTCTTTCCTGGTCTTTCCTCTTTTACTGGGGAATGATGTGAAGTGCAAAAACTTAATGTTTAAATGCTGTTTCCAGTTAGTTGTCAGTTTGCCAGACTTATTCACACTAGCTGCAGCTGCTTGGTTCACCTCCTGTTCAGAGCTGCCGGGAGCATTCCTTGCTGAGCCGATTGATCCCTCTGCAGCTCCTGCGCCGATCAGGGGTTTCAGCCTGTCCCTGGAGTGCCCCGTTTGAATTTGGCTGAGAAGCCACATAGTTTACAGGAATGTACGCTTTTGCAATTAAAGCAAAAATGGATCCAAAGCCAACCAGATTATGAGGATCTGTCTGTGTCTCAGCAGAAACACGTTCCTCTTTGGCAGCCAAGTGCTGGGACTGTGTGTCTGAAGTGAGTCCGTCTCCATTCATGTCTGGGCTGTGGGTTTGTCGTGTAATTTCTCCTTTGCACCCAAACAGTTTTACTGTTTACAGAACCAAGGGGCAAGGAGTTGCCTGGGACTCTGAATGCTGCCAGTTTCTAAGGAAAAAAAAAAAAAAAAAAAGAAAATCACAAAGAGGCAAGTAGGATAAAATGCACAGCAGAGGGGCAGCGTATTGATGTGGAAGAGCTGGTGTGTCTGTGGGTCTGGAAGTGAAGTGCTGTGCAGCCTTGGGATACACAAGCAATGTCATGACAGCATTGTCCGATCTCTCTGTGACCTCTCTCTGCTTACGGCTGCCTCCTGAGCAGCTGCTTTATTTGAACTGTGGCAGTCCACCTACATTTCCCCTGAGTGGTGTTACTGATTCAGGACCCAGAAACAGTTGCAGGAAGCATAAATTATTTACTTCTAATGGCTGATTTTGGATATGTCAACAACATACTTCCTTTACATCTGCCTAATGCAGACCCTGCAGGGAGGAATGAGTCCTGATTTCCATGTTTAGTTTGTCTTTAACTTCGGATCAAAGAAATGTTTAATTTTAGGGTAAGACCTTCTTGGCTACTAGTTTCATTCTAAGATCCAGAGCCTGAGCTATCACAGCTGATGTTGTCACTGGAAGTAAAGACTGTGCCCTAGGAACTCAGCTTGACAACTTTTGTTTCTGAAGTGGAATAGGAACTTGCTCATTCTTCCAGGGGGGTTCTTAAATACATGCTTTCATAGGTCAGATTAACTGGGTCTATTCCACATAAGAACAGAAGGCTCAGTAGGGTCACAACAGTGTCCAAATAAGGACATGCAGGAAGGAAGAGAAATTGTTCTCCACATCCGTGGTGGAGA